>NC_142201.1:68020922-68347351 GCF_049639895.1 Pseudopodoces humilis
AGGCTCAGGAGAGATCTTTTAGCAGCCTTCCAGAACCTCAAGGGGGCCTATAAGAAAAATGGAGAGAGACTTTATACCAGGGCCTGTAGTGGTAGGACAAGGGACAACACTTTTAAACTGAAAGAGGACAGGTTTAGATTGGACATAAGGAAGAGAAATTTTACAATGAGAGTGGTAGAATACTGGAACAGATTGCCCAGAGAAGTTTGGATACACCATTCCTGGAAGTGTTCAAGGCCAGGTTGGATGAAGCTCTGAGCAACCTGGTCTAGTGGAAAGTGTCCCTGCCCATGGCACTGGGGACTGGACTAGATAAGTCTTAAAGTTCCCTTCTAACCCAAATCCACCCTATGAGTCTGTGATCTCACAGTATCAGAATTACTGGATTCTGATGTTCTGTATTCTAATCAGAATTGGTGGAATGAAAGATGACAATGCTGTAGGTGTTGCAAATAGCTGTGCAGTTAGCAAGTATCAAAATGATTAAAGTTGTACTTGGCAAGAAGGGGCTTTGTGTGCATGTGTGTGCTACGTATCTATCTTTAAGGTTGTACTTGCTGGACACACTAAAATCTAGCAATGCATTCCAACAGTAGTAGCTGGTGTGGCATGATCTATTCTAACAAGATGCTCAATTTACTCAGTATCACAGTACCATGCAAAAGCTGCTACAAAAATAAATTTCTCTAAAAAGGAGAAAAAAAAATCATCTTTCTTTTTAACACTGTGGAACAAGCCACAGGTGCTTTGATGGTGGTTGGAGCTGTATCTAAGCTGCAGTCTGTGAATCCTGAGTATTTCCCAGGAAAGCTGAAGCACAGCTCCCACTCCAGCAAGATGGAAGGGCTATGCAATACCACCCCTGTGGGTGCAAGACCTGCTGGTGCCACCACACACCCAAGTGAGAAAGCGACCCTCCCTGCAGCACTCCTGCACCTCAGGGATTTCTTCCAGGTGCAGTCGCCCTGCTAACTTTGACCCCAGTGCACAGAGCAGGCCTGCATGCAGGCTCTTTGACCTAAGCTGGGTAGAAAAGCATCCCACAGACCTCTTTGTTTTTTAAAATTATGCTCAGGGATATTTTTATCTTGTTAGCAATGCCCATGAGGGCCCTGCAGACAGTGTCACCCCAACTACTCCTTGGCCTCACCATCCCCTCGGGGGGGAGGTCACCCCAAGCCTGGGTGAACATTTTTGCTTCTAGATGGGAAAGTTAAAGGTAGTTTAGCCACTCATTTCCATGAATCTTCAAAGTGCTCTGTAACTCTGGGTAAGCTGTAGGAATGTGAAATAATGCAGATGTGTGGAAGGAAAGAAATTTTGACCTCATCTGCATCTATGAAGTCAGCTATGCTCTATTTGGCATTTGAGGTGGAAGGAAGCTAGAGCCCTAGCAAATGCCCAGGATCTCATCTTACTATTGGAAAACTCTCATCCGGCAAAGGCCAAGGATAAACAACTTACTTTCTCCTTGCTTCTGGGACTTGAAATAAAACAAAATGGACAGAAACCTACAGCCAGAGATTTTGATTGCATCCTAACCACAACAAGGTAAAACAAGGTAAGATCTGACTAGGATTGAAATAAAGACACAAAAGTTGAACCATGTTAACCAGTAACCTCTACCAAATTTGCTAAAACTCTCAGTTTTCTCATCTCTAGCCTATCTCCACTTACAATATCAATGCTAGGAGTTAAAAAGCAGTGGATGGTATGCATATATTTTCTGGTGTTCAATGCAAAGGTGATGGTTTCGAAGGCAGTACTGTCTTAGAATTTCAAATTCGCTGGTGTTCATGTTACATAGAGTACCACTTGGTGGTCACTTGGAAGGCGCTTCTACTTCGGTTTAACTTTCTTCTAGGTTGGGTATAAATATTCCTGGGAGGCTAAACAGAAATGCATTTTGTTTAGATACAAGTCTTAGGCACGAGTTAGAAAACTGCTGACTGTAATGAAAATATATCAGCACTTAGTAGTATCCAATAATATAAAAAATGTAATTCAGAACATCTGCAACTAGATAGATATGTGTGTGCGTCTATATATAGGTATAAAGGTACGATACGTACATGTATATAAACACAGACACATATACAGAAATATTCACAACTTGAACTATATTTGTAACTAACCTGAAATACTGCAGCAAAAGTTCATTCTGATGAACCACTAATAGAGCATTTCCCAACTTTTGGCTCTAGCCGTACTTAAAATGTTCACACATCAAACTAAACCTTTTGCTATCCTAACTTTCTGCTGTTCTAGTTCTTGGCTATCTTTTTTGCTACCCTAATCAACATGTCAGAACCAAGAGTTTCTATATGGAGACTGTAAGAGTATCCTGCCTAGTGTAAAGCTATGCAGCTACTGAACATGCTTGCGGCCATGAACCCTGGGCACCTGTTGATGGTAGTACTTCCTTGGATGGTAACAATTTGTAGGTTGGAAATGCATAAAAGGCAGGGAGCTGTTGGCACACGGCTGCCGATTCATCGCCTCAAGGTTCTGACTTTTGCTGGAGAGGAGTTCCCTGATGAGCAGCGATAAAAAGGAGTGGATGGTGCGGGTGGGAGTTTGACGGGGCTCACAGCATCTCCCTCCTGCAGCTTCCAGAGGAGCTCCTCGTTAGTCCTGCTGAGCTTCTTCTTCTCCTCCACTTCTTTCTCAACATATTCTTGAAGATTTGCATTCTCCTCCGACAGTTGCCTGGAGAGAGAAGCAGGACAACATGTAAGGCAGTCCAGGGCAAAGATGGTGGCATTCATGCAGCCAGGGAAAATCAGGACATTGAGCACCTCCTCCCCTGCCCTTGCCCCTGCCCCTGCCCCTGCCCCTAGGGCTGCAGCTGAGCTGCAGAAGCTGTGGCACAGCTGTCCCCAGATCTTTTCACTGCTGGGTGAGAAAGTCATCTCCACAAGTCACAGCTTCCCCCAGTGTCTGATTCTGCTTCCAGATGCATCTGTGTCTTTGCTCTACATCTCTTTGAGGCATCTCAGCTGCCAAAACTTAGGTGGGATGAGCCCCAGCCTTTCTCTCTGGCCTTGTGGCACTTGTGGAGTGTCAGAGTAAGTGCAAAAAGGGGAAGCAGCAGTTGCTTCTATGGTTTTTCTACTCACTGTTACGGTATGCAAAGGAAAAGCAGTCTGGTCTTTCCATGCTCTGAATTTCAGCTGATGCCCTGCTGCAGGACATAGCTCAGCTTTGAGGCTTTCCCTCTACTCTCTAAAACATCATGAGGTTATGGGTCCTTCTCCAGCTCCTTTCTCCTTGGTCCCAAAATAGCCTCTATTCCTGACTGCAACACTAGAGAAACTTCACCAGTAATGACCAGGGAGGTGATTCTCCCCAGAATTACCAGTACCTTAGTGGCTTTTTTGGAGCTGGGGCATGGAAATCTCCTATGGGCACCACAGCCTTAGTGAGTCTGCACTCATCAACCAGGTGACTGGTTTTGAAACAAATGGGACAGAGCAAGTAGGCTCTGGGACCTGATCGAGATGTGTTTTGGGCATGTGCTGACAACACCTATGTCCCAAAGGATGCATGCAGGAGCACCAGGCTTCTGCAGCCCCACTATGCTTGGGCAAGAGCCAGCTCCTCAACCTGAGGCAGCTCTGGCAGGCACCTAACCTGATTTACTAGCAATTTAGGATTTTTATAGAAATGAACAGGGAGGAACCTAACCTTCCCCTAGGTGTTTTCAGTGTTCAGCAGCAGCTGGGTGTAGATTTTGGATGCATACAAAAAATTCTGTACAACTGGTTTTCTGGGTGTAGCCTGAAGGCTGTAGCATGTCATGTCATGGACTGCTGGTCCACTCACCAAAAGTCTATGAGTGGGTGGGGTTGGCATTTCTGATTTTGTTTAAAAGACATTTTTTAAGAATTTCTGCTTTTTTTAGCCTCAATTCCTACAGAAAGGTAGCTCAGGTAATCAAGAATAATTCTCTTTCTTCTCCCAGTCCCCAAAAGTTCTGAACTGTGGAGCAGTGCCTAGCAGAGTTGCTTTGATCTCTTGGGTGTTGGAAATTATCATTCTTCAGACATCCCCAGTCCGAAGGACCAAAAAAATGCTGGTTGATTTGGAGGGAGGATCTGAAATGCCGGGAGATCAGATGATTTATTCAAGTGCTTGGGGAAGTCCCAGCAGGGGCTCTGTGGAGTTCCCGCATCCAAAACTGGGTCATGATCTACCTGAAAGGCTCTTGTCCTTCCCTTTGTACCTGCCCTTGTCCTTAATTGGAAATATCTCTGTGGTGCACCCCGCACACCCCAGTGTCTCTGGAATATCCTCCTGACGGTGCTGCAGAGACTGGCTTTGCTCTGTCTCCCCTCCCTTCTCTCACTGCTGCTGGGCTGCCACAGCCTCTTGGGCACCCAGACTGAAAATTGGCAGAAACAGCTCTAATCCGGGGCAGCTCCCTGAGCTGGTTCACTCTGCGCTTCCCAGGCGGTGCCAGCACAACAGAAATCAGCAGTCGGGGTGGTGCCAGGAAAATGCATGCTTTAAGAGCTCCAACTTTAAAGCCCTGGCTGTCCCTGTAGCTGCCCCACAGCTGTCCCCAAAGAGTCACTTGTTGAAAATTATTCTCCTTGAAGTTGACTTCCCAGGCTGACCTCGAATTCAGAATTTCTCCTAAAAGGTGTTTTGAAAGGCAGTACCTACACAGTTGCAGGCAACAAGCAAAGTGCTGCAGCTGGATGCCAGCAGGGAGTGGAGGGAGGGTGCTGTTCTCCCAGCCAGAGACAGGGAGCTGCAATGCAGAGATGCCAAGCACTGAACCAGGCACCCTGGCTGCTGCCAGGCGTGGAGAGACACTGCCACTTCCAGGCCACAATTCACCCAGCCCAAAAGCAGGTGTCTCAAACCGGTCTGGTGAACCAGACCTTAAAAATACCCACTTTTCCTCCCCCAGCACAGAAATGCTGTGGACACCCACCTCAGACAGTGAGATGTGTACTACAGGTATTTTACAATCAGGTGAGAGAAAACATAATCCTCACCCTGACCTGAATGTTAGTACAAGCAATGCTGCCTTTTAAGAATATCTACATGCTGGAGACAATTTCAAAAGGCTGAGTCATTCAGAAATGAGGTATGAGAAAGACGAAAACTAAAATGAGAGATGAGACACTGACAGTTAATAAAATTGGCTAAAAATTAAATTTTTGGCCCGTGGCATCGTTTCTGGATGCGATGACAGCTAGGTAGCTGCAGTGCTGGGACAAGACCAGCTCTAGTTTGTCCCTCTGGCACCCCTTCTTCCTGGCTCCAACTGCGGTCTCCAGCATTATGGCATGAGATAAACTCTGGGACAGGTGCTGTCCTACCCTGCTGTTTATATGTCACCTAAGGAGGAGCCTTGTCACCCTTGTAACGTTGTGACAGGGTTGCAAAAATGCAGTGCTGATGAACAAATCTGCCAAAGGTTAATCCTGTCTGCATGACAATGGCATCATTAGGATGTCTTTCCTAAGACTTCCCCGTTTCACATCCTCATTACCCACTGACTAATGGGTCTCAGGGCACTGATACTGAGATCAGAACCACTGGCAAGCTTGTTCTCAGCAGCATGTCAAAATCATGGAAATACACAGACAGATATACATGGCCTTCCTTATGTTAAAGGAAGCAAACCCCAATATAAAAATATTTTTTTAATAAAACAAGCAGAGCAGAACACAAATACATTTTCAGGAGGAAATAAGTTTTTTCCCTTCTGAAGTAAGTGTCGGCCTCTGACAATTAAGACCTGGGGCCTCCTTTCAAGCTCAGATTACAAATACCAGCACAAACCTTGTTATGACAGTATTTTGCTCAATCCTGGCTCTGAGTTCTTCGTTCTGCTGTTGCAGCATGGTGATCTTTTCTTCCAGTTTTAAATTCTTTTCAACCTGCAGCAAAAGAAGGATTGTTAAGTCTGAAAGACACTCAGCACCTTATCCAAGATAATTTGTTCTTTATTAGTCTATGGAGCATCTTCTAAAATTTGAGGATAGGTGGAGGTAGTTTTCTTGACTTCAGCTGTGACTTAGATATCTGACTCAGAGCACCACATCATACTGGTGAAATACCTGGGGCCATCAGCAGAGCACTGAGCAGGGGCAGAGCTGAACCAGCCCTTCCTTATAACTGAGGAGGAGGGTCTTAATTTTGTTCAGCACAAATAGATGTTTTCCTCAGTGGTGCTCCCACAACTTTTGTCCCCCAAGGAGCCAGCGTTACCAGATGTTAGAGAAAGTGCTGGTGACACTTGAGGAGCACCCAGCACAGAAAGCTGCCCAGCATTGTGGTATGAGTGATCAGTCTAGTGATGAAGGAGGAGTGCAAGATGGGATGACGTACATTTTCCAGACATTACAGCCTGACATCCAGCCTCTAGGATTATGATTCCTCGGTTATGGAAAGGAAAGAGTCACCCACCAGGGCAGATAATGCCCAGCAGCAGCCTTAGAGTGCAGCTGCATTCTCTTGAGGTAGACTGGCCTCTGGAGACTCTTCTCACTTCTGCTGACAATGTCGCCTTAAATGACAGGCTTAAACCAGACATTCAACTTTAAGCTGTAATTAATTGAAATTAATCCTGTCCCAAGCACAGGTAGCTTTTATTCAGCACAGTTCAAGGGCAGAGTTTGAGGACATCAGTATTAGAACATCAGTAAGATGTTTACAGGCCTGTTTCACAGCCTCAGGTGCCGTGTTTTCCCCAAGCTTTGAATTTGACATACTTTATCACCTTAGTCCTTGGTTTTCCAGCAGTTTGAATTTTGCTGAATTCAACACTTTTGAAAGAAAACAAGATAGCAGGGTAACCTTATCTCTGTGTGAGCTTGGTTATTGAATTTCCCAACCTTTAATAAAGAACCAAAATATTGTGCACCGGGAATAGCAATAACTCACACTTAATGGTGGAGACATCAGTTTTAGGTTGTGTTTTTTGTGGTCTATTCAGGTAAATGTAAAGGATACTCATGATTCTCAGATATTCTGGTCTGTCCCAGTTTATTTTGTTAGAGCAGCACATAGATTCTGGCCCTGTTTTGAAATGTTGAGAGAGGAATCACCATCATGGGCTCTCTCTCTGCTTCTTCAATACTTCTCACAAGTAGTAGCTATGTCACCTTCATTTCCAGCCTCCCTTTCAGCTGCCAAGGAGACAAGGCTGACCCTGTGTTTGAAATGCCCTCTTGCTCCCTTGTGACACCCCAGAGAATTTGGAGATGTCCTGTAGGTGTTCTGGCACTTACAAAGGTATATCTTGAAATGGAAAGCAGTTGTGCCTTTGGGACACAGCAGACCCACTGTTTTACTGTGATGAAGGGCAGGAACAGGACTGTGCACTTGTATGTGGTTAATGAGCAAAAGCAGCTAAATTACCAGGAATTATATAGGCTGTTGTTTGGGATTTTCTTTTTCCCAGTATTTCCAAATGCTGGCTTAGCTCCAAGAGTAGCACATTGGAAGGAGCAGAGATAATAAGCCTCAGTTGCAAAGAGGCTCTTTTCTCTACATCCACTTACTAAAGCATCTGTTCAGCAAAATAATCATCAGAGTTCTCAAATTTCCCTGTAAATGGGAACAAATCTTGCTGAATGCTGTGCTGAACCAGCTGCCACAGCTCCCAGCTGAGGTATTGCCTCATCCTGTCTCCACACTGTATTTTACTGTCACTGCAGGTTATGATGTACAAAATTAATCCCCTTTCCCACAGAAAATGTAATTGATGGTGAACTGGGGAGTTCTGCATTAGGGAATCCCACAAGTAAAGGATGAGAAAACAGCACAGACTGCAGAAAAGTATTACTGGAGGGCTGGAGAGACCTTTTCTGGAGTAAACCTTTCTAGGGACTGCTTGCTGAGTATTGCTAATCCACACATGACTCACTAAATGCCTGAAGGAGCAGCAGCAGGACACACCATGGCCTCGTCTTCCTTCACGTGCCCTCTCCAGCCCTAAAGGCTACCTGACTCCTGTAGGGGCATATGGTGCAGGCTGATGTACCCTGGACTACCACAAATTTCCCTTTCCTCCATTCTGCCTCCATCACTCACCTTGCTGTCTAACCTAACATTATGAGCAGGTGCTGTATGAAGGAGCAATCCAGATCGAAGGATGTGAACTTCTTTGACTCTGTCTTTCCCCAGCCTTGTGTGTACTTGCCTCTTTTAAGTTCATCTGCCTTTATTACCTCTGCGATGTCTCCTCTGTAGGAAAAATGACAACTCACCTGTTTTTCTAGCTCCATAATCATCTTCTCCTGCTGGTGAATCTGGAGGTTCTTCATTTCCAGAACGTGCTTTAAGCTCTTCAAATCTTTTTCTAAGTGTAGATACGGAGCTTGCACAATCTAGGAAATACATCAGGGATTTGGATATGTCAGCCACACATACATCTTCAGCCACAAGAGAGAGACTCCTTAATATAACCCTGTGGTTTAGAAGAATCAGTGGTATGAAAACTACATGGACCTGGTCCTCTGGAGCCCATTTGACCCCTGATATTGTCTCCTTGACACCCCTTTGGCTAAGATTCATGACTCTTGCTCAGAGCTCAATATTCGGGATCTCGGCTGGGAGAGATGCTCTCCATTGAATTGGGTAATGTGTAATACTAAGATATGTATCTTGATGCCTGTATAGTTAGAATGGTCATCTACCTTCAGCTGTTCCTCAGTGTTTTTCTTCAGAGCCTCTTCAAACCGGTCTGCTTTGGCCTTAAGAGATTGATTCTGGAAGGTGAGGGTGTCTATCTGGTCCTGGGAGGGAAACACACCAATTAACACATCAACTGTGTTGTCAGCCCACTTACATTCATACTGGTCAGTCTGCACTGCCAAACTACCAGGGAAGCTAAATAAAGCTTAGGCACCCCTGTAAGGTGATATTTTTTTGTGTAAGGCCACTTGAACATAGAACGGGGTATTTGACAAGCCCCAGGGAATCACAAAATCCCTGTAACACCTGTGGCTGATGCTAAATCACCCCATCACCTTGTGCTGGATGAGAACAGACATGTCCTTCCTTGGAAGAGCTTTTTTACATAATTTATATCACATTTATATTACATGTATTTGTGTGGTCCTTGAAGTCCAAATGAGGCCAGAGATAGCTGTTTCCTCCCCCTTTCTAAGCTTCTAACACGGTAACAAGCAGAGATGAGTTAGTGGTGTGGGATTTAAATGATCATCATTTCATCTCAGAGATGAGAAAAACCATGGGAAAAACCATGTTATTTTAAGCAATCGTATTTCTGTTACCATCAAAGGCATTTCTATCTATACAACACCTGTAAAATCCACAGTTGCTGTGAAAATGGTATTTTTATCTTTCACAGTTGTGATTTCTTGTCTGGAACATTACATCAGTCCTTATTGCAAAACTGCTGACATGCCTCGAGCTGTCGCAGCAGTGCAACAATATGTGCTAGTCAGGGCATTTAAAAATTGTAATTAATCTCTGCCTGTGAAATCAAACAGGGCTTGCATTATTTGCTGTGGCATCTTTACTTGTTCACACATTTCCAAACGTAGTTTGTGTCACAGGGGCGCAGTTCTGCCCTCCACACCTTGTGATTTCTTCATCTAGGGAGCGAGAACAGCATGGAGTTTTTAGAAGGATTAGATGACTTTGACCTTGGTGTTAAGCAGTGGGATGTGGGAACTGCGATGTGCAGGGCTGACCCTGGCCATCCACAGCCTGGCTGCACAGGGGTCCCCCTTCTGCGCCCTGGGGGTGCCAGCTGGGGGGGATACCATGCAGAGCAGGTGATGCTCACAGCCACTGCAGGTGCCAGAGTCCTCCCCATCAAGCAGGGAAGAACAGCAGGGTCAAAGACATTTCTTTCTTTATCCAGATGCTTTTGAGTCCCTTTAAGTTTTCTCTCTCTTGTGAACCAGCCAAGGAGGAGGACAAATCCTGAGGGTTTGCTGCTCTATCCCAGGACAGGCAGAGCACAAGAGGTACCAGAGCAGGTAAGAGGCAGCAGCGTGGTGTGCTGGCAGCGGGCGGTGTGTCCGGGGCTGCCCCCAGCACCATTACAGGGTGGGAAATAAAGAAACTACTAACCTGGAGTGACAGACGCAGCTTTTCAAAAGTCTCTTCTAGTTGTGCCTTTTCCAGTTTGTGAGCAGTATTCAGTTCTGGAGAAGTGACACAGACATGACGTTACTGAGTGAAGTCCAGCAAACCAGAGCACACATATTGTGAACCAAGAGCAATTTGGGATGCAGGTTTAGGACATGGATATGGAACAGGAAACTGGTAGCAATATGCTCTGTGACCTTAGGTAAATTATTCTGAAAATCAGAATTTCCTGATTTTCCACTGTTTGCGGATACCTCCGTTTCTATGTGACCAGATTCTGATTTTCCAGAACTGCTCAGAATTCTCAGTTCCCAGGCACTCTGATCTGAAGAGAGTTAGTCTGACAATGGGACATTTGACAGTTCAGAGTGACTATCCCTAGATCAAAGGATTTAAAACTGGATACATTTAAAAGCCTGGGTTGCAATTTCTTTGGGGGGATAGAGAGGAGGGCCACCACCTGAGATGCAAAAATGCAAACAACAGTGCTTCTCCCCAGGCTGTGGTAGATGAGCTAAGAGGTTTATTCCAGTAGTGAGACAAGGGAAGACAAAAAGCTTGATTAAAGGTTTTTCTGCTAGAATAACACCCTGGGCATACTAATAACCAAAATTTCATTAAACTAAGTGAAATAAAGTTTAATCTCTAAAGCAACGGCATAAAATCATCACTCAGTGCAGTAGTAGCAGCTTTTTAGTATGCGGGCACTGTATTTTTTGTGTTTTCCCCCCCAAGGCCATGGGTTCTGCCCCCTAAGCCCTGCTCAGCAGCCACGGGCACAGCAGCGAGGATTCCATCGCTCCAGCGCCGGGCTCGCTCGCCCGCAGCGGCTGCAGTGCCTTTTCCAGGCACAGGAGGGCATCTCAGACCAGGAGCAGGGAGACCAGACTTTGCCCACCAGACCCTTGATGAACCGCAACCGAATTTTATCATCAGAAAGTACTAAAAAACCACGGAGATATGAGAATGTTCTCAAGCAAGAATCAGTTTTTTACTTATTTATTTTCAAAATCGCATATGTTAATTTACAAATGCTGTGCTAGATACCTTCTCTGCCCACAAGGGAGGGGAATAGACTGTTCTCAGTTCACATTATGCTCTGGACCATGTCTCTCTCTAATTGACACAATGCAGAGCTAAGCAATATGACTTGGTCTGGGAAACGTGGGAAAACCTACTAGAGATATTTAAAATTTAGAAAAAAATAGGGAGATTGTACAGATTACTGTTTAATATCAGCTAAAGCATGCACAAAGGCGTATGTTTAGACACTGAACTGGCAGAGAGGGAAGAGCTCTGTCTGCAGCATCAATCCTGTGGCCAAACAGTAACAACAAAATAAAGGCAGCAGTGCTGAGATGCAGATTTGTACCAGTGAGAGGCTTTGGTCTGCTCAGCATGGCCAGACATTTACTACTGGAAATAATGAGTCTTGTTTTTAGAAGCACTGTGAGTATTTAAGCACCTAAATTCAGAGATATCCCGAGATATATCTATCCTCCTGAACATCTGAGGATTAGGCTCTTGAAAAAGCATGTGTGCAAAGTGATGTGGAATTTGGATTCTATTTTCAGCAACACATAGAGAAAGCCTTATCTTTGACCCAGAGACCCCCCCCCCTTCAGATAATCTCAGGTCAAAGTTAGATGCTGTAGACTGAAGACATCTCTCCCTCTGCCCTAGCATGAACCTGGTGGTCCACCCCACGTGAAAGCACTAGACCAACACAAATTCTGTGGAATCTACTCTGGAGGAAGAAGCACAGTGTCACTACAGCATTAATTCCTGCTCTGGAACAGCTGTGTAGCTGTTGGGTTGTCTTTGGCTTACCTTGAATCTTGCAGTCATTCTCATCCTGCAGTACTGTAATGGCCACTATGTGGTTGTTTTCCAACTGTGACATTGCAGCTTCATGTACAGCTGTGAGATCTTCCACCTGTTCCAACAACATGGACACATGGTTAGACAGACTGTGGCACACTGACAAACCACTGCTGGAGAGCTCCAGTGAGTGAGAAACAGCAAAGGGATCTACTGAATGTGACACTCCCAGCACCTGAGCCAGTTTTGTCACGTGGATACCTTGAATGGTAGCGTGTAGTCACTGCTGATGTTCTTTTGTTCTTTTAATTTAATGGTGATGAAGAGGTACATAAGAAAGCAAAAGGCCAAAAAGCCCTTAGGTGGAGATGTGCTCATTAAATGTTCAGAAGTCTTGACAGTCCATTAATCTAAGTTATAATAATGACCACAGGCCATCATGGGAGCGAGGAGGGGAGCTGGAAGATGGTTGTGGGCACCCTATGGATTTGGGAGTCCTTCAGTACATTGCTTGTTACTCGACTTGGCTAAAGGCAAAGTGAGATCCCTAATGACGGCCTTTTTATATGAATCATTCAAGGAACTGCAATAAGAAATCCTGATCACGATTAAGAGCACTTTCTGAATGCAATGCATCAGTTTGCTTTTCTGGGGTTTGTAACCACAGTGATTTTATTCTCTACATTTAACACAATATTATCTGTGATATCTGGCAAGGCAGAGGATCAAACTATTTCACATTTACAGTGAAACAGCTGTTCTGTTCCTGGCTAAGTGAATTGACACTAAACAGCTTTATTTGCTCACAGTTATGTACATAATGGTAGAAGTTTACTACAGCTGAGTTTGCCTTGACTGGAATAAATGTTATTGCATTGCTTTTAGTTGTCAAACATATGTATTAAGTAACCCACCAAAAGCCAAATTTCCAACCATATTGGAGAAAACGTGCTCTCAGAATGAAAGTGGGGCATTTAACATGGAATTTAAAATTATTCAAATTCATTTTCATAATAATGTGGGTCATAACTCAGCAGTGAAGAACTGTTTGCAAAATAATGGGTACTCGGCCTTCTGATGTATTGCATGACAGAGCTGAGAAAGGTGGGGGGCAGATGACTCAAAGGGCTACTAATGGGGTAAGGGCTATCACCTGGTCTTTCCCAGAGCACAGTGTCCTTTGTATATGATGTCTGTAAGCTGAAGCTTCATGAGCATGGCCATGTTCTTTTCCTCACCCTTGCTGAAGCCTCGAGTTGTACTCTAATTGCTTCTCAACTGAACAGCACCCCATGGGGATGATTATCCTCAATGCCAACACCCCCAGAAAGGTGAAGGGGTCTCCTCTCACTGCCACCATCCTTGGCAAGTTATTTATCTGTAAAGCCAATTAAATACGTCTCAAATTATCTTTAGGGATTTTTTTGCCTTCTGTGTGTTTCATATCCACAACACAAATGACTCTCTTTAATCTTCCAGTGTGACGTCCTGTCTGCAGTTTTTCATGGCAGATAGTCAACTTGGCACTGGGAAGCAGCTCTCTTGGATGCTAATAACTTACTCTGCAGGCTTGATCACCTCACTTAACACAAGTCATGTTTATTTCTGGCTGTGGAAGGTACCTCAGGTGGGATTTTTAAGGCTTAATAAAGTAAAATCAAGAGGAACTCCAGTGGGAGGAGTTCAGTAAGCTGCTGGACAAAACAGCTTGAGCTGAGCACCTCAAGTGAGAAACATTGGCAAGACAGATCACAGCCTTTACTTTGCAATTCTCCTTTAGCTGCAAGGAGATGTGAGAATGCACTGGCACACAAGATCACTTTGTGAGGAGTTTGTCTCTCATGCTCTGCTACCTCCTCAGAGACAGCTGAACCTCTAAAAGCTGACACAGAAACTGTGTCTCCAAACAAATAACTGCTGGTAGTGAACTAAGTGGTGACTAGAGCAATGCAGCATGGAAGGTTAAGCTATGACTGGAAACCATGAAAGTGGGATGGGTATCTTCCAAATTAGATTTACGGATAGAGGAATAGATGCAGATCCATGGTCAGAAGGATTTTGCTATTGTTATTGCCTTCAAGAATGCAAATTCAAGTCCCCCTCATGCAGATGGGTATCTCAAGGACAAGGCTTTTCTCATGTACAGTGTAAGAGCTCCATTTCCTCAGCCCAGAAACATTGTTGGTGAGCACCTTTCCAGCATGGCCTGTCAGCCTCCACTGATCCAAGAGCACCCAACATAGCATGGGTAGACAGCAGAGTAGGAATTCAAAGGGAAAACCTGCTAAAACTCATCATGCTAACTAACTATGAATTGAAAATGTGGGCTAAAACTCTGAGATACTAGGGTCACAGCTACACTTTCAAAGCAATGGAGAGGAATGCTTGTGTTATTTTCAGTAATCAGCAAACACAGAGCTTTGGAGCAAAACAAGAACTGTTTGCCCCGCAGAGGGAAAGATGTGTTTCCCTTGCTCCTCTGTGATGATGAATAGGGTCACAACAGATGAAAACATGAGAAAAATAAGCATACTTCTAGTGAAGTTCTACAATGACCTGTATCACCCTTTATTGCACTGATCAGCTTGAGAGGAGAAGAACCAACATCTGTTCTTGTGGTCCTGAGAGCTTGCAGAAGCACTTCAAAGAGTAGCAGAGCTAAACTATAAGCTATTTCAGCAAAAAATTAACAAATTCCTTCACAAATGCTGATGTCGGGTGATCCAGGAGAGGTGAGCCTTTGCAGCTAGAGCCAGCATCTTCTACCAGGCAGACTGACACACTGACTCAGTGCAAGGAAAAAAAATTGTCAAGGCTTTTGGGAACACGACCCCTCTTTCATATCAGAAAGAAAAGCAGAAATTTTGAAGGGCGTTGCAAGAAAACCAACTTGCATAAACTGAAATGAGAACAAGAAGACATGGCTCAGCGTAGGTTCTAACCATTTACAGAGAAATATTTTGAAAAATCTGATTTAGAACATGAAAATCTTTTTGATAGCACCTTCTAGTACATCTTTAGGAATCAGTTCATTAACAAAAATAGGTATTTTGTCCGGGACAAAACAGCCCAGTTGCATTGAGTTACAGTATTTGTTCTGACAAAACCAGACAAAAAGAACTGCTTGTGAGGATACTCCTGTCTACACACAGAAAGCAAAGCAAGGAGAAGCACTTGGGATGCACAATCCAAGAGATCAGACTGAGTGGTGGGGCATCAATCAGGCGACCCAGAGTGTTTTGCATGCTTGTCTAGGCTGCATGTGTTCCATGGGTGCTATCACTTCACTGCCCTTTAACTCGCAAATAGCAATGGGCTGGCCCTGCTGGCCTTACCTGTGTGGAACAGGTTCTTATAACCCTTGGTTTAGTCATAAATTGACTAGTATAGGTGGGTTGAGGAGCAAGTATGTGTGGGCAGCAGAGCTAATCTTAGTGTTTTTATTGTAAAACATCAGCAAACATGTGAAGGTAAGACATGGCAATGTAACAGACTACCGTGTAGAAAAAAACAGTAGAACTAACAGGGAGAAGGAGCAGTAAAGTTATTCAGGATTACATTTTTCCACTCATTACCAGTGTCTTCACGTTGGAGTGTTCAATACATTTCATTACCTGAGCCCAATCAGTACTAGCATGGACTACTCTTCAAAGGCAACAGGTGGAGGCTGACCTGATCCTGGTGCTGCAACTTGGCTTGTTCCAGCTGCAGCCTGTGCTGCTCCTGCAGGCTCTCCTTCTTGGCCTTGTACTCCTCCTGCAGCCGCTGCTCCAGCGCCTGCATCTCCTCCTGCTGCTGCCGGCGGAGCTGCTTCCCCTCCTCCTCGAAGCGCCTCTCCAGCTCCTCCTTCTCGCTCAGTAGCTTCTTCCATCTCGCCGTGTTGAGGTCTGTGGAGACAAGACCACTCAGTCCTCACACTGCCCAGCACAGAGCAGTGGCATTGGACCTGTTTGTAGAGCAATGAGCTTGGTGCTTCTCTCCCACTCATACAAGGGATATGATTGACCACTTGACCAGAAGGATTTGTACCCCATACATCCTGATTTTGAGTTGTTCAAAGCTGCTCATCCCATAAACCTGTCTCCAGCTCCAGCAAGGATCATTCAAATCCATTAATGAACACTTGCTTAAAATATTTTTGTATTCAAACCACTATCTTGTGTGCTTCAGGCATCAGAGTACAATGAAAGGCTGATACTGAGGGCCATCAGAAAGTATGAAATTTTTACTCTAGTGAACTAACCCAGTGACTGTCTCAAAATTCACACCTCTGTTTTCCTAGTCAAGGAAAATCTGTCCATTTCCCCATGTGATTCCTCACCTTTATTGTCCCCCAGGTCCCAGGAAAGCAATGTCACAAACACTGTGTCCTCAGCCTTTTTCTTTGCTAAAGAACAGTTGCAAAAATCCAGATATTGAAGACTTGATACAAGCTAGAGAAGATCCACAAGAATACCTTTACAGAGCAAGTTTGCTCACTTGTAAAGATCTAACAGGTAAGAAGTGGTTAAAATCATCATGACCATAACATTCAGAATACTAGAGAAGGAGAAATGAGTTTCTAATGGCACTGCTAGATCTTCTTGCTGGTTTAGGAAGATGATCAGGTTTTTGAACAATCTGACTGCATACTTATTCTTCCCTTGCCTTTCAAAATGCATGTGCCATGCATAGACCTGTATGGCACTGTAAGTCGGGATTGGGAGCAGCTGTCTCCCTGCTGAATGCTTCAAACCCATACTTATCCTATGACAACATATTTGTTCAATATCTGTATCTTCCTGCCTCTTTCTACTAGGGTGTCAGACTGTGCTTATTTTTCCCAGGATAGCAACAATTTGTCCAAGTTACCAGTGCTATCCCCACAGTTTATGTTAGGTGCACCCATGTCAAGGTAGTTTGGACACCCAAGCTAACCATTCCCTTCCCCACATAGCTATTTTTCACCCCATTCAGAGCTCTGCTTCCACACTTACTGGACATCAATATCCAAACTTGGTCAGTATGTCCAGACAGATAAACACCACTGGGCTCCTGTTCTGATCCTGATACTTTCTGAGGCACTGTGAGGGACTCTGTTCCTGTCAAGCTCTCTGCTCCTTACGGAAAGAGAGTGAACCAGTGAGTTTAGCACCTCAGTGGCACCACATAGAAAGCTTTCCCACTTGTCTTCAATCCAGAATGGAATGGTACATTAGCTGTAATGTCTTGTCTCCTGGAAGTCTGGATTATAGCTCTAAACCTCTCTCTTGCTTTTTGATTTTTTATTATCTTTGGCATGTCAAGTGGTCCCAGAGCTGGAGGGGCTATGCTTGCAGCTCTGCCTTCAGTAGAATTCAAACTTACTCAAGCTTTAAATAGGAGATGTAATGAGCCCCATCTCTCTCCAGCCTCTCTAATGAGATTACCCAGCACACAGGGAGGGCTGGGCAATGAAACAATGTGCTTTAACCAAAAGAAAGTCCATCTGAAACACATCCTGTAATCTGAAATACAAGACTGTTCACAAATCAGACCCTGATGCAGGTGCAAAATGGAGGGAAGAGGGAAGCAGCGAAAGTGAGCTTGCATGGTATGATCCCCATACACCTAACAAGGCCACTGGAGGCAGAAAATGAGGCAATTTACCCTATATAGAATATTAAACACCTCTAATGAGAAGGAGTGATCCCTACCATAATTCTCAGACTAAGACAAATGAGGCTGAGGACTGAAGTGTTGAGGAAAAATGGAATCTCTTCTTAGTAGGGAGATGGACCTTTGGGCCTGGCTCTCCTGGGACAGACACAGTAGAACGCAGCACCCATGGAGCCCAAGGCTCTGCAGCTCTCCTGCCCGGGGAGCAGGAACCATGTGGGAGAGCCTTCCCTGCTGGAGCCAGCTGTGCCTTCAGCCTGTGGTCCTGGTGAAACAGCTGTGTCATCTCCAGCAGGGACCCCAGAACAGATGCCTGAACAGACCACCTGCTAATGCTGCTGGAAAACTGTGAATTTAGCTTTCAGGCATCAAGAGAAGGATACTGTTAAAGTGAGCTACTCTTGTAGGAAAAAAGGAAGAATGACTCGGAAAAGTTACACAAATGTATTACTGACATGGAACAAGATAAGCAGAGCATAACTATTACTGGTCTGTTGTGAAGAGTTAAACCTGAAAAAGAAGAGTTTTCTTTTTCCGTCTCTGTAGGTATCTCCATTGCTGCTTACAGCCTGGAAATGACTCCAACACAACGTGGCATTTCCTGGGATGACAGTGTGATGGGTAAAATGAGACCAGCTACTGCACTAAGTGCACAACAGATGAGCAAAACTCACTTCAGGCTGGGCTGGGAAGGTGAGGGAAAGGTGGATGCCACTACTGGACTGACCTTCCTTCCCCCACCAAACACAGTACGAGCCACAGGGCAGCCTCCCTAGCCCGGGCACTTTGCATTCAGGAGTGTATTCAGGATTCTTCTGTGGGAACTGGGGGCTTGTGTCTTGTGGCCTTACAGAGGGACTTGTTTCCTTCTTTTCCTTCCTTCCTCCTTCCTTATGAGAAATGTCAGATGCCAGTGGGCTCTTCTTCCTGACCCTTGTCCCCAAAATCGCAGACAAATCACAGCCACCACACTCCGGTTAAGTGTCCTCTGACTGGGAGGCATATCCAGGAGGAGATGGCACAAAAGCTTCAAAACTCTTTGAGAACACAGATAATACAAATTTTAAACTTGACATCTCACTGCCTTTCCTTCATCTTGGTTTTTATGCATCTCCATACCTCCTCTCAACACACTTCACATCACTGGTCTGACAGTAAAGGAGCAGGTAATTTTGACATTTAATTTCCACTAGTTTGAAGGGAAACAGCTGGCATTCAAAACCTCTTTATTGCAAGAGACTCAGGGTTGCAGCTGAAAAGTGCTTATATTTATAATTTATAATTTATAAAGATTGGTGTCTTGAGTGTAGAATGGTTGCTTGTCATGTTTTCCTAGCCTTGCTATTTCTAGCAAAAGACATGAGCAAAACTTGTTGCTTTAAATAACAAGTCCCTCAGTGTTTATAGAGGCCAAGATTCCTCCCCAGGACTGGGAAGGGAGAATCACTTTTCTATTTCACTCATGCTGGTTTCAGATGCAGTGTGATACTTGCACAGGAGTGCTGGGGGTAAAAGTGGACACTGTTGTCTGAACCTCAATATTTTGCCTGGCTCCAGAAGGATGCAGGTCTCCCTAAGCTATTTTTACATGTGGTCCATCTCTGCTATTGCTTCAGCAGTGGTTTTATTTACCACAAGAATTTTCCTTAAACATATACTCTTACTTTTCTGAAGAGTGGGTTCTCTGTTGCAGTTTCATTGCTTTGCATAGCAGAAGCTTGTAGTTTCTGTTGAAGTTAAAGACTGCATGCTGCAAAAACCAAGCACATTCAGCACCCAAACTCTGAATTACAGCTATTGCCTGAACAACTAAGTGTTGGACCCACTGCTTGTATCAAAACTGGCTAGTCCAGCCTTGTTTTACTGATTCATTCGGGCATTTATATCAGTGAGTCTGACATGGTGAATTTATACATGAAAAATCAGGAATTTCTGACCAACTCCCATGCTGTTTAACTAGTTATTTTTAAATTAATGAAAAACTACTTTTTAAAGTGACGGAGGCAAGTCAGAACTACAGCTTGGTTGTAGTCAAAATAACACACTCTGATTTTCCCTGAATTTCTTCATAGAATGACCCAAGATTGCTGTTGCCACATAAAGGACTGTTTCATTCTTTAGTTGCATAAATCACATACAATGCTGTACCACACACTAATTCATCTGATAGTGAGACCAAAACAATCCTCCTATAGCACAGGAGGGCTGCATGTCTCCAGTAGCACCCTCATGTCTCCAGTAATAACCTCAGCTTGAACTCCTTTAGACACTGCAAAGAACTGCACTGATGAGAAATGCTCTCATGTACATGGCATTTATTTCACATTGTCCACAGTTTTACTATTTCACAGTACACAGTTTTTTTATTTCACAAAAGTAAGATTTGTAATTTTATACCAAAGGAAAGCAGACTGCGCAGCAATTTTTTACTTTTACTAAAAAGCTTAGTCACTTACCTTCAATATGTAGAGATATACATTAAGCTTTTTATTGCTGATGAATTATTTCACAGTCTGCTGAAGTGCAACAAATGCACATGTTCATCTTTTTGTTCATCCCTACTGGCAGTGCTTCTAGCTGGCCATGTTGCATGTCAGGGTTGCACAGAGAGGATTACCTTCACCAAGCAGGTGACCAGCCATCTGTGTCACTCACAAACAGCCTCTGCTTTGCATCTCCATGTCTTCCAGAGTGATGGGAGCAGGAGGTGGCCTGTAATGACTCTTCTCCATTACACATGCCCACAGGACCACTGAGGAAAGGACTTTCTCACACCATCTTCTCCCTTTCTGAGGAAGAAAGCCCATACGCATCTACAGCTTATCTCCCTTCTATAGCAGTACTGCTCAGGCTGCTTTTCTGGGGTGTCTGTGGTTCTTACTGCCCCTACATATGCCACCAAGACTTAGCTTTATGCAGAGGAGGTGTCTGTTGCTGCATGTGCAAGGGTGATGGCAAGGGCAGGCAGAGCAGCGATCCCCTGTTACTGAGCGTGCTGCTCTGTGACCCCCCAAACAGACACGCAGTTACACCCATGGCAAAGTTCTCTTCTCCAGCAAAACCACCAGGGATTTGTATTCACTCCAGCTGTACAAACACGGTGTAAATGGAAGCAGAGCTCCTTATCTCAGGCACCAAACCTCTCTTTCTTTCCCATGTCACCTCCACATAAAAAAGCACTCATGAAAATGTGCAAACCCAACCTGCTAGGGCTTTCAGATGAGTAGTGGCTATTGAACCAAGAACTTCAGATGTGCCCTACCTGAAGAAAGCACCAGTGGCAACAACTCTTCTGTAAGAGCCCTAGAGATGCAGAGGATGGAGGAAGGCAGGCATCAGGAAATAACTGGAAACCTATTTTGCTATTGCTGCAGTATACATTGGCCATGGGGACAATAAAGCTCTCTATGAAATGACAATCAGCCAAAGAATTTCAGGGGTGCAAAGCAGGGAGCAGAAAGATGCCAGGCATCTGAAAAGGGCTGTGTTCAGCTTTTCTGAAGTGGGCTGTCATGGGCAAGATGAAGGCAAAGCAGAGGGAGGATCTGCAGTTCTGCCCATCCCATGAGGGTTTGGCCGGAGCCTCCCTTTGCTGGCCACGCCATGCTCTGGCCACATAACACAGTCTACTTAATGGGTGACCCAGGAGCCCACACACAGGGAAAGCTGAGAGTTCCCCCTATTCACAGCTCCAGTCATCAGTGGTTCCAACACCTTTTGGTACTCTAGGAGTCCCCTGACACAGTGGTCCTGCTCTCCATTTGCCCTGGGGTAGATGAACTCAACATCACACTCATTCTGGAGAGATTTAAGCCCAGAAGAACTGAGCCTGAAGCCAGAGCAAAAGCCCATCACTCTCAGGAGTGGCAGTATCTTTACACTCTCCTGTCTAGGTCAGAAACTAAGAAGGAAAAGGAGCATGCAGATATACAGAGAATACACAAACCAAATGGGACACATTGCTCTTTCTATCTTTCAACAAGGAAGAGACCTTAGAGACATTAACAAGCAAATTCTGAGCTTGGTGTCCTTTGGTTTGTAGCTGAACTGCAAAACACAGCAATGTTCCTAAGTTCAGTGATGCATTCCCAGGCACTGTGCACTGCAGTGGTCCCAGGCTCCCACTTCTCATCATGCTGTACTTTCTCCAAGGCAGTGCTGGTGCTTTAGGACAGACGCTACGGATTTATGGAGAACAATTTGTTTAGCAAAGATGATGCACAACTGGCTGCAGTGTGTGTGGTAATGAACACATCTGCACAGCAAAGAGGTGAAATCAAGGCTCCCTGCAAAGTCACAAAACCCTTTGCCACTGGGCTTCAGAAAACACTTCATCACATGTATGGAATTTCCCCAGGGTCAGGTCACAGGGAATCATCATCTGCTTTCATGCAAAGTGAGAAAATCACTTTGTTGTTACTTTTCTTGTACTACTTACCAACTTCCTCCCTGATCTTTGCAAGCTCGACTCCTAACTCCTTTATTTTCACAAGGGCATTTTCATTCTGTTTAAGGAAAAAGAGAGAAAAATATGTATAGTAGCCAGGTTTATCCCAGATAAGAACTTTCACGTGTTCATTTAGTAAAGCAGATTAGATTGATTCCTCATGCTACTTTTTCTTTTTTTTTTTTTTCTTTTAGGTGAGGGGAGTGGGATTATAATGAACTCATTCAGTTTTTAAATCAAGCTTAGGAGCCACAACTCATTGCCTACAAATACCTTGTATGCCTAGGAGTACATGTACACAAACTCACATGCACACAACAGTGCAGAATACTCTATTTACTCCTATGTATCTAAAAAGACATCTGTATTTTTTAATACTTTTGTGGTCAGCCTGCATACCATTTATGGCTGGACTGCATGTACAAGATGGATTTATTAAAATTGTTAATTTTTTTTCATGTATTTAAGTCTGCATTTAACCATCTCCAATCTTATTAATACGTTCACAGAGTTAAACTTAGAGAGGAGATTGCTGTACTCACACCATTCTATGCCCAGTGAACATTCCCATACAAACGCCACTAATAGCCTGATGTTCATGTCTATCTCCACATCTGTTTCTGTGATTCTATTTATTAGGGCTCCTTGCCTTGACTAGTCTCAAAAGAAATCTGAATATTTAAGGAGTAAAACAACTGAATTGGCTAAAGGAAAATGAAAACATATTTACATGAGCAACATTAAGGTGTTATTACCAAAATGCAAGGACTTTGACAGCAGATATCTATCTGACTAGTGCTGTGCAAACTGACAAACAAAATTCTTGTCTCCATCCACTGGAGTCTGATTTAGTACAATAAATCCCAGCATAGTGGTTCAATCATATGGGCACTTTAAATTGGGATGTATCATGAATCATATTAGAAAGAAGACAAAGGAATGTACCCTGCTGGGAAGATCACTAATGATTAATAAAACTAGATCAGGTTACTATAAATATGTTCCAGGTTAGAAAAGGTCAAGAATCCTTAAAGGACACTACAGAGAAATCATATTCAAGAGAAAAAGCAGTACAGTAGTAAATTGAATTAAAAAGAGTCCTAAAAACTAAATCTTTCCATATTAAGCAAGCAAGGCTAATAAAAATCTAGGGCACAGACAGGATTAGTTTGGCTGCAGGATACACAGTAGATAAGAGAGCAAGTCAGTTCTATATTACAAAAATGGAAGTGGAAAAAACCCAAAATATTTCAGAACTTAATGTTTCTGTGTAGTTTTCCTGCACCTACCTTTTAACTCTGTTAAGACAAGTGACACAACTTTATTTCTGGTAATACCAGAATAATAGAATCTGGAATTTGAATTAATCCTTTACATACTGCCCTTTTGGGATGATTTCCACCAGATCCAAAGGACACACTTCCCAGAAAATTTGCTGTAAATGGAGTGATAAACTGAACTGATTTGAGAGCCTTGAAGGCTTGAGGAGACCCAAATGATGTGGGCATCTTTCTTATTCAGTGATGGGAAGAAGCCAGGAATGCAAGGCCTGGCTCCTCCAGTGACTCCTCCTGCCTCCATACCCTGCTGAGTAATGCACAGGGGGCTGCGTGCCAGGACTGCAGACTATCCAGTCCTGACCAACCTGCATTAGGCTCAGAATAAAATTATGTGCCTTCTTATGGATTTCTTTTTCCTAATTAGTCAAAAAGTTACGGGGAAAAAACCCAAAAACTCCAGGTAAATAGAGCCTGATCTATTAAAACACCAGATCGCTTCACACAGAATTCCCAAACCAGCAGCCTTACAAGAGTAAGATTTCCCCTTTTGGAGAATACCATTGCATCTGCCCATACTGTTTAACTCATTGGACTTAATTTAAGAAGTGCTCTTGACAGACTGCCAGGCCTGGTGCCCTTGAAGGCACAGGGATATACTGGATGCTGGACTTGCACATAGGGAGCACCCACTCAAATTACCAGCTCTCATTCTTTGAAACAAAAGCCACTCAAAGCAAGAGAGCTGTGCACAAATCATTACCAGCACCTATAGATAAGCAGAACTCAGTGGGATTGTTACTATTCTCTTTACATTAAGAAAATTAAAAGCAAGTAAAAAAACTACTTTTTTTTGGAGAAAAAGTGTTTAAATTTTTGATCGCCCCATAAGTAATATTACAGGTTTCACATTTTACATGATGTTTTATCTTAGATAAGGTTTTTCCTATCCTTAAGGATACTTGGTGGCGGGATCTTCTCCAAAAATGGGGGGAATTACCATGGTGTCAGCTTAAAAATGCTATCTCATAACTCCAGCTCCAGCATGGACACCAACCCACCAGGGCAGCAGGGGCGATGTCTGCCTCTCACCACAATGGGGCTGTGGTTTCCAGAGCAGAGCAGCCCCTGGGGCTACCTGGGGCAGCCAGATCAGCACAGCTCAGATGCCTTCACTGTCATTTTACTGCTCTGCCAATACTTCCTGCATTGTGTTTTATTTTGGTCAGAGCTTCCTGTGTGCTCTTTGGGACTTCACACTTATGCTTCCTGGGAGATCAGATGTGCAAGGCCCTCATTGACAAGGTTTCAAGAAGTCCCTCTTACTCAGAGAGTTCTTCTAGAGAGCAACAGCATGAGTGCTTATCTTCTACTTGTGGAAGAGAAGTGAGGTGTAGTTTTGGCTGAAATCAGCCTCATGGTTTCCTGGATGTGCAGTGAGTTCACAAAACCCTGACAATCTTCTGTAACTGAAACCTGCTTTGTCAGTGTGACATGATAGGTTTGGACTGCACGTGCTCCAGCGACAGTGTAAACACGACAGCAATGCAAAACAAAAAAGCCCCTGCTTGTTATCATCAGTATCTGCAGATAACCAGCACCCCCCTGTCAGTGTAGCCAGGGAACTGGGAATGCCAGCACTAAGGAAACCAAAGATTACAGTAGAGCAAATCTGGATCTTCTGACTTTGGAATGTAAAGCTATCACATTCAGTGCCGAGATTCCTTTACATCCACCATCAGAACATCACAGCAATTCAAAAATTCACAAGCACACAAGGAAAAACATCCCCAAAACAAATGGATAAGAAACCGAGTCAAGAGGATGTCCCACTGGGTTAATCAATCTTCATTAATATTTATCTCAACAAAGTATTTGAAAGAGAAGGCAGGGTAGGCAGCTGTCTACCACCGAGTTTTGTGTCCACTAAGGCTCAACATCTCAAAGGAGCTTTGTAGGGATTCTCTTCTAGGTCACCACTTGGAGCTGAGCCATTGAGGGTGAGCATCCAAGGGCCAAATCTAACTTAGGTTTAATAAGGTTCATCATCTGTACACACCTGTTTTCAGTAGGTGAAAAGACCAAAGATCCTGTAAAGGGATTGTGCAAATTTCCAGTGCAGCAGTTAAATGGCAAGGAAGAAAAAAATTCTTTGATGTGATCTGGAATTCTTTTTTTTATGCCCAAAAATGTGAAATCAAAACAGTGTGTTTAGCACAAATTAAAATGTTGCATTTACTTTTCATGTACTTTTAATGAATGACGGACTGCATTACTTTTCAGAAAAATGATGACAAAGGTCTTCTGTTGGCTCTATCCCAAGAAATTACTCTGATAGTGAAGTAATTTTCATAAAATAAGATTACACTCATGATGGAGATGAAAAAAACTTCTTCCTCATTCCTAAACTCTGCAACATAAGCATTAAGTCTTGTGACTGGAATATGACCCATCTCCTCAGACAGAAAGAAAAGTAGAATAAAAGAGGTAGAATGATGTGTTTGCCCTACTGCTCTGTTGAATAAAAGACACAGTAACAACTCTTTCCTATCATCAGCTCTATAGCATACAGACCTCCTAATATTTCTCCTGTGAAAGGCTTGATACTGGACAGCATTTCAGCAAGTGAAACAGACACTGAAAATGGCACATGTGACTTCTCCATTCAACTCAAAACATCCTGAGGATGGACTGAGGCATGACCTACACTGGTGCAAGAGCTCCAGAAAACAAGGCAGAGGAGTAGGAAGAGAACAGGAATTTGTACAATTAAGTAACAGTGGCCAAACCTAGCAGTGTAGCTCAGAAAAATATCAGCTGAATATAACCACATGCAAGGACCTTGGAAAATAACTTGGTAGGAGACGTCATAATACGGACCTGAGGATGGGAAAGATGCTGGCTTTGTTCAAACAGATTAAGAGAGGAGGTAGTGATGAATTGTGGGCAGAGGCTGAATGGGGCACTGGGCAACCTGATCTCATTGAAGATGTCCCTGCTCATTGCAGTGGTGTCGGACTAGATGGTCTTTAAAGATCCCTTCCAACCCACACTATTCTGTAATTCTGTGGTCCTATGAAAGGCTCTGCTTTAGTTGCATGGAGCTTCAGATGACAGGTAGATATCCTCAAGGACACATCATCAGAGAGACAAGTCAAGATTTTACCTTGGACCAGGAATAACTGAGGGATGGGGAGGTAGATTTGGGGTTTGTCTTAGAGTCTCTCTCCTCTGAGAGCTACAACCTAACTGAAAGGTACAAATGAATTAGAAATAGTAATTAAGTAAACCTCCAGGTACTTTTTAACAATAGGTAAGTAATAGTAAGTACAAATGGGTCAGATAAGGCAAGGAATGCCAGAAAATTGCTCAGATCCACAAAGAAAATCAGCAGCAGCTAGGAAACAAACCTGGGAGCCTGGAGTTATCTTCCCAAATTGACAAGACTCTCCACCCTGCCAACTTGTTTGTTTATATTCTAAGATCCAAATGCATGTACAGTGTCTCCACTGTACAAACACTTCTCAGTTCTCTACAGTATCTCCTAAAATATCAGGAGATGCTGAGATGCTCTGTGGCACTTGCTATGAAAACTGCTCCCCCAGTTTCTCCAGTCTTCTATGCAGAGCTTTCAAAATACTAAAAAAAAAAAAAATCCTTGACCTGCAAATGGTGCTTAGTCACTGTTGTGATGTATTCAGGCTTCCCTGTGGCAAGGTGTTATATTATAATCGAAAAGAGAAACATATACACTGGGAATTCTCTTGTACCAATAAATATTTCAGATGAAACTTGTAGAAGCAATAACTGAATCCCACTGCAGCTGATATTCAAAATTACCTACAGTGTTCCTTTAAAAAGAGGTGTTTTAACAGTGCTGTTCAATCATGCTGATTGTCAGGTAATCCTTCCTCATAACACCCTTTAGGTTAAAGTTTACAAGCACTTAGATATTCCACAGTGACTACACTTTTCCAAGTTTTATATTAACCCACACATTTTTTCTTAACCTGGTTAGTAGCATATCTTGAGCTATATTTGAACTATTATTAGGTAAATGGGAGACACAATCAGTTTTATAAGAGTTGTATGAATATATCATAAAGGCAAACTCTAACAGAATACACTGCACAAACATGTGTTTTTGCCAAGATATTTTCTATTAATCAAATTAAATGTATATGTTCATTCTCTCACTCTTCTGTACATAAAACCCAGGAAAATTTCTAGAATAATAATGGGAAAAGCTATGTGTTCAAAGCGTCCCACAACAACTCTTACACATGCTATTTTCCTGCTGCCTGTAGATGTGTACTTACTTACTTACATTTCTTACACGACCCATTTTGGTGCCTAGGAATGTGTTTAATTTCGATTCACAGAAACATAAGAAAACAGGTAGTTTTGTCTTGTTTCACTTCTCCTAGACCGGAAGATCATTCCTCTGTTGAAGATGTAAAACTTTAGGACAGCTATAGGCTGAATAATATCTCTTCAAACTTTAAAACTCTCTGCAAGTTTCCCTTATAACTTGTACTCGACATGGCTATTGAAAATGTAAGAAAAGCAGAACAAAGTATCAAACCGACTGTTGCTACAGAAGATGCCAGCAGTCCCTCCTTGTTTCACGAGCATCCAACCCTTCAATTTAGACTGCAGGATAAACTTATGTAAGGCACTGCAGTGCATGAGAAAGCGACACTTAGACCTGTCCCTGGTGAAGGGGAGATCAGCACACTGCAAACAAGCCGAGCATCGCTCCCCTCTCCGCCACCCGGGAAGCGCATCCGCCACCGACCCCAGCGAGAAGCAGCAGCACAGGCTTTGTCAAGGCTACCGTCCTTCCCTTTCCCTAAAGGATAAAAGAAAGAGGCAAAAGTACCGTCTCGTCCTCGCACAGACAGGGGGGAAAACACGTGGAGCAGCATTTGCCCATGCTGGCAGGACAGCCACCCACCGGACCGACACCCGCCGGACTGCCTCCGGCCTGGCCCGGAGCCGGAGGACCAGCCCCGGGCGGTGACACTGTCAGAAAGGGATGTCACGTCCCCCCGCGCCGAGACCGGCCAAGGGGACTTGTCAACCTGATGCCTCCCGGGGCTCCAGGGGATGCCGGGGGATGCCGGCGGATGCGGGGAAGGGACGGTGCCGCGGAGCCCGGCGGGTTCGCCCCCCGGCAAGCGCTGCCCGCTCCCCGCCCTGCCGCCGCACCGCTGCTCGCCCGCTGGATCCGGCCTCTCCCGAAAAATGTTGCTCCGGCTGGCAAAGGCTTGCCCACGGCAGGGCACGTCCAGCAGCGCCATCGCAGGGAAGTGCCGGGGCGGGCGGCTGCCGGGACGGGGCTGGAAACTTCGCAGCGACAGCCCCAAAGGCGCTGAAATCCGAGACCGGGCTCTCAGCCGGGGTGCCGCTGGCTTCTCTTCTCCGTGCCGCATCCACAGCCACCGATCACCGTAGTCCCCGTCCTGCGCTCCCGCTCGGATGGTGCCTCTAAGCTGTGTCCCGGCTGGCTGCCGCCGCGCTTGTTGTCCCGCAGCGCTCCCAAATCCCCTCCCGGCTCTGCCGCACTGGGGCCCTCCCGGCCGCCCTGCGGGCTCTGCGGCTGGGCACGGCTGGGGACGGCTGGGCACGGATCTGCGCGGTCCTGCGTGGCTCTGCGGCTGGACAGGGCTCTGCACAGCTCTGCACGGCTCGGCACGGCTCTGCGGCTCGGCACTGCTCTGCGCGGCTCTGCCGGCGCGTCCCCGGGGCGAGCGCAGCGCTGCGCGGCTCCGCGGGGCCCGGCGGCGGGCGCTGCCTGCCAGCGGCTCGCTCCAGGCTGCGACACCGGCCGCCGGCTCGTCCGCGGGCCGTGAGGGGTGTCCCCCCACTCCCGGGTGTCCCCCAGCCTCCCCAGACGCTCTAATCGCCCTGAAAGGAGTTTTCGTGAAATCGTTTGTTTAAATCGTGAGGATGACCAACATCCACTGGACCTCGGCGACTTCTTGTCATGACAAAACCAGATGTGTGCAACGTGCCCGGAGACTTCTGTAATTCTCAAGGGCAGGCCTAACTTTTTGGCCATGTATACATATGTATTTACATGATACAACAACCACCTAACCCTAACCTGCATATACACACGGGTGTGCTGCATGTCTGGTCTGTATCAGTTTGCCTACAGGGAGCACATTTTCTTGGCCGGACCCAGGACATGAAGCTGCAGCAGCCTCATTTCTCCTGGGCTGTTGCTTTTGACGTGACACATTTTTCTCTAATAATTTATGTTAGACAATTAACATAATTTGATTTGCTGGGAAAAGGCAAAAGGGTTAAGTGACTCACACCCAAGGTGGTATTTGTGCTGTGTCCACTGTTTAAACCTGAAAACCACTCTCTTCCTGAAAGCCAAATCACTACCAAACATAAGAAAAGTGACATTGCCCTTACTGCTGAACAGCTCTGCCTTCTGGTGGGAAAGATGCTCTGGTCTGTGCTTCTCTGGACAGGTGTTTTTGTTTAAATATATGTTCAACTGGTGGTGCACAAAGTGATTTAAAAAATGGTAGGAACCAACAAGAATGTCCAACAAAACTGTTAAATTACATTTAAGTTCTCAGGAAATTGTGTTTTGTGTTAACTTCTTATTCTCTCTCGTTCTTCCTTAGCCCTGCCAGGACTTCAACTAAAGTTTTAGAATATCACAGTCAAGTAATTAAAAACAAGAAAACAGACAAAGCCAACAACATAAGGACCCCACCTAACAAACAAATAAACAAAAAATCAAACCCAAATAGCAAACAAAATTTAAAATTGTACTCCAAATACATGTCTTTTAACATTTCTGTTCAAGACTTAACTTTCTTTACAGCATTTGAAAATTAATTTGGTTGGCTACTGAACAGCTACAGAGTAGAGGTAAAAAGAGTCTTCCTTCTATGGTGAAATAATTTCATCCTCACTGTAGGAGCTTTTTTTTTCACCACACAACCTGAAGTCTGTAATTGGGATCTTTTCCAATCCAAAACCCAACTGGAAACTTTCTAACTGCCATAGAAGAAAACCTACGCAACCACATGTAGACAAATTACTATGGCCATTTCTCTGAGCTGGCTATTAGAACTACAGTATTTAGATCCATGTCTGACTGTCAGGCAGGGAAAATAAAACCCAGCCTTTATTCCTTTTGTTGTGCTTTTAAAATGAAGTACTCATCTTCTTCAACTGCTTTGCTAAGAACGGGGGATTTGCTGTTTACAAGTGATTATAAATCTAAGGTAAAGATTAGCTAGCAAGGTCTATGCATGACTTTAGTACCACTTAAGCACTAAACTGGAAGAAAAAATATTAAAGTGGAACTTAAATTAAGCAGAAATTGTCTGTTGTCCTTCTGGCAAGGGTGGATTGAGGTCCCAGAGGTGGATTTAGGATTGATAAGGGGATGTAATTGGGAGAGCTGCTGGGCTCTTTGGTCAGCTTAGATCCTTTTGGAGGAAGTAAAACCAAACTCAGTTTGAATTAAACCTCGTCTTTCAGGTCAAGCAGGTGTAGCATTAAGGTGAGAAAAGACCAAAGTTAAGAAAGCAAGTGGAAAATATGATCTATTTTAAAGAGCAGTTCCTCAGTCAAAGGTACAAACGAGGAGGATGAAGAAAGAATTTAGGAGGGGTCTCTGTGGTGGCAGCATGCTGACAGGTAGGTTACTATGTGAAGGACTTTGAGCACACACCTGAGGGCAGCAATACCTTGGGAATTAAGGATATAGAAAAGGAAATGGACATAAATGAGACAGGAGCAAAACACTCAGCAAAGCAGGCACATCAGAGGAGAGGACAGCCCCTACAGCCACATTCTGTGAGAACTGGCACTTTAAACAGCAGGTTCAAAACAAGGTTTTTAAATTATTGCTTGCTACTTTTGATCTGCTAGAGTTGTCTGCCTGATTTCAGTGGCATGTGGCTCATGTAGATCAAATACTGAGAGGAATAATATTTTTAAAACACCTTGTTAAGCACAAGAGAGCACCAAAGGCAGATAGATCTGCCACCAGTGCAGACTGCTGCCCCTGTACACCGAAATAATTGATATTTTCAGATAAGGGTAAATGTAACTCCCATGTTACATGTGACATGACCAGGTGACCATGTGGTGCCAACCACACTGATCATCAGGCCAGGAAAGACTGGGAGTTGCTGAAGGAGTGAAGAGGGGGAAGAGGAGAAGGAGTTGGGGGAAGAGGAGAAGGAGTTGCAGTAAATGGAACTATTGGGCTGAGTGGGGATAATTAATAGAGCTGTTCAAAGATCAGCCCTGGGGACAAGTCACATGGTTCACTTTTGACCCTGGTCAAATATTAGTGAATGCTAATGCTAATGTGATGCTGGGATGCCCTGTCCATCAAGGGGTGAGTTAAAACACCACGCTTCTCAAGCTGGATGCCATTTAGGGCTATAGGAGTGGTCATGATAAGAAATATAGACTATTGAGCAGTCCAAGGTCCCAATCATAGGGACAAATAACAGGAAATTCAAGTAGAGGATAGAAACTCATCAGCTGGAAATAACAGCAAAAACCTGTGTTGCTTATCCAGTCATGGGATGAATAAGAACAATGTCTACTGTTCATATCTCAATAAAGCAAATACAACCTTAGGCTCTAGGAAACACTAAGAGGGAAGTTTAAATGCTTTAAGAAAAGTCACAGAGAGGTCTCACCTGAAACCACCCCCATGTTTGGGGGATAGCAGTTCTGAGGCAGGGAATAGACAGCCCACACCACTGGAGGGGTGCCATGTAAATACACATCTGCTTCTTCTAAGAAAACAGCAGTAAAATTTGAAAATTACAGCCTTTCTATAAATAAAGGGAGAGCACTAAGAGAGGCAGAAATGTTTCAAGGTCAAAAAATGCATTTACATAAGGATAAAAGGGTGTGAACTTGGGCATACCTAAGCCACAAGAGAGTCTGAAACAGTCCTCTGGTAGAAACAGAGGAAAATACAGTGGCTTTCAAGCTGAAAGTCGAACATTTTAGGGAAGAAGTGGTAGGATTTGGCAACAGGGAGGGTCGGGATTTGATGACCCAGAATGAACTTTGCTAGCTTTTCCTATCCCTGCAATACTGCTTGTCTTTGCATCGTCACCAATATATTGCTATGGATTTTGCTGATGGTCCACACCCGGAATGGGAATGTGCCTCTGCCAAACTGCTTTGCATGGAACTCTGTCCCAACAGATCTGGCTCACATTTCCCTTCAAGGCAGAATGAAGAAGTCTGTGGATAAGACAGAGATCAACACGGGCTGGGAAAACCTGCACTGTTAGTAAAAAAAACATTCTTCATGAAAGTTGTCTATTTGTTTCATTATTGGAAAGAGAAAATACAGATAAATTCCACAAAGAAAGTTCCTTATGTATAGGATTAGCAACAAATATAAGAAGAAATAAGTCTGATAAAATTAGATTTTAAACCATTAAAGTAATTGCACAAAACAAGTGACTTAATAGGGTATCTTTTACAATATTTATTGACTTCAGTGGAAACACAATGTAGTTAGCACCAGACAGGGTAAGGCTCCTAGGTAATTAAAGGCCAAGGAGGATACCTACATGTTCCTAAATGTCCCAGGGGAGTGGCCCAGTCTTAAACAACCTATTCCAATGGTAAAGGGGCACCATGGGCAGCAATTTTTCCCTACAGTGACAGAATCAATGCTTTCTTCCATGATGCACATAATACAATTCCTATTTACTGTCCAAGCAATTCCAGTATTTTACATCTATCTGGACTAAACTGGGAGAGGTAGGGTTACATTTGCCATATTTTATAATTTACTATGATCCCCAAATGGGGCACATTATTCTCTTTAGCTCCATAATGGTCTCTATGTATCAGTGTATCACTCTGCTCTGTAGAGAATAAAGAATAGATTATCAGGGTTCTATACATATATTCTGACATATATAAGAAGATTTGGATTCCCATTATCTGATCATCATCTACATCAGTATCTGATGTTTCCCTATATTTTGGAGGCTGGCTAACCTTCCTGGGAGAAATATAGTGCTTTTCCTGGATTTTCACAGTGTAAGGATACTGAAGATGGAGATCCATGGAGAAGGAGAAACAGAACCAAAGTCTTGGGGAAGCTCTGGCAGATAAAGGTAGTAATGCAGTGCTATGTGTGTCACAGAGCAGGAGAATCCTCAAGGGACCTGCATATTATTCATCCTTTATGAAACACTGGAAAGGCTTGCTGACGGGCATAGCATGTGAAGTATGTCAAACAAACATTCAATTAAATTCGAATAGATAACATTCTGAGGGCATGAGCAGCAAAAAACAATGCAGGAAATATGAGGGGATGCAAATTTGTTTGCAAGAGGACTGCCAGCTGTAGGAGTAAGTTGTTAGGGCAGTATCCAGTGCTTATGGAAATAAACAAAAGAAGCAAGGAGAAAGCTGAAGGAGACAGTGGTTAGGGGTGGGGGAGACTGAAGACAGCACCACGGGGATACAGAGAGAGGTAATCGGGAGAGAAAGCTGAGGTGGGGCAAACCAAAAGTTCAAAAACTGTTTCACCTGGTAAAGAAACAAAAGTACAGATTCAAAAAAAAAAGAGATGAAACTAGGGTGAAAGGAAAGATTGTTCTGCAGGTGGCATTTCAGAGGACAAAGGGATATGCAGTGGTGAAGGGAGACAAGGAACAGGAGACTGCGGGAATGAGATGTGACAGCCAGATGCAGAGGACCTGGTGCACAGCCGAGACACTGCAAGGTCTGTAGTGTCCCAGCTCTGGAGAGTGATGGATAAGCCAGGTTATCGGCAGCTGCCGCCTCCTGGCATTCTCTGCAGTCAACAGCGGCTGGTGAGCGTGACAGCGACATTGAACACCTCCAGAGGGTGGCAGGAGGAGAAGTCTGGCTGGCAGCATTCACTGGGGGCAGGATTTTGTCTGAGGCAGTGCTGAGGCAGAATAGGGCAATGCTATTCCAGCAATGCATTTTGAACAGGGGGCTCAGAAAATGATTGAGTGGCATGCCAAAGATGGGAGAGCAAGGCAAGGAGAAGGGACATCCAGCACATTTTATGTGATTATCACAACCTATTTCCCTGCATGTACTCTCTTCAAACACTGTTACAGTTTGTGTGACACAACATGCAGGTGGACTTTGTCAGAATTTTGACACCTACAAGAGGGCAGCTGACTATACTGACAGAGTTGCAGACAAGTGGGTAAACTCAATCTATTTTTCAGTAAGACAAACATCGGCCTCAAAGACTGAAACTGATTTATTGTCAGCATTCTTAATTCTTCAATTCTGCAAGCAGTATAATTTGACAACAGTCTCAACTAGTCGTAAATTCTCTTTCCAATTTCACTTATTGAAATTGTCAGTCACATTGTATTTCTGTGAGTGCTTGAAACCAATGAAGATGAGTGCTGCTCAGAGGAATTGTTTTAATCTTCCCCTCTCCCGGTCACCTGTTTTGTCCCAGCTTCCTTCCTTATAGTCCCGTAAGTGTTTGGGCACTGAATCAGATGGAGGTTAAAACTAAAGCAGGGGTAAAGTGGTGAATTTGGGGAGAGTCAGCTTCACTGGCACAGGACCAGCTTCCCCAGGACAAGGAATGGAATCCACACTCTGCTGTTAGCCAGGAGGAGAATCCTCACAAGACCCTGAACCCTAATCTTGTCAGATTGAAAACTACAGTGGCCCAAGGAAATAAGAAAAGCAAATACATTCAGTATTACACCTCACTTTCCTTGTTGGAGGTGCATCACAAGTTTTGACACAGCTCTCTCATCAGGAGCACAGTTCTCCACATTGCTCTTCAGACATACACACATGGTTGATTATTTTCCAGGTTAGGGTTCTTACTTTTGTCCTTGCCTAACTTAAAAAAAACCAAAACAACAACAACAAAAAATTCAGAAAATGTAATACAGTGATTTGGGGATTTCTGAAGCCATGAGCAGTCAGCAATGAGTTTCAGTGAGATGACTCAGCTAGCTGAAAGTCATGCCAGATGGCCCCAGAATGGCAATTTCCCTTGGATTTACAGTGAGGCTTCACATTTTGTGCATGACTCAGTACCATGAGGTTTTAATGATCCTCAGGCAACTTATATGGAAGCAAGTGTTTTTTAATCTAGTTTTTCAACTGTACAATTATGCTATTGCATATTTGGATGAATAGAATGTTTACTATAGAATTTAGCGAATTAACACGGACTACTTGCCCTCTGTTTCTCAAGTGAGAGAGCCCAGCCAGATGACTCCTTTTTAAATTCATTTATCATATAAAAAGAATGTGAGGATCTAAACAGAATTCCTTCAGAGTTTTGTTATTTCTGCTAGTGTAGCCTTACATTTATTTTAGTGTCAGTAGTTTGCAAGGCCATGGATTAAAATTCATGAGAGAACAATGCTTGGTTACTATGTTTTCTAGTTCTTGATGGCCGGAACAGTACAAAGTAAGCATTCCAAATGAACTAGCTCTCACTGTCAGGGAATTCATGTTTCTTCATATGAAATATCATTTATGCACCAAGATCACAAGAAAAAATGCAGATTTTCACTGAACTCCTCACTTGCCCTCTACCCAGGAATACATCCCCTGCAAGGCTATATCTGAATTCCAAACCTCTGAGTAGCTGCAAGCAGATGGCCATTTTCTTAAATCAGCTTTGCAGAGAAATGTTCCCTTCTCCCAGCAAACAGGTAATCTCCTCTCCTCCACTCCTGAGTTGCTCTGGCCCAAAGCCAATGACAACTTCAAGCTGCTGTACTTTGAGGCCAAGCAGAGCAAGGCACAAGTGCTGACATTCTATGACAGCAATGGCACTGACAAAAAATTCCAGCAGCTTTACATTGACCAAGGTTCTCCTATTGGAAAGATTCTCAGTGCTCTGCTGAGAGGAACAGTACTTACTACCATTGAGGAGAATTCAAACAATTAGTTGTGGGCTTGGGAGGTTTTTTTTACCCAAAGAAAACCCAATTCAGATGACTTTTAGAACTCATTTTAGAAACACATCTTTTATACTAACTCATCTGTAGTTAGAGCTGGTTTTAAGGAAGAACCATAATAAACGTTATAATAACCACACCACCACCTTCTGAAGCAATGATGTGTGAGAAGTGATTGTAGGAAGCTGCATGTGAATTAGATCTCAGGGGCGAGAGCAAAGCCAGAGAATTTCAGGAGAATTGCAGCTGAAACCTTTTAGAGTCCATTTCTGGAACCAGATAGCTCAGACCTGAAAGGGGGTTTAAGCGAGAGACAGGTTGTGTGTTGGGTATTTGATTCAAAAGTGCAGATACATACTCTTGGATGGCTGTAAGGACACAGAAGGAGTTATCAAGGAGATACACTTTCCACTTGAAAGAAAGGCAAAAATGTCCTTGGAACACAATAATTACCATTTATATATATCTTTGAGTCATGGTCTGTCTAATCCAGATCCTGCATCGAGCCATAATTATTGCCAGAAAATTCAGAAGAAGGTGCAATTTACCCTGCATTAGAGAGTGTGATGAAAAGCTGTTCTGCATGGAAAACTCAACATTGTCTGAAAAATGCTTTCAACCTCAAAATAGGCATCTCCCCTCGAACATGTATTGGACCAGCAAATATTAAATGCCCAGATATTCTTGCTACCTATTGATCTTAGTAGACTTTAAGGTCAAAGGACAAACTGATGGTTCAATCAAATAGTATGATTTTTCTTATCACAGGACATGATATTTCACACAGTTGCTGTTCTATAACAACATTTGATGAAAACATCCCCTCTATAAAGGCAACCATTGGCCAGCTGCTGACATGAAGGTGTGGATCTGCTTTCTCTTCTCACAGTGGTTTCTTCTAATAACTGATCATCTCTAGCCCTAAAAGTCTGTGCTTCCTTCACGTGTTGAAGCTGCGAAACTTCTGCAAAAGTTTAGCAGTAGTTTCTGCTAAATTTTCTCCTGATTTCTGGTACACAGCAGTACCTCCTTTTGAGAATTTTTCTGCTCTGCACTCAAGCCACTTTGTCTTTTTTCACAAAGAAGTCAACAGTTCTTTGCTGTCTCTCACAAAAAGGGATTTTTCCAGATCTCAGAGTTGTTTATTACTCTTCTTTTACCTCCTCATTTTTCATTGTCTTGTGAAGATGTGTGAGCATCAGTGCTAAATGTCATATATTCAGTATCAATCTCCCCAGTGCTGAATGTGCAGGTGTTGTCACTGCCTCATTTCTACTGGCTGCATCTCTGCTTACTTACCCAAAGATCTTGACAGCCTTTCATGACACATGCTCACAGTGGAAGCTCACATTGATTTGTGCTGACACCAGAAGCTCTAATTGCTCCTTGGGTTACTCCCTTCCAGCTGATGGAAACAGACCACAGTTCCAGGCAGAGCTGGTTTCAGCCTGGCTTTTCTGCATCCATCACTCAAAACCAGTGCAGTGGGAATGTGAGCGTGTTGGTTTTATATGCTCCAAAGTGCAGGCAGCTTGCAGTCCACTCATCAAATATGTGGCTCTCCAGCTGCTTAAATCTGTAACCAGTGTCCACATGGACTGCAAATGGGATAAGAAATACTTGAAATACTGAAGATCACATCAGAACTTCACTTATAAAGGAAGCGCTGCATTTCTGTCAGCATGTCTATACGAGAGGTTTTTGCAGATGTGGCACACAGTCTTGAACCACAGGAGGTGAAATAGTTGTCATGGTCTATCTGTATTTTCAAGCCTTGCTTTGCACTGGAACAACCTCACATCAGCCAGGAATTTTGATCAACAGGGAAAGTTCCACTAGACTGCTGCAAAGCCCCTCTTGTGCGTCAGCTCTGAATGCATCTGCTGATGGATCTACATAAGAGAACTTGCGATATTTACACTGTCACCCCCTGGGAATGCGACAGTAATTTTGGAGAGACAGGGAGTTGTATCAGCAGAGCATTCTAGCTTAGGAGTATGCATTGGTGAGGGAACACAGCAAATAATCTGAAGTCTTTCTACAAATGACATTTAAAAATGCCTTTGGGGCAGGGGAAAGAAGACAGAACATTTTTTTAAAGTGCATCTAACACTCAGTAACTTCTAGTACTGCATTTTAACTGAAGATTGGTGAAATTAAGTTTAACATGAAACAGAAGATATTCCAAGGCTATGGGAAAGAAGTTCAAGCGTTATAGTCATATGAATGGCACCTACATAAATATATGGTATATACCTAACTGTTCCCTGTTTATTTCTGAAATAATCCTTTTCATGTATTTAGCCATTGCTTTGAGCATGTGATGCTCCTTTGTAATGTGTTTGTTTTTAAGAATACCAGTAAGCAAGAGGTGAAAGCATAAAAAAATCAGGCCAAATATCTGGAAACCTGTAACACATCAGAAGGTGATCTCTGTTTTTTACAGTCAGAGCAGAAAGAAATCCCAAAACCTTTTTTCTTTTGCAACATGGATCCCACTGGAAATGCAGAGATATCTGGACAACACCCAGTCCCTCCTAAAAATTTTCCATCTACTTTCCAGGGCAGAATAACTCTGCAGACACTTTCACCTATCAAGCATGTCTTTCCCTACCCTGCAAGTTATCTGTGGGCTGTCACTGCCTCTCTGGAGGGCTGGGGAGCTTTGCCTGTCAGAGACTTGCCTTGGTGCTTACCTCCTGCCTGGCTGCTAAGTGTGAGGCAGCTTAAAGCAGGCAGCTCAGCATGACACAAGTTTTTCCAGGAAGCTTCAAAAACCATTTCCAGAAATGCAGCCAACTTCCAGCTGCTGAAGGGATCACAACTGTCTTGTGGTCAGACCACTCCCCCAGGCTAAGGTTCAGCCTGAGCAAGGTGCCCCTGCTGGGCACAAGAAGAATGTCCCATGTGCCAGATGAGGTAATATTGCAAATGAAGGGGGAAAACAGCTTTCTCTGCTCTTGGGGAAGCCAAGACCCTGCACAGAACTGCAGGGTCCTCCTGCAGCATGCAGCCAAGTGCCTGGGGTACCAAATCTCAGGTGTGTAAAGGCATCTCCAGCCTCAAGTAATGTCCAAGTTCAGGCACCTCTTGGTAAATGGTGACGGACCCTGGTACTCCCCAGCCAGCACAGCAAAGGTGCTTCTTGTACAATCCATGTGCACATACTCAGTACATCCCATGAGGAGAAGCATCCCTCTGGGTCTATTCATTGACTCTAGTGCACCAATCAATTAAAGAAAACCAACATAAAACAATGAAGAAATACAGCTAATTTCCCCCCACAGATGAAACCAGAGTGTGGTAATAAGAACAACTGTGGAGCCTGTTTGTCTCAGAATCAGCCATCAGCCCAGCAGTGCTACTGAGGACACGTCCTGCTGCTCATTTCTGCAGCTGCCTGGAGCCGTGTGCTGCGCCACGGGAAACACCAACAAGGGCAGATGGGACGAACCTGTGTGGGATGTAAAATATTCATCACACCTATTTGGTGTAAATAAACATGAACAGTGGGAGTATCCCTGTCTGCAGAGGGGAAACTACTCACTGGGCTCTCTTTGACAGCTCACAGAGCTGCATACACATAAGCATTGCTGTCTCTGCACCTTCTGCTGTATGTGGGCTTGCTCTGACTTCCTGGCTGCCCTCACTACTGCACTTGGGTGATGCACTGGCAGGACATCTCACTGCCCAATCCTCATGCCTATCACTGTGACCCTGTTGGTGATCCCAGGTCCTCTGGTGCTCTAGCCCTATCCTCTCTACAGTCACTGGAAACACAGACCCTCTTCCCAGAGGATACCTGAAAGCAGAACACGCAGCACAGTGTGCTTCAGTGCCTGCAGGTGTGTGTATCCATGCACACACACACACAAACATGTGTCTATCTTCCCATACAAATCCTCTAAGAAACTAAATATAGGGTAATCTCCAGACTCAGTCACTTTGACACACCAGTTTTATTCAGGCTTTTGCCTATTTAGATGCTAAATGCTCCAGGACTGGGACATCATCTTTGTGTCATCCTTGAGGTGTCTAGCACTCGTTGAGATAATTGTAGAATAACAAAAACTTTAATGTCTTAATTTCTATTAAGAATGCTGTATAAAGCTCAAATATTAACAAAGAGGAATACATTAAGTCAGCCAAGTGCTTTCTGTTTTCAACAAACCCAGTTCAATCCCATCATCTTTTTGTTCTTTGTTCTGTGTAATCTGGTTAAACACAAGCTAATGTTAACTTAAACAGATTGTATTCCACTGGTAAATAAGAAGATAAAAATTGATTTTCTAAGTGAGGCTATGCTTTATGTTTTGTGATGGCCAAAACCCTAGTATTCCCGAATTAAAAAGCTAGCACATAGTTGGTTTGATGGACATTTAGCATTGCCAGACCTTTGTTATGGATAATAAATTGTTTCTCTTTTTAGACTGTAGCAGTACTAAGATCACTTGAAAAATCTGAAGATCAATTGCACTGATCATTGCTGCCAATATTATTATAATGCCTATATGGGTCATTATTGGACATGTCTATATTAATGGAGCCGTGCCACTTTGACCTGAGGGGGATGTAAAATCACCAAACAAAAGTATTGCTGCCAGAGGTGTGAAAATCCAAGCAGGAAAAAGGCCATGGGTGTGTATCTGGGGAAGGAGAGCTCCTGGGGTGCTGCAATGGGAATCTCCAGGTGAGGCTTCAGCCACAGAATGAGTGATCAGGTGATGCCTGAGGTTGGCCTCATGGGAAAGAAGGACGTGGATCTGCCAGAGGGACAGGTTACTGAAAAGTAACCAGCAGCATGTAAATATGTGTCAAGTTACTCAGTGGTCACTGCTTCTTCTGGGAAGGGAACTCAGTATTTGACCTCTCCCTAGGCTGATTCCAACCTTCCTTAGACTTCTATTAAAAAATTTCATTTTGAAATGGCTCTGAAGATTATCTGTGAGTTGAGGCATGGCCTCGCCCTTAACACCAACTTTAAAGAGTGACATTTGGACTTGTCATAAATATTTTATGCACAAAAACATACGTGTAAAACAAGAGATGCTCTGAGAAGTTTGCTTTTGCAGGGAGGCTCTGCTTTTTGACTCCCAAAGAGAAGATGGGATCCCTCTGACCTGGGCAGGCCAGGTCTTGTCCACCCCACTGCTTGTGAGAGTTATGGTTTCCTTATTCACTTCCTGAAAGGTATTTATAAATTTTAATTTGCTAAATATTTCTGTTTTTGCATGGAAACAGAAAAATTCTCCTGTTTCTGGTGTGATTAATACTTTCATACATAAACCTTGCACCTATTGATCTACACCAAATTGTAAAGCCTTTGTTCTGTTACATTCTTATTAGAAATCTTGGTAGAATGTCTCTGGGGAGTAATCAATTAATCGATCAAAAGAAAAAATCTCCAAAAAACAAAACACCAGAAAACAAACAATGATTGATCTGAGGATATTGCCTCTTTGCCTTAAGAGAGGAATTTAAAATGCATGGAATTTAAAAGAGGTACAAATTTCCATTGCCTCCTTTGCTGATCTTAAAGAACAGCATGAAAACACTGTGATTTGGGTTTTCCCTGTCCTCTGCATGATGAGAGGCCACAACAGCACTGGACCCTATTACTCATCACTGCTTTTCACACCACTTCCAATGTGTTGCCAAATCCCTCAAGCCCAGATGTATACCCAGCTTGGAGGCTGCCAACATCACAAAAACCACTTCTGACTCTTAAATGTTTTTTCCTCTGAATGCAGTATAAAATCAAGGCCTTCAAAGTTGCTTACACAGAGATTGATAATACAAACAAAAGAAGAAAATAAATCCACTTTTACCTGATGCTTGGCACACATCCTAAATATATTTCTCTTCAAGGACAACATGTAAATAAAGAGGTCTTTAATTATAATGGCCATTTAAAACCTCTACAAGAGGACCATTAGAATGCTTATCTCAATATTTAAAATATTTATGTGTAACTAACAAAATTCTTCTCCAGCCAAGGATACAAATATAGTCTGATTTGGCTCTTTTTTTTTTTTTTTTGTTTGTTTGGTTGGTTGGTCTTTTTGTTTTGTTTTGTTTTGTTTTTTTCAAAATAAGACCATGTAACTAAACCAGCACTCCCCAGGGAAGCATATTTTTCCACCTTTCAAAACTAAAATTTGTAATTTTGTCACAGCAGTGTCTCTAAGAGGACCACTGAGGACACAGGGAGAAGCCAAGAGGTTCCCTACACCTTTTTCCTTCTGTTTTGCAAGGCCTGAAGCAGGGCTAGCCGTACTCTCTGGAAGCAGTAAGATCCAGGTACCCAAAGGATGAGGGAGGGAGAGACACTGAGCTGCTTTAAGGTTTCTTTTCTTATAGCATCTTACCTACTCACTGCCTGACTTTTAGCATACACAGCAAATAAGCAGGGGGCCTGCAGAAGGTGATTTCCTTAATTTCACAAATCCAAATCTATTCCTTGGGTTGACTGACCATGTCTGAGTGGCCTGCAGGTCCCATAACATCTGCACTATAGAGACTTCACTGTAATGCTTGTGAGTAAAGGAGTATACCTCTGGATTCTTACTGCTCTGTTTTACTGTAACTAATAGCCCCACGTACCAAATCTTGTACCTTTCCCCTTGAAAAGCAGTTTAGAAAGCTCTAAATGATGACAGAGCTTCTTTCTATGTTTTTCCTCCCAAGCAAACAAAATATTTTGTTTTCCTTGCAATAAAATGCTTTTGATTCATAACCCTAAACTGTCAGTGTTTGACGAGTCCAAAGCATATTTTTTTTCAGGATACAGAATGAAAATATTGAGCTGCTCTGACTGCTCTGGTCTTCATCAGGAGCATCGTAAAGAATGAACTTGCTCAATACAGGACATGCAGCCTAACTGTAATAGTGAGGAGGGAGGAATGGCACTTTTCTAAGGACAATTCTTGGGCCTAATTCAAACATGTTTTGCAAATGCTGGGAAAGCATTGCCCTGAAAGCCAGAAACTCAATTTTTCTGATGAGTGCTGGCTTCTTACCACTCTGCCAGCATCAGGCACGAACAATAGATATATTTCTCTTGAACTCATTCTCTGAGATGACTGTGAAAATAAACCATTTTCAGCTTAGCCTGAGATAATCCTTTGAAATGTTAGCCCAAATTAATGTTTTGGAGGCAATGGTGGGGTTTTGGGCAATGGTGACTTATAGCATGACCAATTTTGCCCCTAGTACAGGTGGTCATTAACATCTGGCCAAGGATGTTACGTGATGCTGGGTGGCATATTGTCCATTCACAGGAACATTCCTCTGAAAGAAACACCCCAGCACACATCAATTTGTTATTTGAATGAGGGAACAGGTTTTCCTTGCCCATCCTAGATTTTGCAGGATATGCCTGGGTGTGTTTACTTTTCTGGAATACAAGTATTGTATGCCCATGATTAGATGTGCAGACACACACACTCTGGTCACTGGTGACGTGCCCTTCCCAGTCCTGGCAGACACAGAGTTCTGGGATGTCATCAAGTACTGCAGTGCTGTCCCAGCTGTTGTTCAGGACATCTCTGTGTTTCCTCCATTCCCAGCTGATCCAGCTGCGCTCATGCTGGGACCTGTCCTGAGAAGTTATTCCCCCATGATGAAAAACATATCAAGAGGCCATGCTGCAGGTCTGGAAACATCTCCAGGCCTAAGCAGAGTATGGGACAGGCTACTCCAGCATAACCCTTTCCCTGACCTGCTCCCACCCTTGAGGCCTGCAGCCCAGAAAGGATCCCTTCTCCTCACATGCACTGTGGCTCTAGAGTCCTCCTCTGAAATTTCAGAGGCAGAACTGGGACTCCACTGCTGCCTGCTGGGGCAGGCTGGATTGCAGAGCCTTGGTGCAGTTTGGCCACAACAGCCCTCAACACAACACTTCTATGAGTGTACTAGAGACACGAAAGTGGATTTATATGTTTTCCTCCCTTTTTATATCCGGAAAGATTTTGTCTCCCGGATTTGTCACTTTGGGTTACTCTCCTTTAGATGGCACTGTTAGCACTTCCAAGAGATGACTGCTGGCCACTTGGCTGAACAGGGCTGAAACTGGGCCAGGACTGCCACTGTCACTGGGTTAACAAGCCAGAGCAGGTCAGGAGTGATGCAAACCAGGGCTCTGGAGATACTTGTTCTAAAAAGTCTTCCTGGTATCACTCCAGCTCCCGTTAGCCAGTTGTTCACTTTGGAATACCAGCACAGCACGAGGGCTGTGTCGGCAAGACGAACATCTGACAACATTAAGGACAAACTTAATCTGCTCCTCTTCAGAATTAATTTGAAGCAGTTCCAAAAGTCAACAAGAGTCATGTGCATATATGAGGGTCTTAAGCTAATACATCTGCTAATTAAATAATGATTGAAAGCCATGCTCTGCACAGGTACTGCAATCATTACTTTTCATGCTTATGTCAGAACCACTGCTTTAATATTTTTTATGTCTACTGCCTCAGTTATCACCTGCTTCGATTGCCTAGGCTTTTCCCAAGGATAGAAAGTTGGTTTAAGTGGCATTTAATGGGTCTGTATTAAATACTGATACATATTGTGCACTTCTAGGTGCCAGTTAAAAGAATCTTGCCAATTACAAGCATTTTCAACTAAGGAAGAGATGATTCCAGGATACCATTCAGCAGTGGTCTGAAATAGTCAGAAAACAAATTAAAAAAAATTATAAGAAAATGGTCATGTAATCTTAAAGCACTCAAAGGAACTTCTGGTGTGGTCCAACACTCTTATTCTACACAGCTAAACATGTCTGTAGGACCACTTGCATTGGCGCTTTCCCCAGCTCTGGAAAGAGAGCAGAAACAACGTGAGCAAGACAAGTGAGTCACAGGCATGGGAAGACTCCTACTTGCTGTTTTCAAGACTCAGTCCTGTCCTCACTGCCTAGGAGCACATTTTACAACATAATTTACACCAAAATCTGAGAAAAATCTATGTTTTGAATATTATTTGGTTGTGATGTAAGGAAAGAGAGACATATTGGCCACAAATGACTATCAGCCCAAAAGAGGGTCCCTTGTACCAAAATAGGATCGGGCCCTTCGCTAAACAAGAGTGGAACTGCTAGCTGGACAAATCAACCCTAAACCTCTCTGGAATAAGGCTGAACCTTTTTATTGAATGAATGTTTTTCTTTTGCCATACTGCAGTTCCACTCAGACCTCAACCACTTTGCTGCAGGGTTTTCAGATACACCCAACTATTATTTTTATAATGTGAAAAGTTGGTTTCATGCTGCCCCAACTCAAAGCCAGCCAACTCAATTTTGCTCAAGCTTTCAGACAATAATGCCACCTCAGAAAATGTCTACATATTGTATTTGCAAATGACACTCAAAAGCTTGTAAGCCTGTGTCTATGTCGCAAGACAAATGACTGCCCAGTTACACAACTCCTTGAGTAGTCCCAGATTGTCCCACTGTATGGAGGTTCTCAATTTAAGCAGTGAATTTAAGAGTGCAGCAGCTGTAGTGCTCCCTGGGAGTCTCAGACAAGACAGGCGAGTAACTCAAGCAGAAATTCAGGTATTTGATGCTTTAAATGGTCTTCATGAAGTGCTCACCTGCCTGCAGGCACCAAAAATGGAGCCTAAAGCAAACCATACTCCCAAAGGAGGTACCACATCTGCATGGATCTGAAACAAATCTACATCCAGTCCTGCCCAAACCTGAAGGCGCTTGAATTCTACAGGTGTGTTATATTTCACCTCCAGCCACTAAGAGGAGCATTACTGCAATCCTCAGCTGGCCTGATAAATACAGAGGAGCTGGGAACAAGCTGTGCAGCTATGCTTGGCCAGGACTCAGAGACCATCGGAGTGGATGCTATTAAATAAAGACACCTGACTTGTTCAATGCAGGACGCATTTTCAGGACAGATACAACGTGTACCAACAGCAGGACAGTCATCTCAAAGCTCAGTTGCAGCAGCTGTTCTCATTTAAAACATATCCAGAGGAAATGAAAGAGATATGCCCAAGATTCCAGAGTTCCTTCAGCAAATTGTGAATGAGGCATGTGATGAAAAATCTCTCCTCAGTGGACAATGCACAGACAAAGTTGAGCTGACAATGATCTGCCTTTTTTTATTTCCCTCTGATTTAAACAAGGATACTCCACAGTTAGCTAAAAACAAAAACAAACAAACAAAAACAACCCCACAAAAAACCCAAACGAAAACAAAAACAAAAAAACCCAAACCCACCCAAAAGTATTTAGAAATACCCAATAAGTCCTAAAATACACAAATATCAAATATAGAGGGAAAAGATCTCCTGGGAAGGTATTTAAAATATTTAGGGCATTTTAAAAATTCCCTGTTTTTTCAGTTCATTTAATCTTCCCTGGCAAGATCAGCTCCTACTTAAGGAACAGTGTGAACCGTGGCTATTTATTCAAAGGTAACCTTTCCCACTATTATAAAAAGCCCCAAAACTAAATAAAGTATTTCAGGATTTTTAAGACTGACTGAATTTAGGTTTTATTTCCTTGCTTTTCCTTCTCTCATTTAACACAGAAAATTTATTCTTGTCTCTTCCAAAAGTAGACAAACAGGCAATCAAGGGTATTATCTGAACCTTGGGTCCTACTGCTGGTGATTGCCTATTTTACAAAGTAGCCAGGACACCAGCTTAACCTGGGATGTTATAAAATACATGGGCATGGTGTGAACCAGGCCTGGGCTTCAGAGCCCAGCTACATTTTCTAGATCATTAAACAGCTTTTGAAACAAGCAATACCTTCAAGTCTTTCATGGTTATTTCGGTTGTCTTAACATTTTTTCATTTTGACTTGAGTGAATAAATTATGTTCTCTAATTACCAGAAATATTTTCTTTATTTTCTCTATACCTGCTGAGTGTCTACATGCTGAGGTAATGTTATCCCAACATCTTCAGGAGTTGGCAGCCCTGTAACAGGGACACCCTGCCCAATTCATGGTGAAGAGGAAGAGTAGATAATTATTGAGGGAAATCAAATAGTTTCCTTCATCTAACAGCTTTGGTTGCCTGCAAGTATTAATATCTCAGTTACACTTTCCATTCCAGCTCTAACAATCAGAGACTGGGGCTTCTAAGTTTCTGCATCTCCTTTACTCCTAAAATCCCCTGCTTGTGATAAATACTTCATTCAAAATTATTCCTTTTCCAAGTTCCTGAACTCTTTTTTCTAATATATGACATCAAACTTATCAGATTGGATGACATCACACCTTACACACAGTTTCTTTGGCCACCCAATCGCCAAGCTTGGTGTCTTAACAGAGGTGCCAGATTTCCTTTGTCATTCCAGTTTTCCTTTCTATAATTCTATGAAATTTAAATTCCCTTCTCATAATAATAATTGTAAATAAATTACATGCTTTGGTCCCAAGAACAGATTTTCAGGGACTATGGAATAAATTTGGGCAAGTGACAGGTAAAAAGGCAAAGAATCTTTTTGATGGTAAGAAGCACCCATTGCACTTACCTGCCTGAAAAAGTACTGTGTTGTTATAGCAAAGACATCAAAGCCACAGCTGGCCCTTTTAAGCTCATTTTGGATATTGATTAATTGCCGAGACTGCTCCTCACACTTTTCCTTCAGTTTCTGAATGAACTGCTTCTCAGTGTCTCGCCCCTCTCCTGGTTTGGAGGAGAATCCATTCTTTGGGGTGGCTGGCCTTTGCTTGGGATGTCCTATAAAGGAGAGAAGAAAAGACCATTCAGGTCATTTAGTTTACATGTACAGACATGATATTTATGTGTTTCTATGGCATTTGGGACTCATCCCTACAAAAAAACAGAAGGTCTGTAGCGCTCACACAGAATTTTCAGTCTTTAAAAAAAAAAAACCCCAAAAACAAAACCAAAAAAACCCAGCAAACCAAACCAAAGAAAACCCCAAAAAACCCCAAACCAAACCAAAAAACCAAACCAAACAAAAGCACAGTGAAGCATGTTTCTTTAGGGGTAAAATCTCAAAGCTATTTAACAGTCATCTCACCTCAGGCTCTGAGACTGAAAGTCTTCTACCAGTTGAGGAGAGCTGTCCTAAGAGTGTATCACTGAGAACTGAGGTTGTTGGAGGAAGGAATCACCTCACCTCTGCTAGACATCTACAAGAACAGAGGTCTGCATCTGTGGTGCTGGACTCCTTTAAATGGGAGTGAGAGAAATGGGCACTTCCAGGTCAGGATTCACCTTGTCAGTGATGTGGAGAACAGCTAGGTGACATTTCTACTCTACACGTACTTTATTTGTTCACATGGACCCCCAGCTTGGTGACTCAACAGAAGTGCCAGATTTCCTTTGTCTTTACAGATTTCGTTTAGCCTCTACACAGGACCATGTGGGGCTGGAGTTGTCCCTCCCTGAATGCAAACAGAGCATGGATTGCTTGCCATTGGGATATCACTTTTTTATCTACAATACTGCAGTCTGCCTTGAGAGTTCGCCTTGCTCTCACCTTTATAATGTGTCTAAAATTGCAGCACTTACCAGATATGTGCTGAAGAGCCACCAAGTGCCACACAATGCACAAGAGTTACATCACTGGCTCTGTGTGGCTGCTCTCTAGCATCATCGATCACACCAGAATTACTACATGGTTTGCCTGCAGAATTTAGGCCCAGACAGACTCTGGCTCCTCTGATGTGCTCCAAGTTGGCTTGAAGCAAGCCTGATGCTGTACAAACGTGTGAAAGAACTAGTGTAGCTTGTGTTTATGGTATGTATAAATACAGTGTTATATTCATATCCATGGCACCAGAACTAAAGCTTACTCATGATCAGCCACTTCAGGGCAGTGGGGCTTTTTTTTTTCCTAAGTTCACATCCTGCTTGAGTCAACTATCCATTTCTGTGGGTATAACCCAGTCATGAGAATGAAGCAGGAAAGGGCAGTGTTGTGGTATTATCGGGCTGCTCAAGCCACTTGAGCCACTTGGAAAATCTGTTCTCTTTACATTCTTTGCTTTCTGAGAACTCTCCTCTGCAAACATTTATGGCCAGCTGGGCATCAGCTTTGCAGACATTTAGTGACTTTTTGCTACCCTCAGTCTTTTTTGCTACCTTTTTGCTACCCTTCAGTTGATGCTCTTTAGCTGATTCCTGAATACTGGCCAGGAACCTCTTCAACAGATCCTCCCATTATTTGCTGACTTTTACTCCGTAAGCTAAAGTCAGTAAGAAAAAGGGAGAAAATATGAGTCAGACACCTTTGTTCTATGTGTTACAGAGATGGTGAACATGGATCTGGAACAATTCTGTGTTAGTAGAAAAGGTTGTGTGTGTAAGAATATGAAAAAAGGGGACAGTTTGTAGTTTTATGATCTTGTATTATACAGTCCCTGAAAAACAATACAGAAACCATGTCTTCAGCCAGTGTCCAGCAATCAGTGTAATAGGGGACAGTCTTCTGCTGTGAATATTGCCTATACCTTTCCTAGAAAGCCAAAGAATCCTTCCACAGAGATGTCTCTGGTATGAATCTGAGCCAATTTGTAAAGTAGAGCATTACAAATTCCAGAGATAATTTTGTCAGATGTGCTTTAGATCTTTTAGATCTTTAAGACCGCTGTCTGGGTGTGCAAATAGATCCTGAAGGCAGTTTAACTACAGCAGGCAGGGGAAGAGTGTGGCTTCCACAGAGCAATACCCCAGGAGCATATTCCTATTTTTTCAGATTCCCAGCTTGTGTGGAGCTGTTGGGAGTGTATCTTCTATGTTGTTCAGCTACATCCTGGCTCCAAGCTACGCTTACAGGGAGCCAGCTCCAGCAGAGATGCTCCCTCACGTCTCCAAGCATCTCAAGGTGCAACTGCAATGAGCCATGAGTGCAAAAAACCCTTTGAAACGCTTTGTGTCCATGACTTGCATTTGTGACAAAGAATACCATGTTCTGCAGCTTCAAGACTAATGCCATGTTGTTGTAAGACCTAAATAATACAGCACAAGAAGTTTTTGTCATTAAGAGAGTTCAAGCAGCATAGCTATTGCCCTCTATCCATTTTTATGTCACTTAAGGCTCGTCAGCCTTTTTGTGCAGAAAAAAGAAAATACAGACTCTTCATGTCAAGGGGCTCTTAACTGTACAGTAGGTAATACCACAAAATAAGAAATTAAAGATGTAAAGGTCTGTCTTTTTAGCATAAAAATCTCGGGTTGTTTAAGCAAGATGTTGATGTTACAACAGAAGGCTTAGGGAGAAGTGTAGGGGAAACCCTTGAAATCAGTTCAGTTTTAATTAAAACAGAAACCCATCAGGTTGCTTAGTCTTATATTTTTCTAGCCTTCCTGTTCACTGGAAGATTTGAAGTGCACATCTGTGTTGTCCTTGTCGGTATTATAAGCTGTCCTTGTAAATTAAACGGTGCTATTCTCCTCAGGGATAAATCTGAATTTCTCGGTTCATTTGGGTCTGAAAGGCAGCTTACTAAGCTTATTCTGCCATTGATGTCTCTCTTCTGTTGCTCTGCACAAAACAGGGTATATATTAATGATGCTGGCCCTGATCCTCAGTGTCCTTTTTGCTGGTGGTGGGACCAGAGGGGCAGACCCAGTGTGTGCTGAAATCACTGAACCCCTTTGATCCACTTCAAAACTCCCAAGTCTTTTTTATCTACGTGAGTGTTTGAACTAAGGAGACATAGCAAGTATATACTCATAATTAACACTGTCCATGAGGATTTAGATGGGGGTATGCAATTTATTCGCCTTTTAACTGTCCAATATCCGACATTTTGGTAAAGAAAGTGAGTAAATTACTTAGAGATGACTGATATCAAGCATTCTGTAGAGTGACAGATGCCAGAAGCAGTTGGCACCATTCTAAAATGGAGTGGAAGGAGAGCACTTGCATCTATGGACACCTGTTCCTATACACAGATCTCAGTAATAGTATTGCATCAAAAGATAAAACTGAGATCCCTGCAAGACTCTGCATCTCAAAACTCCCTTGCAAGTCTTCAGATTCAAAGCTCAAAAAATTTGTGTATGGCAGTCAAAAACCAGCACTGATTGAAAGGAACTGAATGTGAGAAGGCCAGTAACAGGCAAATACAACCTAGAAACAGCACTCAGAAATTTTAGGACCTGTTTTGTGGCCAGATGCAGCTGTGGTGGAATTACCTGTGAGATACATTCTCTCCCATCAAAAAGTGTAAACGTTGCAGGAGTTTGATTCTGATGCAGGAAAGTCTGTGACTGACCCTTAGCATCAGCTACACCATGTGTCCTCTTCAAAGGCTGCTTTGGCTAGTTTTTTAAATTGTTAAGTAGGTGAAAAAATTGTCATTATTGCTTTGTTATTGCTGTAGTTATTTCAATGAAGGCCAAAGGCTACTCTAAAAAACAATAAATGAAGATGAGGTTTATTTTCCTACTTGATCCTTAGAGTGATAAACAAATTTACATTGGCTTAATTGCAGACAAGCAAGCTGAACAAATTCTAAATCAGTCTGATGGATGGAGGTCAGTTACTCAGCCTCTCACGAGAATGAAAAACCTTTGGGGCCCTCATGAATTGGATACACCAAAACCTTGAAAATTATGAAGTCACCCGTGGAAATGCAGACCTCCTTAAGACAACACAAATACACTGTACAAATATTCCAGTGTTCCATTTTGCTTTGTAATCCTAGTGGAAGCAAATCAGCTGTGCTGTAACACGCTGCCACAGCCGGAATCTGTGCTGATGCTTAAACTGGACTCCCACCGTTATAAACACTGGTGAGCTTCTGGTCTGGCACTCTCTGCAACAAATTCTTTGGATCTCTCTGTGATCTCATCAGGTGCAAAATAGCCTGTAAATTATATGACTCAGAGGACAGTGTTAAATTCATCTTTTTACTCTATTGTCTTTGTAAGGAGAAGAATTTTGTGTCCTGTTGGTGCCTGAGAAGATTAAATTTACCCTTCAATTTTCTTGATTTTGTTGGTCGAGAAGAAGAAGAAAAGTAGGGATTAAATTTAATAATAATGGAGAAACTCTTGGTGCAATTTATAGGAGCTGGAAAGCTGTTCTACATGCTTTATATTTTGCCACCAAATGAAGCAACATGGGGTTCTATCCCCCACAGTTATAACTTAAGTATATATACCACATAGATGTAGAGATGACATTTTAAGCATTCAAACAGAGTCTGAAAAATGAGGGAACAGAAGATAAACTTCAAGCACAATGAAATCAGTGAGACCGTGCACACTCATTTCAGAAGCATTTAGATCAACCAAAGACCAGCCTCACAAAAGCCTTTGGGCACCTTACCCATTTGTTAGTGTACACCCAGTAGACATAAATAGAAACAAGTTCTCTTCATTTTAATAAATAACAAAAGGCATTCTTCAGAAATGTTAAAACCATGTGTTTGTGCCCAATATTGAGGTATAAGCTGACAATGTCCCAGTAGCACTTTGGAGGTTATTTGTATAGATAATTCCTTTTCCAACTATGCACAGAAATAGCCCAGAAAATTTAGTCCTTCTGCATAAAAGTAAGAGTAGATTCTGAGAAATCCACTATCGCTCTAGGCAATTGTCTGAGGTGTCTTTTATTTTGCTATATGTATCTGTCCTCTTTTTTGTAAGAAAATTATAATGATAAAAAAAAAATGTTCCTGTGCCCTTAAACATGTAATAGCAACAGCTCTTTGTTTTGAAAGAGAGATGATTGCATGGTTATAACAAAGAGAACAAAAGTCTATTCAACCCATGCATTGGTATGATAAAGCCTGCTGTAGCCAGCTTAATGAACCTTGGACACAATCAACTCTCACTTAGCAATACTATGTCTCAGATTTGAGTGTGTTAACAAGCGATGCAAAGTCAACAAGTTTAAATCTTTCCTGAAACAGTGCTTTCAGGCTCATAAATACCTGGTGAATGGAGTTTTGTGGCTGTTACTGCTGATTTCTTAGGGGATGAGACAGCTGGTCTGCTAGCATCCTGATCTTTTTGTACTTCTTTCTTCACACCTGTTTGAGAAAAAAAAAAAAATCAAAGGTACAAGGACATCTGTTTTATAATTCTATTTGTAACTGTGCAGAACTGTGTCACTAAGATCCACATCAAAATGTATTTCACCAATACATATTCTGGCCTCTACACAGAATGATGCTACACAGCACTTCTAGGTTGGATGCCAGCCTGCCGTGTCTGCAACCATGGCTGTGTACATGTGGCTGAGCTGACATGCACAGCACTAAAGAAGGACACAAGAAGGCCTTACACACTACCTTGGCTTTCCAGACACCTGCACCATGAAAAATGCCATCAAGGCACAAATAGCTACACAGGTAACCCATCCTATCTGTTCTGAGTGCTGTGTTCTGTCTCTTTACCTTGCTGTGCAATCTCATTCTGGGCTGCTGGAGAAGTGGAATAGGACTGTGCAAAGCTGACTGAAATTACCTGCAAGTCCCTACCCTGCCACCTTTTCCAGAGGTAAGGAAGCTGCCTTTTCTGGAGACCGGCTTTCCCAAGATGAGTCAAGAGAGAGGCTAGAACCAGCAGCAGGCAGCCCGTGTCAGAGCTGTGCTGCATGTGGCTGCCAGGACACACGAGCGTGGCTCTCTGTGCAGTAAGGCAGGGTCAGGGCAAGCACACTCAGGGCACAGCCCTACAAGACACTGTGCCAGTGTGGGACGGAACAGGGCATGGAACATTTCCGAGAGAGGCAGCTCAGTGTCTGTTGTTATTTGTCCCACCGCTGGAGCTCCCTGGCCAGGGCCTTGGGACGGAATGCCAGCTGTCAGAGCTCTGCAGCTGGCAACTGCCTCTTGCACCAGGGAGATACGACTTCCTCTGAAAGCCAGAGTGGCCACCCAGGCTCAGCTCCTCCTGCCCACCCACAGCTCCCATCAAAATAGCTGTGGGGACCACGCTGAGAGCACTAACATGAGGTCCTGCCTTGCTTGTTTGACCATGGTGTGACAGTCACACACACAGGATTTCAAGCAGAAAACATTCATCAAAGAAGTAAGGAGAAGGAGCAATAAAAAGCAAAGCCCTGAGACAATAATGTATTTTTCTGTTTGCTTTTCTTTTTTTACCCATTAGTGTTTGTTGAGGGTTGCATTTTAGCCTGAAGGGCTGTCACAGCCCCTGGATACACAGGAAAACAGAGAGATTTAAGGCAAATGACTTGCTACAGAGGGAAATCAAAGTTTTCCTTATTGACTTTCCCCTCTCTTACCAGTATGTTCACAGACATTTTATAGGAAAATGTCGCACAGAAATATCTAAAGCAGGAAAACAAAATCAGATTTTCTTGGTGGTGCCTAATGACAGTGGCAGTCCAAAAGCTAACACTACCTTCCATCTTGCTTAATACAAATGTGACCTGGCTCTTTCAGCAGCGGAGAAAAATGATAATTTTATATGGGGATCATAATCCTCAGGGACATTTACTAGTTTACTAGTTTTCTGCTCCCTCCAAATCCACACCTAGTCACAGCTGCAGTATATAGGTTTATTTCTGATTAATCTTTCACCCTTCCACTTCTGTCTGTATCAGGACTTGCATGCAGAGATCTGCAGATGCAGCATTTGTCACACACCAGAAGCTGAGCTGCATAATTTCTAGCACTGCCTCTCAGCATTTGCTTGCAGAGTGCCTCTGGAAAGAGCACATGCACCTGCATGTCCAACTGTTTGTGGGAGGGAAGCATGGGACAAGTTCTAAAACCCTCTTTGATTCTTCCACTCTTCACAGGCAAATGACACCATCAGCTGCCAGGAGCTTGTAAAGATTGCACACTTGCTCACACCTTTACTTTTGTCCATTTTCTCTGCTCTCCATAAATACAACATGTTGAGGCTATGATTCTCATTTGTGATTAATACTTCTCACAGTGAAGTGACTGAAGATAGAAATTGCCCGTGCCTGCCCCCTATTACACTGCACTTTACTACAGAGTAAGACATAAAATAAGTTTATGGTGCCTTTTCATTACTAAGGGCCAGCCTGATATGGTAGCTGTGAGACAAAACCAGGGCTTGTTTTATAAGACATAGTTTATATAGTTACAGACTGAAGCATCACTTTTTCATGTTAATAAGGCTTTGGCTTTTCTGGGGCTTTCAAAATAAAAATATAATGCACAAATGGGCCATATACTGACCTCCTCCATAAATTTTGCTATGCCAGATGCCAAACATGGGCAACAGTAGAGAAAAGTGTGTGCTTTCCTTATGCCTTCCTTGGGCACATAAATAATTAACTACTTTTGGTTTTGAGACATTTTCAGTGAGGAACAGCTGGGGAATTCATTCAGTCCCTTGACCTTAAGAACAAAATGAGAATCAACTCCCTAGTTTGAGCTTGGTTGAAAGAAAACAGAGCAAAGAAGCCCAGAATTTAGCAGAGGGCAAGGCAGGGTCTGTGGAAAGCCGTGGGAGTTGTGTATGGGTGCTGCCCTGCAGGTACAGCTGCATGCAGGACATTGGCTCCACAAAGTGGAAAACCGGCAGAAAGAAGGTGCAAACAGATATCTGGGCAAGCAAAGACAAGTAGGACTAATACCAAGGAAGACTAGTGCCCTTGTTCAGTTTACAAGACTAGGAGAGCTCCCAAGGTCTGGTGGGGCAGCGGTGCAGCAAGCGGGCAGGGGAGGAGAGATTGTGCCGCAAGGGAAGCGCCAGCGCCCAGCACAGCCTTGCTGGGAAGGGGCCAGGGACACGTGGAGATAGCAATTATTCAACTTCTCCTTCATAAGTAGAAGGGCCCTGGTGGCCTCTCTGTGGCCCTTCTTAGAGGAGAGGGATTTAGAAAGCACACAGCAGGCAAGAGGAAGGACGGTCTGCGGGAACAAAGTGTTATCGTTTTGCTAAGCTCATCACCCACAGGGAAATTTTAGGGCAAGAGCCATCCCTGGCACCAGACCTCATATAAGAGCTTGAGCTGAATGCTTTTCTAAAAATGGGGCTTGTTCTTGTCTTCTGAAACAGCAGCTGTTAGATGGTTCAAAGAGAAACATTAGGAAAACATGTTGATTTCCTGCAGGGAAAATAAATCTTTAGATTACAAGTGTTTGGGCTCAGAATTTGTCGTTTCATAGAAAAATAGGATTTCAGGTTTAAAAAAAAATCTGAGGGAAAGCACTGGTGTAGTAATTAGCATAATGTGCAGTAGCACAGGATATGGTGCAGCAGGAGGTTGTAAAGTTTGATCTTTTCTAGCTTGAACTGTACTAAAAGTAATTCAAAGATTAAAACGCACAAAAAAATCTGATGCTCCAGGAAAACTCAGGAAACAAGACAAACATTTTTCAGTTGTTATTACAGGCCTGAACACATGTAAAACCTCAAATAGTTTTCTGTCATACATATTTTGAAATGTCAAAAGGTGTTATGTATGCAATCATAAAATAATAAAAAATACACAAAATTACAAAGGGAAATTAAGCAACATAAGTGCATATTTCTTGAACTTGCACACTTTTTTTCATGTTCTTCTAAATTTGTTATTTACAATGTATATTAAATCTGATCTGGAACAAAATTTACTTCAAATTCTTAATGTTATTGCCCACAGACCAGAAATATGGAATTCCAATTAGCTCTGTATTAAATGCCTGTACATTAGCTTTATTCCTGCTAGCTGCATAACCAGGGCTCTGAACTTCCCAGCAAAAAGCTCCTGACATCTTTGGAGCTACCATTAATTTCTAGGCTTCCTGGGACAGTTTCCAAGGCTCTCCCAACGCCTACCACTGACAGAGCTCATGCAATGACAAGTTTTGGTTCTGGTAGCCAGTAATCAAAGCCACAAAGTATTAATTTTTAGGTGAATCTACATTCCATTTTAGGTTAGAAATCTCTCAACATTTCCCCTCTTTTAAAAGCTGTACTTGTGTAAAGAAATATTTCAGGCCATAAGAGAACAATGAGCATAAATATTTGTTTGTATTTTCCACTGGTGTGCTTATAACATTTCCTTTTGAAAAAGGCCTCTAAACACACAGCTCTGTAAAGGTATTTACATTTCCTAATTAACATATACAGCCTGCTCCAAATGAAACAGAAGGAGCAAATGCAAAATAATTAGAAACACAAGGCAAAACATTCCAGAAATCACTTAGGAAAAGAGCAGACAAACAAAGCCACTTCTCCATTCCCCCAGGAGCGCTGACTGCTGGCCTAGGAAGCAGAGCAAAAGACACCTTATCCAAGACATCTCAAGCACTGCAGAATCAGCACTTGTATTTGTCTGTACCTTTTTGAGTCTTCAAAAGCCAGTATGCTGGGATAGGCTTCAATTTGCTTTCATGCTTCTGACTGAAAGCCTGCTAACAAGTTGTACATTGAGTATTTATCCCAAAACAAATCCTAACATGCTATAGACATCATTAACAATTCAATGGGACTGACTGCATTCAGAAGGATTCCAGCTGTTCTCAGGAGTATTTTACAAGTTAACTAATGCAGTCTGCAAGTTAACCAAGAAAACATCCAAGGAAATATCTTCAGTCACTCAGACACAGGGAGCCCCTTTGAGCTTTCTTCTGCCTTTTCCCCTGATACCCATGACTAGTCATGTCCTTGGTGAGTAATGACGCATCCCTGCATGCATTGTTTGAGACAAAATGAGCAAAGCTGGAAATATGATGGATTCTGTAGAATGAGAGCAGTCTAATTCTCTCTAGAGACTCTCTACTTCCTGTGATCTATGAGACACTGAAAGACTGAATAAATAAGTAGATGTAGAAGAAAGACTACGTATTTCTTGAAGTAGAAACTGCTAATGCTTGTGCTTTTCCCTTTGTGTTTGTTTCAAATTTAAAGTCAATCTGATAAGAAAGAAAGGACAACAATTATTTCATGGTCTTGTCTGGAAACAGTTGCCTTGTTCTTGTATTAAAAAAGAAAAGTCTCTTTAGCTGGTGTTTAAAAAAATAAAGTGAAAAATAAACCTGATAAAATGTGTCATTTTTTTGACTTAACAGAAAATCTCAGGGTGATTCAGAACATCCAACGTTAATTGCAGAGTTAAAACAACTACTCCTCTTTCTGCCATTTTGCATGGATCCTATGGCATTTTATTGTCTCTTCCTCACACAATTGTACTATGGCATGTTTAAGAGTGGTTCCCAGAAGAAAGACAGGAAAACTTGCAGATGAACTCCCACCTTCACTTGTAAGGTAGTGCTGCATATCCCTGTGTTCAGTACAGGAACAATATGAATGTAACCCACTGCACACTGCTGCTCAGCTTTGAAGGGAAAGTGTTTGCAAGGGGGAACAAAGCAGCAGCAGACTCTTCTCCCTTCATCCCTGCAGTGCTGGGGCTCACTCCTCCCCCCTCAGGTGCCCTCAGCTCACCCCTCTCCTTCCTGCTGACATTGTGCTGTCTGGATTTTGCAGCATCTGATCAAAAAAAGCACATTTTACACTATAAGATTGCTGGTGAGAGCTGAGATAACACTGGCCTCCCATTTTTCATCTTGACTGATTGCATTTAACAGTCTGTCCTGTTATATATGATTTACTGGTACTTTTAGAAGCAAAAGAATTGACCAGGTAAATTTTTTGAACAATATTTTTGATTGTCTTTAATTTAGGGGGCCAAGTAGGAACAAGCTGCTCAAATGAATACCTTATTGCCACTGTCATTGCACTCAAATTAGGATATTTCTTATGGATGACAACAGTCATTAAATAATAACCAAGTAGACACTGGAATCCCCCAACACACACCCCTCAAAATCCATAACAGGGCATAGAAAATATAAAATCCCACAGCTCTCTGATTTCATAGAGAGTTTGGTGGCAGATCCTGCCTGGCAGACAGAACTAAGTCTTTGAATAGTGCCTTCTGCAGATATTCCTCCATTTTAAGGGAAATTTAAACCAGAAAATTAATATATGTATGTTTCAAGTACTATATCTTTTAATCAACATCTGTGGAAAGAGGAAGCTTATATGAATTTCAGAGCTAGATTGTAGTTGCAAAGTTCCTGATGGAGAAGTGCTTTCGTTAAACAAAATATGAAGCAATATAGAAATGGCAAGTTTTAGTTAGGTTATCACTGTACTTCCCAAAGTAGCTAATGCATTTAATTGAAATTGAAAGACCCCTCTTTTTCTAGTCAAGTAAATGCTTTCTTTTTCCTCTTCTATAAACTGACAGACATGTAAATATGAAAAGGGCTGTGCAATGCACTGAAACCTAATCAAGTGCACTGTTTTCACAGACCAGTTGAAAGGCCATCAGTTCATGTCTGCAAAACAATTTGCATGACAACAATCTTCCACTGCTATTGTCCCATGCCAGAATTCTTTTTTGATCATCTGAAGCACAGCATCATCCGCTGCACAACAGAAGCTAAAGGAGTCCATTTTCATTAATTAAATATTTTTTTATTCCCTGCAGTCCAATTTATTTCAGAAGCACTTTTATTGAAATATCAGGAATATAATCTCTCTTAAGCAGTTGTGTCTATGTTTTTTTTAAGTGAAAATTTACAGTTTTCTCAAGTGAAAATTACAGGTCTTCTCAAGTGACATCTAATGCAAGAAAGCTTTCATGTGATTTTTGATTTTGATGGCTATTTTTGATTCATTAATATAGGTATACTTTTTCATTTGTGAATTAATTTACTGTTCATACATAGATAAAATTATGTACATCCCTGAAATACTAATGCAACTTTTATATTACCTGATATTGCACTCTTTCAGAAATGCTATTTAGATTTAAATTACTGCCATCTTCTTTGTGAAGTACTTTCCTTCTTCCTTTCATAAAATATGCTGTATGCAATACACATAGTGCCTGTGCTCCTCAGCTGTAACTCTGGAGTGCTCTAAGCACTTCAGTTTAGTAACTGCAATGTCTTGCACAGGAGGTTGGTCAGATGCTAAATATATATGCCACATCAAGCCTATAGAAATCACTCTCCAAAGGATAACTAAACAGAAAAGTTTACGTTCTGTAGGTGTCTCTATCACATTGGGATCTGCACCCAGTGTTCATATGCTGTTGAAAGAAAGGCAAGATTAGAACTGCTAAAAACACCTTGTCTTCATAATTTCTCTGATTTATTTCAACCTTTGCTCCTATAAAATACTTAGCATTTTGAGGAACCATGACACTGTTTTATTAAAAAAATAAAAAATTTTAAAAAATCATAAATTGGCCACAGATATATGCTGCTAATTTGGCTCATAAAAAAAATTAAACCAGAACATTGGACCAACATAGTTTTTTTTTGCTTCTGTCTGTTGTGTATAATAACAACTTCCTAACCTTGTCAGGTGTCCCTGTTCAGGAACTGTCTGATTGTTTGCATAACACAGGCAGGTAATCCTACTTCCATGTTTACTTTCCTTCCAGAATAAAACAGGCAAATTTATGACATGGTAACTGCTGAGCTATCCCTTCATCCTTATCTTGACTCAAGAGCCTTTTACTGTATTTATCTCCCTCTGTGTGGTTGGTTTGGTGGGTACCTGGTGTCCAGCCAAGGTCAAACCACTACAACAGGTAAATCTGTCTTGAAACCAGGTGATAAGAACTAGCAATTCATAACGTCTTTGTCTCATATTTTGCACTGATTTTTCCTTCCCAGCTCCATTTGCAATGTGTTATCAAACCAAATGGAACTTACACAGAGATGAAACACTTTTGAGTAAGAGCCAGCCTGGATAAAATTATTTATTTTGGAATCTGAACTTGATGGAACTGGTCATTTGAGACATAACTGAATTGAGCAGAAGGAGAGTTCAGGCAAGGAAACAATTTAGAAACAAGGCTAAGGGGTTTTTGCTTTGTTTGTTTGCCTCCTTCTGCCTCTCTGAGTGAAAAAAAAAAAAGATTACTCACACCTAGAGGCCAATATTCTCATCACTGCAAACATACCTAGCAATGAATTATCTGCTCAATGGAATGTTTTGGTCTCTAAAGGAATGCAGTATTTTCAAATAGCTGCTTGTTGAGAACCAACAATATATACACTAAATGTCTGGCATGTGTAGTTAGGGACAGTAAATGCCTTCAATTCTACACATAACTCACAAAATGAGATTATAGCTGTGTTGTTGACTGTGTTACAAAGAGTCTGCAGTAAATACAGATCTATGAGCCAAATCAGCACACCGGCAATGGGCCCAAGGATGGCAGGAAAATTAATTAAAAGCAAGAAGTAAAGCAGCATCCCAGCAAGGTTTCTGCATTTCTTGGCTTAATGCAGGTGGTGTTTTAAGTCTGGAGCACTTACCAGCAGGTGCTGCGGCAGTTTTTGGTGCTGGCAGTAAGCTCCTGCGTGGAGTCGCTGTGCTGCTCGATACCTGTGTCGTGCTTTTGCTGCTCCCCTTGGGAGCATCCTTAGAAGGTGCAGATGCCCTAGGGGTGGGCTGATCTTCATTTCCGAAGCTGGAACCTGCAGGAGACCAGAATTGCACTAATTACAAGTCCATAAAAAATGTATGTGAACTGTGGCATACAGACCAAACTTCTATCAGCAATTATAATCTACAGTGACACGTTCTCACTGCAGCTTGGGCTAAGTTACACAGACTGTCTCCAGTATAAACCCTCAGGTAAAAATAAAGAGTTCCCAAAGACTTAAATGCTAAGTCTTGGCAGCTGTTACAGTCTGATTTCAACAGGAAATTATGACTTTCTCTATGTCTACCTCTATGCAGGTATGTGGCTACAACACTCGTAAAGAAACCAAGGGATTCCTAAATATAAGGGTGGATGAGTTTATGGTTTTGTACCTGCTAGAGGAGTCACAACACACATTCACCCTATCACTTGGAAGCTGCTGGTGTCTGAAATGGAGGGGAATAGCAGGGCTCAGTGGTGCAAAGTTTCAAATTCCCCTCTCAGGTGGAGATTTCCCACAAAGAGTCCCTCAGATCACACTCAGACATTTGAATAATAAGATAAAAAACAGAGGAAAAATTCTGCCTGAACTCTTACATCCACTTCAGTCATATTCTCATACCAAATATTAGGTTGCCAAGTGTTTCACCTTATATTAACCTCTTTCAAAACTTTTATTTGGTTTGGTTTCCTCCTGCATTTACCATCTAGGGAAAAATGACATCCTAGGTTCCTTGTAGACATAAGGAAAACAATATTTTCTTAACATTTGAGAAAGGCAAAGTTGGAGTGTTCTTTTTACCTATCTGTCTACAAGGCCTAAGAGGAGCAAAAGATCTGGACTTGAACATTTGCAGAAGAATGAACGTTTTGATTGAAAAAACGAGTGGAGATAGTGCAAGAAATACAAAAGATGTCAAAAAAGGCCTATAATCTTTATTTCAATTGTTTTACAAAGATACAATATAATATTGGTTAGGTACTGCCTGCAGGAAAACGATAGCATTATCTTAATAATTGGCATGTCCGAGTCCACAGTATTTTTAAGACATAGGCTTCTTGAAAGTACACAAGTAAAGATTACATTTTTCCCTTTATTACTGAAAATTTACTAGGAAAAAAAAAAAAAAGCAAGTTGGAGAAGAAAATCTTCTTTCTGATAAAGGAAAAATATACCTTTTGGCTCTGAGAAAACAGCTTTAAGTTTTTCTGTGTCTTTGAGGCTGCTTGCGTATAATTCTTAATTTAAAGTGTGTATCTGCAGTATAAATGGACTTCTACAAACATATTTGACCTTTCCCAAGCCACATTAAAAACTCAAAACAGTGTAGTGTACTCTATACAGGAATAGAAAGACCTGAAGCATTTGTCACCTTTACACAGCTCTGCACATAACAACCCCTCAGCACATCAGGTCGGTGTTGCATATCCAAACTACATGGATTTTTCACCTGTGTAACAAACATTTAAATTTATGTGTTGAATTAACTGTGACAAAACACTGCTGGCTTCCATAAAGTCACAACAGCAGAAAATCTGGCCCAACTTAGCCCAATCTCCTCTGCAGCTGTGCACGAGGGCACCTCTTGCACCAGGTGCCGGGGGGATGCTGCAGCACGTGTGTCCACCTCAGGCTGTCTGCACCACGCTCCTGAGGCTATTCCTGAAGTGGCCTCATATGTATGCTTACTCAGGCACTTTGGGGAACACCACTTGTAGAAAATATATTTTTTTCCTTCAGCTGTTTTTAAGTTTCCATTGCAGAAGCACTAACCTTGAAGAGTAAATTTTTCTCATTATTTGCAGAGAAATAGAGTTCAAGTGTTCTTTAATGGAAACCCTTTATTCTTATTTTCAACATTCATTCTCTGCCCTACAGTGAGTGGTGAGGGAAGAAGTGTGAGGCTGAGAGGGAGCAGGTGCTCCCTGCAGAACAGGGAGAAGACCATGGGGAAGCAGGTATTTAATCCCTGCACCATGGTGGAGCAGATATTCACACTGCAGTCCATGGAGAACTCCACACAGGAAGACAGGTGGACATGGCCCAAAGGAAGCTGCATCCATGGAGAGCCCTCCCAGGAGCAGGGCCCTGGAAGAAGCTGTGGGCCTGGACATGAGAACCACGCTGTATCAGTTTTATCCTGAGGGAGAGCAGCCCTGGGTAAAGATCCATGCAGGAGCAGGAAGAAGTGTGAGATGGAAGAAATGGCAGAGAGATGTAATGGACTGCAACCCCCATTCTCCTCCCGCTGTGCTGCTCAATGGGGATATGGGATGGAGGAGGTAGAGGAATTGGGAAGGAGGAAGTGAAGTTGAGACTGGAAAAAAGTGGTGGGGGAAAGCTATTTTAGTTGTTCATTTTGTTTTACACCTTTCAACTCTATTTTAATTGTCAATACATTAAATAATTTTTTCCAAGTCAATTTTTTTTCCCTGTGACAGCAGCTGGTAAGTGATCTCCATGTCTTTGTCTCTACCTGTGGTCTTACCTTATTTTTTTTCCTGTCCTGTACAGGAGGTGAGATAGTGAGACTCACTATCAGGCAGGGTGGGTGCCTGGCAGCCAGCCAAGGTCGACTCACCACAACAGCAATATCAATACACTTAGGATTTGCTGAGATAAGGTCAATGTTTAACTTAAGAGACATTGTCCCCACTTTTCTCTTCACTCACAATAGATGGAAATTGGAAAGAGACAGAGGGAAACAACAACACATGTGTGTATAACATGCTCCAACAAGCATTGTTGCTTCCATGGATATCACTAGGGCAGCATCCAGTTCCCTAGGAGCAGAGGTAGGTGAGTTTCACCTTGCTGCACATAGTGCTGGATTCCAGAGTTCAGATAGCATTCAAAGAAGTAATTAAATTAAAGACTTAGGAGAATGCCTATTTCTCATGATCTAGGAGGAAAAGAAAGGTTTTAATTTACTTTAAGGAATAAACTTAAAGGAAAATCAGAAAGATGATTCATCAGATGGTCCATCTGTTAGTCCCTCATGAAATAATGCCTCCCACTATTATCTGCAACAGGTGAATCAGTAGCTTCTGCCCTTCCATGATACCACCTCTTATTTCTCAGTAAAAGCCTGTAGAGAAACACAAGATGCGCAGTGGGTGAACAGTTTCCAGGTGACCACATCTTTTGTTGTATTGTACTTCTTCTCTCCTACTCTACTCTGGCATTCTGTCTAAGCCAGGGGAGACTCTGCTTGCCTTTGAAGCACCTGGTGAGTTGTCTGGGGGCTGCTACATAAAAGGCCTTGCATTTTTGCAGATTCTGTGCTCTGTGAGGAGCAGCACTGCTGAATTTGCAGTAGAGCATTCTGCTGGGGCTAAAGGCCTTCAGTCTCACTTTTATCATCTCACTATAAGCCCCAAGGAATCCTACTCTTCTGCTTCTGAAAATAAAAAAAATACCAAAAAGAAGAATATTCCTTTGAAGACTTGCAGTTACTTTGGAAAGTCCCAGCTGCAGCCACTCTTCCCCTACATTTGTTTGCCAGTAGACACTGAGAAATTAGGGCTGGGAACAAATTGTGGGCTGCATATTTGAAGAAAACCATCACCAAAAGCCCACTTGCTCCTAGATGTCTTTGAACCACTCTTTCTCAATATCTGTTACCACTCTTTTTTACCATCTGGCTGAAGCTCATTTCTGGGGCACCTCACCCTCAGAAAAGAAGGGCTCTCTTGTATGTGCCACTACAAGTTTGTGCCTCTTGTTCCTTTTCTGAAATTATTTACAAATATTTATAAAAAAGGACAGAAATAACATATGATAATATATATAACTGTAGAACTAGCAGGAATGTGAATGGGGAGAATTCTGCATTTGATGAGAAATTAATTAGGCCGTGTTGTGTGGCAGGCCTTGATCTGAGAGGAGACAATGATAGGAAGGGCTGTGTTCTGGAACCCCACAGCTACAGATTTCCCTGTCTGCAATCAAGGGCAATAAAGTCTCCTTTTGTTGGAGAATTTGCATCGTTTGACAATGCCTACAGGTCTTGCTGACAAACAAACTGCAGAGGAGTGTTAGAGCATGAGTGTGGCTCCCTGTCCTGCGGGCTGCTGCGTGCAGCCTATGACACTCATAGACATGGAGTGAGTTTCCAGCTCTTCACAGCAGGTCAAGCATTCCCTGTGCTGGCAGGAGGCTTGGAGCTGAGAGCTCCTGCCACAGCTGTAATCGCACGCAAGACACTGGGAACGTGCTGGCATCATGCATGTTCAGTGAAGGACCAGCATTTACCCAGGGTTATAGGAAAGCCTTTCCAATATTAAGATCTTTGGACACTACTCGATGCCGAGTTAATGACAAGGAAGTTACACCTAGTTATTGCATCAGTGATCCCACTTGGCAATTCCAAATCACTTCCCAGTCACAGAACTGAAGAAACTTTAAAAAAGGATTTGAGCCACTGTCCAAATCTCACAGCAAAGAAACAGCAGAGACAGAGAAGTGAGCAGAAAACCTGATGATAAATGAGGCCGAGATGACTTTTTTTCACCTGCAAAACACTGGGATGTATTATTCCTCTGGGTTTTACTAGGCTGCACTTTTGTGCCCCAGTTTTCAAGCAGAAGTACAAGCACAAAGTGAAATTAAAGCCACTGCCATGGGGAATGATCTGATAAGAAAAATACCTAAACTGCTGGAAATAATCAGGTGACATTTAAAACCAAAACCTGCAAGACACACTTTTCACTAACTTGGGACATTTTCTCATCCTTCAAGAAATTCCCATTCTTTATTCCTGATTGTTACTTGTGAAGTGGTAAGCAAATTTTATAGGATGATTACCAGATAGACAACCTGTCAAATGAGATTTTTATTTCACTACTTTAAGGGCTGCTGTTTTGAAGTCCAGCATGGTATATTTCAATATGAGGTTTCACAGTGTAATTTTCAAGACACACCATTGAACATACAGTTGAGCTCTGTAGCTCAAGCTGAAACTAAGCTATGGACCAAGAGGGACGGTGTGATCATGAGGGCTAACCATGTTATTAAGATGTTTTGATAGCACGTAAGATTACTAGTTGGCTCATTGGGTTTTTTGTCTCTGCAGAGAGACAGTGCCTGGTATTTCCTAGCAGGCAAATATGCAAGAGATCAGACACTAGCTCATGACAGGTTTCCTTTCCATCCAGAAAAGAAGATGCTTAAGAATTGATGTCCATACAATGCTTGAGCCTAACTTACTTAGCTTAAAGTCTTTTTTCCTACTGCCTTTGTTTTTGTTTTTGGTTTTTTTTGGCTCAGACAAAGATGTTTGAGGAATAATTCCCTGTAAAATGTTAATTTTGTGCCTTCATAAAAGCTGATTTTTCAGAAGTCTTTACATTCAAAAATGAAACTTCAATTTTGAATTCAGGTTAATTATTCAGGTTAATAATTTGCACCAAAATAAGGAGCCAAATCTGCAGTGCCTCTCAGCACAGCTTTAGAGAGCCTCTCAGAGCAGCTTTACATAGCTTTGGGTCTCTGCACTGCCAGTGATTACCTCTGAGGCAGCCCTCTCACTGACTGGGAGAGAGTTTTGTGCCATCAGTAATGATTAATGACAACTGTGATCAGCCATGGCTTTTGTACACTAACACACCTGTAGCACACCTGTGTGCACGTCCATCCTTCTCCTCATGTCCTCCAGTCCTAAAGCCAAGCATCTTTCTCCTGTGTCACCTGCTGTCAGATGGTTTGGGGCCCCTGGACCCGGCTCTGCAGAAAGCTGTTGGGCACCTGAAGGGTGAGAGCCTTGCAAGGTTGACCACCACTGGAAGAGCTGCAAAAGCAGCTCTGTGCAGATGCACTGGCAGGCTCTTCCTTCACCTCCACCTGCCCTGACTGCTTCTGCAGTCAAAGGCTGTATCCTGCACTTGCAGCTGATCCAGGCAAGCAAAAGACAGAGGTGGTGTCTCTGGTAGGGCAGAGGGAAGCACCGCCTCTTCAAGCTGTGCTTTCCTAACTCAGGTGGCAGCTGAGCTTCCAGGGTAGCACTGGTAATCTTACTTCCAGCAGGATGCCCTTGCAGACATGGCCTTTATTTGAGGCTTGGTCCATCAGACTGTATTTACACTGCTAAACAAAAGCTGGCCAAATAGTGTCTCATCCTGACACCACCCAGGCTGATCATAGCAGCTTTTCCTGAGTGTTAGAGCAGAAAAAAACATGGCCACAAGTGTGAAGAATAGGGTGAGGGATCAGGAGACTGGGCTTAGCCTGGCTTCCAGGCTTTCCCTTTCTCACCAGAACAGCTGGACTTGCAGCTAAGAAGCATCCACTGAGCTGGGCCATGTATGCTCCATGTCACTGGCAAAGGAGGTCATTCAACTTAGTCTCACATCAAAGTGGGTTTAAGAAAAGTGGAAATGTTTTGCCTCTGCCAAGTGGAATTGAAGCCCCTTCCTTTACATGATATACTGGTTTTGATGACACTGATTTTTTGAAATCTAGATTACTTTCTGGCACAAACCCATCTTCAGTGCCCTTCATACATAATAGATAGCAGAAATACAGCCTTCTGCTGATAAACCTCCTTGTATCAATGCTAACTAATTAATTTCACATCACCATATAAAATATATATTTTAGGATCCAGCTATATGCATTTCTTACTTGAGTGGATCCACGTGCTGCTCCCTCCTGAAGTGTTACAAGCCTCACTGGGCAAGGTGAAAATTTCACTGCAAAGTAAAATTTCTGTATGTGTTACTGGGAATTGCAGACAACTCACTGACTATGCCAGACTTTTGGAATCACATAACCCGTTTTATTTGGGTTCTGATGAAGTGTTGCATCTCTATGAGGAAAGATGAGCATTTTATTATGTAATAAAGTCTGTATGTCGGTGGTGGCTTTGCCTGCCACTGATGGATTCTACAGCTGCTTGGCTAGCTGAGAGCTTTTGCATGGCTGGCTGATTAAAACCCCCTAGGACATGGAGCAAAGACAGCATAGTATTTTGCTGATCAATTGTAATATTTGTCAGAAAGGATAATATAAGTTGTCTGCCAAATCCTGCCAAAGATACCTGGGCTGCACAGACATTTTAAAATGGGACTCAGAAATCACTGCGTATCTGCCTTCTCTAAGAGGAATCTCCTGGCACTACTTGGAGCTGAGCCATCAAAGGTCATTCATGACCAAATATTCCCTGCAAACTTTCCTCATTCAGTGTATGACTCTGATCACAGTGACAAGAAACATCCCATGTCAGGAATCCTCCACTGAAGTGTCCCTTGTGGTGCTCAGAGGAGCTGACACAGTAGAATTATATACTGGGGAAATGTTTGCTTCTCTAACTGAGATGAGAGAAACATACCTGCTGTAAGCTTCTCCTAGACAGATGGATTAACATTTCTAACAGATCAGATCAGACTAATCTGATCTTACTCTGTAATTACTATCAATTAACTGTAGTAAGGGCTGGTTCTTAAAACCTGAGATACACTTGAAGGCAAGCACATACTCATAATGTTTTAGAAGCTCTCCTTGCTGACAAAAGTTAAGAGCATATTACATATCCGTTGAATATTTAAATTCCTCTAAGGTTCATTTTAGGGGAGTAAATAAGCAGCTATATCCAAGCAACAGGGTTTCTGGGATCCTGTGTTCACTAAATCTACTGAAATTAATTGTTATTGAAGGCTGAATTTGTAAGAAAACCAATATTTGATCCCAGTGAGAGCAACTGAGGTATTTGGTACAACAAAATTTTGATTTAGGCTGAATGTTTTAGGCAAAAGACTACTATGTATACCAAGCAAAAAGCATGTGAAGAAAAATAGGAGCACCGATTTACTTTCAGGTGTTGTCTGACACAGTCATGCACTGTCTTAAAGAGGAGATGGACGAATATATGTCCAAGTGCCACTTCTCCCCCTTGTTGCCCAGCAGGGGAGTCCCCTACACCACAAAATTCCCAGCCACTGTAGAGCTCTCAAAGTAACACCAAGCATTGAGGGATTTTTGCCAAAGCCACATGTATGATCCGATGCCCTCAGCTGCCAGAATGACCTCTGGGATCACCAGAGGCTGGCCAAAAATTAAAATAACCAGAAAAAAGATACAGATAACATCAATTTTCTACTACCAGTAAAATACTAATGGCATGTATCAGCCTACTTGGAGGGAATTTTCCTGTGTAGGAAGATTTTGATGTTCCTGGGTAGTCCTTCGGTCTCAGCACCCACACTTGTAGAAGCACCAGTTTTGTAGCATGACTTGTGCTCATGACCATCTGCTTTCATGACACTGAGCCTGCTTCTGAGCTGGCATATCAATTCCTACAGGGCACAGGCACCCATGAAAGACAGGATTAGAAATGACATCTGCTCTGCAAGAGGTTCCTCCTGATGGCAAGAAGTGCCAAATTAGAGCCACTTGCCCTATTATAAGGACTGACATCTGTTGGCCCTCATAGCATTTTGTCATCAATAAATGCCTCTTCCCTGGAATCACTTCTTTTAATTTGCTTGAGCACTGGCTTGGAGTACTTTGACACTTAAAGGTGTATATATAATCCTTGGGAAAGTGTTAATGACATTCCAATAGCGATAATGAATTTCCACCAGCTTTAGCAACCCATGCTGGTTGCCACAGCTCAGCAGATTAGGAGAGGCTAAGCAATGCCCTGACAATTGTCAGTGTTTAAGGCTGGTAGCGTTCAGTCCTGCTCCCTCCCTGCCAAACACACAACAACACATGGTTTACATGGAATTACACTAGATCAAAGAGCTGGTAAATGTGTCTGACTCCTTACGTGGCATAATGATGACTTTAGAGCATGTGACACAGGCTAAGGAGGGGAGATGTCATACCGAAACCTCAAGGATGGAAAAGCCTTAGAGAGTCCCCAGTTAGTCACTAATTAATTGCATTTTATGAGCTCAGGCACAGATCCTCAAAGCTGCTTAGGATCTTAACTCCTACTTCATTTCACATTCAAATTTAACTCACTGTGCTTATTCTTAATCACCATCTCAGCCCTGAAGGAGTTTCAAACCCACAGATGTCTTCATTTCAGAGTATGAAGGATGCAAGCAGCTGAGTAGAACCTCCCATGAATGCTGAGCAGGGCTTTGGTTGGAGGACAAAGGAGGTGATAGGCACCAAATCTGTGCTTTGGAAATAGGCAGGGAGATTTCTAACCCGTTCAGAGCAGCCATTTGTTTTGGTCGCATCATGTTCACCCTATTGGACAACATGCTCTTCAAGAAAAAAACATGAGAACTTGCTTTTCCCAGTTAATTTTCACAAACTTCTGTGTAAGTAATGCAAAACATGTATGGTTCTTCTCTGGGCTGACTCCTGTCTAGGTCTGTGTTTTGTGGTTATTTTGGATGTAATACAGAAAAAAATCCCCAAACCTATAGCAAAATATAAATCTGGAAAATAAATTATTTGTGTAGTCTAGAGTTTCAACAGTCAGGAAACATTTTTCAATGGAAAGCTTTATTTTTAACACAAGCACTGGCTACACTGTATATTTTAAGACTCCAAAAATAAGTTTGACTTGTAGAATTCTGCTGATTAAATGTCTTCCTCAAAAAACATCTTAACCTGTTCAATCAAACTACAGTGTTTTGGTTTTTTTTAATAAATATTGTCAGTTATGAGGAGCCTGGGTGTAAAACTGCATTTCAAAACCATCAGGAGAGAGAAACACAAACAAAACAGGCTTCTATTATAAATGGCATTATCCATGAAGAATAAACATAAATTTTTTATGATGTGACTGTTAAAATTTTTCCTTATCCCATGATTACTAAAACCAGTGCCTTTAGTAGATTTTGAGCAAAATTCAATTATTTTGCAATACACTAATCTTACAACTAGCAATACTAAATGCAGTGACCTGGTGATGCAGCTAAATAAGTTTTTCAAAGTGTTTTATCTATGATTATATTTCTATGAACTGAAGTAATCTAAACCAATCTTGACCCATAATATTTTGCAGGGAACAGACAGTTAATTGCATTTATTTCACAAAATGAAAGCTCTTTAAAGTATGCAAAATTAAAATTCTGTTGAAAACCACAAAGGTTAAATAGAGGAGGTAGATTCTTTAAAAATGACAGTGACCTTACAGAAAAGTCATTTAACTTTTCTACTTGACAAAGTATCAAAACTTTGGTTAGTTTGATCCTTTTACAGTTTTCGTTTCCCCTTCATACTTGAATGTATCTGTTTGATCAGAATCAAACTGAATGGCTTCTCTTCATTATAATAAATGCTACTGATAAGAAATAAAATGTAAGACCATTTCACTGGAGCATGCACAATTGGATTTCCACAGGCACAGCCAGTACCAGAGTACTGTGGAATGCTCCCTGAGTCTTTCTAAAGGCAAATACACACATTGTCTGTGCAACAAACAGGAGGAACTGCAATTCTGTGACCACTCTGAGATATATGATGTGATAGGAATTACAGAAACTTGGGAAAATTCTCAGGACTAGGAAACCATAGTGGATGACTACAAACTCCTTCAGAATTATATAAAGAGAAGAAGAGGAAATGGAGATACATTTTCTGTAAAAGAGAAAGTGAGCCATGGAATACTCCAGAGTCTCCGGCTCTGGTCCCCTAGATCAAAAACAAAATGGAAAAAATGGAGAAGTTTCGCAGGAGAACTGTGAAAATTATCAAGGGCTCTAGAACCTGCCCTATGAGGAGAGGCTGAAGGAATTAGCTATTACCTGCTTTAGAAGGGAAGGCTCAGGGGGACCCAATCACAGTATTCCAGTACTTGAAGGGCTCCTACAGAGAGGACAGAGCCTCTCACTTCACAAGGAGCCGCATGGAGACAAGACGAAGGTGCAAGCTACACTGGGAGAGGTTTAATCTCAACAAAAGGAGCAATGATTTTACAACAAGAACAATCAGTCACTTGAACAACCTCCCCAGGGGTGTGGTAGAGTCCCCATCACTAAAGTTTTTCAAGATGTGACTGGACAGGGTGCTAGGTGGTCTCACATAGGCTCCCTTTTCCACAGAATGTTGGACCAGATGATCTACACATTTCCTTCCAACATGGGCTATTCTTCGATTCTATGAAAAGGGAATAATCAAAAGACCCCGAATTCCAGTGCCAGCATTAAAGTAAGGACTATACACCACTATTTGGTCAGACAGTTTAAATATAAATTACGGTATTTTGCATATAAAGCATATTTATGCTTTAGATATGTATTTCTTGCTGATTTTGTAAATGTGAAAGATACCTGTCTGATTACTCAGAAAACCTGCTCTTCAGAGTGGAAACACAGCCTGGGCAGCCAGGCATGAAATTCCCCATCTGACTGCAGCACCTCAGTGGTCTTGCCACATGCTCTGACATCAGGGAGCCCTCTCTGAGCGGCTTTTGTGGGCAGGTGCTGTGTTTTCCCATGTCAGCAGGTTACATCATGGTATTGTTGAAATTAAACAAGTTATAGAAAAATAATGAATTGGTTCCTGGTCTTCTGCATCAGTGGGCAAGTTGCTGCCAGGCTGGATCCATGACTGCAACATCCATTTTGGCATGATATAATACTGTGTGGATTGCTCCTGGCCTGGCTGGGACACCTGATAACACTGGACGAAATAGCTCCTCTAAATCCACTGCTTTTAAAAGGGCAAGATCCTTGAGAAGAGAAATAATTACCTGTACCCTCACCATTTCTCTTTTTCTTAAACAGGATGCCCATCTCTGGCATGGAAATGTAACTGCGGGATTAATGAGAAATATCCTATTAACTTCATCTCCATATTAATTGTTCTGTATTTAAGACTTCTAAGGGACTACCAAAAGAAAAGCTTTTTAATCATACATGTAGTATAAGGGTTATTGAGTAAAACACAGTTTCTCATTTTGTACCATTTTAAATGCAAGTATTTTTTTCAAGACACCTGGAATTACTCACAGGATTGAGAACAGGTTTGTGTATGTGGGGAGTGGGTAGGGATGTGAATGAATGCAAATTATTTTAAAGAGGCAAGAAGTACAGTTAGGAGATCAGTAGTATTTTATACCAACACAAATAATAACCTTTTGTATATCAGGCACATTTAATTAACTTTGCATGTATAGTACAAGTGCAGAAATATTAAACCAAAGTGTTGTCTACTGAAGATTGTAATTCAAGTGAATTTTGAAGTGATAGTACTTCAGTTTTAGGAAAAGGTCTCCAAAGCCTCGTACCCTGGAGGAGGAGTTGATAGCTCTTAGACCTGTTAACAACTGGCAGAGACCCTAGGGAAGTCTAAGTAGTAGATCTTCCTTTGAGTTCTTTCGCTGGTTCTGCAGAGTTTCCTTCTCCTCCATGATGGCAAAACCTGACAGGACCCTCATGTGGCCCTTGGTGCTTCTCTAATATTCCTGAATCCTGAAGGCAAGTGGTTATATAAAAATCTCAGTTAGTGTAAAAGAATTACACTAATATGAATAATAAAATGATTACGCTATGCTTCCATTTTTTATTTTTTTTACTTCCTTCTTCAGCACTTACATGTAGCCTGAGAGCATCTCCGAGATCTTCCTTCTAAAGAAATATCCTGGGTTTTTCTGAAACAGCATGAGCAGTGATATCACACCACACTACTCTGATGACATGGTGGTTAAAGGTGCATTTGCCCTAAGGAGTGCTTGAAAAGCTCCTCCTTCTCTCAGTTAAACATGAACAGATATCTCAGGACACTTGAGACTTAGTCCCTGACATTTAAATGCGTGAGTGGTGGTACAGCTTTTGGGCACTGATACTGAAGACAAAGAAGGAAGCTCTTAGAGAAGACAGCAGTTTTACTGTTCTGCAGAAAAGCCAATTTTGGTTAAAACTGCATGTATATTATTTGTAAGTGCCTTAGGATATGGGAAACAAGACAGTGCACCATACCCATCTGTCTCCTTCCAAATTTCCAAAGTCCCATAGATGAAGGAAAGAGTGGAAGATACCGCTGAGGCTCTTTGCAGAAAGGATATTACTCTTTACTACATCAAAATTGGAAAACAGGGCAAGAACTTATGGAGAACAGCCCTGAGGAGAAAGACTTGGGGGGTCCTGGTGGATAAAAAATATTGTCTGAGAGAAAGAAAGACTACAAGCCCCACAAGGCACACATGGAGGTAATATTTTATATTACAGACCGTACATCTTCTAAGTGAAGCATAGCCATTTTTAGAAATTAAAATCCACTCCACCAGAATCCCAACCTCAAAAACAGTCAGTGGCTTCTCAGTAACTGGGAAAAAAAGCAAACAGCTTCATCTTTCATGAGTGGTAACAAATTTTTCTTCAGGTTTTACATGACACAGTTTCATGAACTTCTTCTGGAGTTCGTTTTGGTTTGTGTTCTTGTTTATACAGTGAAAAGACAATGGAAAGGCTGAAAAACAATGAGGATTTTTTCAGATTAATCAGCACAACAGATATCACTGGTTTCTCTGGAAGGTCTGTGATTTTGTTCAAATCCATAATGAAATTTTAACTGCTGCACAGGGTTCTTATCCTCTTTTTATTCTCTAAGATTTAGGAAAAAAATAAGTTTAAAAAAGGGTTCCTGTGAGTTTGGAAATGTAACATTTTGCTGAAAAACCTCTAAATTAGGTAAATTGGAGGTGGTGTTGGTGCTTCCTCAACAGTATTTCATCTTCTTGTTCTTGTTAACAGAATGCAGGGAGCTGCAACAAATCAAAAAGCTCTTTGTGCTTTGGTCTGGACGACCATCCCTATTTAACAATGCCAGTATCATCGCTAACTTCTGCCTAACTACTTATTTTTTAACAGTCTGCTCTGTGAATAGGAGGACTAATGTAATCTGTTCTCCTTTGAATTTTTGTGCTGTGTGCTTTATACATCTCCAGTGCACTGATGATGGCAGCACACCCAAGTGCCATTTATTTCCCAGAACGCTCACAGCTGCCCATCAGCTACAACATGAACCCCAACCTGTGGATCCTCCTTGTGTCTGCAGTTTCAGTGTTTCCCTCCTGAAAAGGTCTCATAAATGACACAGAGAACCCTCACTGTCTTGTCAAGGCCTCTAACTCATATTCAGGTTCTGGTGTTGTGGCAGGTTTTATTCTATAAGGCCAGAAAGCCTCTGCACCACTGACACCACAAGATAGGAGTTTTCTTAGTTGAAAGTACTAATTTGGATTCTTGGTCTGTAGTAAGCTGCTAATTCTGTGAAATCTGTAGAATCTGGTGGTGGAGAATTCCCTCAGAGCAGTTCAAAATGCAGGAGAGATGGAGAATTGATATAGGACTAATCCCACTGAATTGCATAGATTTTGTTTACTTGGGAAATCATGAAAAAGAAACTAAATTGAGAGAGAAACCCCAAACATTTGAGTCACTGTGATCACATTTAGAAGTGAAACATTACCTGGGACAAGAAGGATGGCTTTTGAGACCCAGGGGAAGGAGGAAAATCCCTTCCTTGTGTCTGTCAAAATGACAGCACTGATACTGGAAAGGAAGCGTGGATCTGAGCTTTCCAACTGGTAAGCTGTGGGAAGCCTCTGTAATGCTATACAGACACTTCAATTTAAGCAGGAATATAGTCCTAAATTAGAAGGCTGGACAATAAGTTCAGCTGTCACACATTTGCTATTAAAAGAACTATTTTTAAGAATTAAATTATTAACTTAAATGCTACATGATTCCTTCAAAAGCTGTAACTCTGAGTGGATTAGTGAAGTGGGAGTGCTTTCAGACTATGCTTAATACACGTCTTATTAATTTAAAGCCTTATGATTGCCTTCAATGTGATTATGACCCAATGTCAACCTCCATTGTATCTGTCAAAGTTGTTGTAAGACTCTTTATGTGGTGGAACAATCACTTCTGACTGTTTTTCAGAAGGTAAATACAAGTCTCTCAGTCAGATTACTTGAGCCTCAAGGCCTGGACTCCCTGGGGGCTCCCCTCACAAAACCGGGGCCACCCAGCATCCTGCATTGCACATAAACATTTGCATACAAGGAACTCATACGGGGTTATGTTTTCCATTTGCTCCCCAGAAGTAGAAGAAAGTCCAGTAAGGGATGAGGAAGATCTGCTGACAGGTTCTCCTTCCTGGGCCTTCCCAAAGTTCCAGGTGCAGGGAGAGCAGCTGGGTCCCTCGGTATTGGGCAATCACCACTGGGTTTGCAAGCCAATTTCCCAGCTGCCTGCAGCCAGGATGGCTGCAGGGGGACACCTACAGCACATGGGGTTAACCCCATATGGAGGAGCCTTGTCACCTGGCAAGGGTTACAGCCACAAGCTGGTTGCTGTGGGGTGCAACATGGCCATGGCTTAGCCAAGCAGTGACACGAGAAGAGACTCCCTGGTCCACAGCCACTGTCCTTCCCACCATCCAGATCAGATGTCACCTATTAATTGCATAAATAAGTAGTACCAGACTATATTTAATACAAACTCAACATCTGACAACTGCTAACCTTCAAGATGAAAGTTTGCTTTATTTATTGCTTCCCTTTATGTAAACACATAGACTGCTTACACATCAAGTGGTTTTGCAAACACAGCAGTCTATATAAGCTCTTTTATGTACCTAGAATGGGCCTCCCTAGCAGGGCTTGGAAATAATTCGGGTTGCCTCTAAACAATTCAGAGGCACAGCATGAAACAGAGATAGAAAAGAGTCACAATTACAGAGATATCTGATATCTAGAAACAACTGTGGCAACAACAATTCTTTGAAAACTGTGTAAGTGTATCTATGTCATAGTTTTAAATAGGAGCACTCAAAGGTAGCAAACACCTTAGTAAGAAACAAAGCTGAACTGTGAGAGCTCTTGAGTTTGTACAGCCCTCAGCACAACGAGGCTGAAACTGGTTGTGCTTCTTTTTCATCCCTGCAGTATGGGTGCAGAGCAACAATAGATAATTGAATATCTTTAGAACATCAAGCCCCGGCTTTGGGGAGGTCACTCGAGAACAAAACATCAGCCCTATTGGCAGACAACACACCCAGTTAACCCAGTTTTGTTTTCACTGATCAGCAGCAGAGACTGAGAAATAAAGAAAGAACACAGAAACAGAGCAAAAGAGAGTGAAATTCCTCTCTTCCCATGTCTTTTCCAGCCTCAAAAATGCTTTATCTGCGCAGAGCCACAGAGGGCTTTCACTTCTATGGGCTTCTCTAGTCTTTCTTTGTGCCCATGAAACCTTTTAGCACTCACCACAGCAGCATCACACTTTAGTCCCTCCTTTTTTTTCTCTGTATCCACATTTTTGCACTTCTGAACATCTTGCCGTTTCAGTGTACAATCAGCACGCCTCTGATGATGAGGCAAACACAGGCAATTGTGTTCAACAGAATATGCTGAAGATGGAGGCAGGCTGGCACCTGCACAAGCCCCTCCAGGCGGCTCAGCCACATGAGGAGCATGGTGCTGCTCTGCCTGCACCCTGCCCACTGCTGCTCGGCCCCAGAGCTCGCCCTTTCCTGGCCCCAATGCCTCCCCACTTTCCTCCTTCCCACCTTTCAGCTGGGAATGTGTTTTCCTGACACTGAAGTCAGCACAAATATTTCAGTTTGGAGCACGTGCTGGTGTTGGCTCCTCAGAAAGTGAAGAGCACCCGTTGGACAACAGATCTTTGAGGAATATCCCAAAGGAGTAGCTAAATGGCATCTGGGCATTTCCTAAGATCTCTGCCAAAGTGTGCAGCCAGTTCACACATCACACAGAAGTATTTGATTTATGCAGTCAGTCTCTACTTACATTTTGATCCCCATGCATTCTTTCTTCTCTGAGAAAGATGCTTGGCTCCCAGGCAGTTGGAGGGAGTCCAATATAAAGACCAAGCCTTAATGACCAGGAAAGGCTTTGGATGGAGAGAGGGTGGGTGGTCTCCCCTGACTTTCTTCAATCCTTTCTCCTCAGCTCTCTTGGTGTGAAGGCATATGTGTGCTGTGGAGGGGTGCTGAGTGTGAGGGATGAGTCATTTGCTTTCCTCACTGAGCCATGCTACATACAGACTTCAGTCATGGAGAAGAAAAACAGACCTTTGCATTGGAAATGGCCTGGGAACCAACCAGCCTAAGCAAAACCACACAAATCATCTGGATACACAGAGCCCAGTCGCAGAGAAAAGTTATTTCTCGAGATCCCGCGTTCCTTTTTGACCCGCACACATCGATGCTCATCAGGAATTAACTCGGGGAGTTTTATTGCAAGCTTTCGCCTTGGAAAAAAAAAAAAGTAAAAAAAAAAAAAAAAAGTAAAAAAAAAAAAAAAGTATAAAAAAAAGTTTGCGAGCCGCGGGTGCCCGGGCAGGACAGCGATTTAGGGCCGCGGCCACGGGAGGGCAGCGCCGGTCCTGACAAGGCAGCCCGAGCCGAACCCGCGCATCCTCCGGGATCGCTGCTTCCCACGCACCGCACCAGGCACAAGGGAACGATTGACATCTTAGTTTACCTGAGCTGGAAGAACAAACAAAGGACTGCTTGTTTTCCTGCTGGGTACTTAAATTCTGGCTTTGCTACTTGCTTCTGCCTGTGTGTTTGTAATTTCGTCAAATTAATTATTCATATCATCTGGAAAATATTTAGATGAAAATTTGTCAGTCTGCTTACCCTAGATAATGGAATAAGAAAATAACAAACGTGGCAAAAATGCTAGAGGATGAACTGTTTCCAGTGAAATTGAATTCAGCATTTGATGGAGTGGGAGTGTTCTACAAATATGTTGAAAATTGTTCTTTAGTTACAAGGTACACTGTAAATTCGTAGTTTTGCAAAGAAAACAGGAGTCATTCATTGAACTGATATCAGCTGTCAGATATGAAAAATAGGGTTAAAAGAAAATAATTTCTCTGGAAATAAACCAAAACACATTCATCTGTTCAATCTCTCTGATCCAGTGATCCAGGAAATAATTAGCCTGACTGAGCTGGTTTTGGCTGGAGTAAAGTTAATTTTCTTCGGCTGTGTTTCGGATTTGTGCTGGAAATGGTGTTGATAACGCAGGGATGCCTCGGCTGCTGCTGAGCAGTGCCTGCATAGCATCGAGGCTTTTTCTGCTTGCATTGCCTTGCCTGTGAATGGGCTGGGGTGCACAAGGAGTTGGGAGGGGACACAGGCAGGACAGGTGACCCTGATGGACCAAGGGGACATGCAAGACCACGTGGTATCATGCTCAGTATATAAAGCCCCCGAATGAGGAAGAGATTAACTTCCCAAGTCACAGCTAAGTGTGATGGGTCCCTGCTTTCCTGGGGATGGCTGAACAACTCCCTGCCCATGGGAAAGCAGTGAATTAATTCCTTGGGGTTTTTTTGCTTTGCTTGTGTGTGTTTTTCTCTCTTTCCCAATTAAACTGCCTTTATGGTAACCCATGAGTTTTCTAACTTCTACCCTTCTGATTCTCTCCCCCATCCTGCTGGTGGGAGTGAGTGAGCAGCTGCGTGGGGCTTAGTTTCTGACTAGGATTCAACCAGGACACAGTTGCAGTTTTGCTCATTTACTCAGAGCTTCTCTGTATTCTAGCACGAAATGGTCCTGCAAGAACTGAGACCATGGCCCAGTGCAGCACACTGCAGTGAAGGAAAAAGCATATTGCCATGGGTCAGTGACTGGCTTTTATTTTTGGAAATCAATACTGTCAAAAAACTACATGTTTCATTCTGCTGCTGCACAGTCATCAAAGCCTCAGACCAGAACAACAACATGTGCAGCGACACCATAAAATACAAATGTGACCTATAATGACCTTCCTTTGTGGGAAAGACAGCAGTGCTTGGAGGAAGGTTGTGATGAGGATGCTAGACTTTTCTTGCCCCACACCTCTGTAACTGCTTCAGTGCTGCCCTTGTCCCTGCACAGGTTAACTGCCAGGTGACATTTCCCTTCACTTGTCCCACATCTCAGCAGGATCTGAGCAAAATTCACAACTACCTGAAAGAAGGATGTAGTGAGGTGGGGGTCAGTCTCTTCTGACCTGTCTCAAGTTAAAGATGAGAGGAGATGACCTTAAATTGTGCCAGAGGAAGTTCAGATTAGGTATTAGGAAAGATTTTACACTGAATGAGTAGCTGGCCACTGGAGTAAGTTGCTCAGGAGACTGCTGGAGTCACCATCTCTGGAAGTGTTCAAGAAGCATTTGATGTGGCATTTGGGAATATGTTTTACGGAGGATTATGCTGGTTTGATGGTTGGACTGGATCTTCAAGGTCTCTTCCAACCTTGATGATTTTGTGATTCCATGAAAACACACAAAGACCTCATTTGCTTTTAACATCATATTACATCTAAAGGGAGCACTTCCCTGTGGTCCTGGAAACAGGAGAGAGAAGGAGACAAAAGAGGTGACCTTCACTGATTTCCCTGTCTTCAGCTTTTCCTGGACTAATGAAAAAATGCTGAAATAAAAAACCTGCCCAGAGAGGAGCCAAGAGTCAGAAGACACATCCAAGTTTATTGTAATGCCATGATGGGACTCCATTCCAAGGCAATAAGTGACTAACTGTAAATATTACTCAAATTAATAGGATCAACTTTTAAGCATTGCAAGATTTGAGATGAAGGGGGTTTGGGGGACAGTGGTTGTCTCCCAGTCTGGTAGGAGAAACCCCTAATTCCAAATTCAGCTTTTCACCATCACTTTGCCACAGAGGAAAACCCATTTTGGCAACTCCACCATCTCCTTCCCTGGGGATGAGGAAGGCAGTAGATTGCTTCCTTGTTCTATATATCAGAAAAATGATGTTTAACAAAGAGAATCACATAAACAAGAGCAAAACAAAGCACTGGAGCACCAAGCTTTATCTCATACTAGTTGGCATAATCAAGATTTTTAGTAAGGATTACAAAATTCACAAATATTTGATACTGATAAATCCAGCTGTAGTCATCTAGAGCAGATGTGCACCAAGCAGCCAAAGATTCCCCAACTTTATTTATGTTCAGGTATCTCTAAAGTTGCCAACAGAAAAGTACCACTCACTGACACCTCATAACAGTTTGTGGTCTTTTGTGGCATTGGACATTCATGTCCAATCTGAATTAGAAAAAAGTTACCAAGTCAGAGTCCTGAAATGAAATATCCTGAAACCCAGGAACCAGTGGGGGGGTCCAAAGCATAGATCAGAAGAAAGCCAAATTTGAATTCAGTTTTCACATTTGCCAGTGACACTTTTGTGACCACTGTGAACTCAGCAAAAATGTTTCCCTGAAAAATTGACTACCAATTTGAAGGAATGACTCCACAATCTCTTCATGGTCAGCAGAGAAGAGGAGATATCTGCAAAACTCTCTTCTGAGTTTTCAAAAGCTGCCTGCTCCTCTTTGTTGATAAGAAAAGAAACCTATGGTGAGTACTGCAGACTGAGGCAGTCTAACTTTGAGATACCTAATTAGGATGGATGAATCTCAAACCTAATCTCCTTGGGCTTTTAATATCTCATTTGCAAAATAATAGAATGGGCAATAATAATAAAAACAATGATAATGACACTTAATGCAGAGATGACAAAACATAGCTTTCTATTCATCTGTAAAACACCATTTGATCCAGCAATGCATGAAGTATTACAATATTTGATCTCATTGTTTTGCTAAGCAACAAAGAAACTAGAATGCAGCCAAGTGCCAATAAAACAGAATAAATATGTGCTGCTGATACCACTATTTGAAGCTGGGCTGACTAACACTAAATATAATCTACCATCAGAAGGCCCTCCTCCAGCTCAGGACATACTTAGGTCTTTAGCACATGCTTAGATATAAATGCCCAAATAAATTAATGGTTTAAATGGGACAATTAAGTGCTGCCTTACTGCTCTGCTGGATTGTAACCTGAGACTGGACCTTCAAATTACTACATTTCCAAGAGCATACAGGATCTGCTGCAGTGGGTCAGGCTGATGCTCCATCTGGGTTTGTATGCAACTATAATAATGCAACTGTAGTAGGTACATGTCACGGTAAGAAAAATTAGGACAACTGTGATGTCACTGTACATAGAGAACCCACTTATTCTGGATGATTTTTGACAAGTTTAACTGTAGATTTCTTGACTTTTATTCATACATGTATATGAATAAAGTACAGATTTGGATAAAATGTCACGTCTTCGGAGGATATCAGCATATCATAACTTGATGTAAGAAATTTACAGGAATTTACTCCCTGTAAAAGTAAAAACCTTTCATCACTTATTCTGTCTGACAAAACAAGGTCTGCTTGTTCCATGTCAGAAAGCTTCTGAAGCAGAAGTTTTATCAAGACTTATAAGTCCCTGATGCTATCAAATGCAATTCACAAGAGTTGAGCTTTACCCTAAGGAGACAATCTTCCCTAAATCTAAGATATTTCATGGATTAATTCTCTTAAAGCATGAAGCCATTAGGTGAAATCACAGCAAGCAATTTCATTTTAAAAGTCTATTCTCTTAACTATAAATATTTAATAAGAAAAATGAAGCTATGAAAGAAGCTATGAATCAAAAACTATGAAAGCAGGCACAATATACTGAACAGGCACAATATACTGAACAGGCCTCTTGTGACTGACCAGTTTGACTGCTATCTCAACTGGGAGGAATATAATTTTTGACCAAGAGCACCAGCTGTGTTTTAGGACAAAAAGGGGTAGAATGAAATGACTGGCCCCTTATTTTCATGTTTTGGTAAAGCACAAATTAGTTTCCACCCATGAGGAAGATACATCGTATGATTAGATGCAAGATATTAAACTAAATTAATTGGATGTTATGGGATTAAAAAAAAAAAAAAACAAAACCCAAAAAAGCATGCATTTTCAATCATCTGATTGACTGAGGGGATCTAATCTTTGAAAGATAAAATAAGCAATTTTCCCTCTTATAGTAGTCTCAATGAATATGCATTTTCTGCTGCCAAACTGGGAAATGCATAAAATAAGTATTAATAAAAAATGAATCTTGTTGCCTTCCAAAAGAAAGCTTCTGTATGTAAGTTGAAACTAAAGCTATCACAACTGGTCATAGTTACAACAGATGCTATTTCGTGAGCAAAGGAGAGGATAACTGGGTTTTTTCTGCACCTCTGGTTCTGCAGTGATGGAGTAAAGCGCAACATTTTCTCACAGCTGGGATACTTATTAAGAGCCCTGTCCCACGCAGATCATCTGGTGCCTAACAGTATGTGAGCTCATAATTTTCTCTTTCTCTCTGTTCAAACACTTACAGGGTAGCTCTCCCTCTACAGAGATGTTTACTTTCAGGAAATTTGCAGAGATTTAAAAGTTCTTAACCCCCTGTCAAATTCAGAGTTCGAAGGAACTACAAGAACCGCCGACACACACGTGTGACTGTCTGAGACTCATGTCCGTAGGAAGTCAGGCCGAAGGGAATGTGTGTGGCCTCAGGTACTTCTCCTGTCCTCAGCACCTTGCCATTTCAGGTGGATGTGCCCTCTCCACCTGCAGAAATGGTAACCTCTAGCTGCCTGGAGAACTTATACCAACGAGAAAAAAACCAAACCATTAAATACACAAAAAAGAACGGTGGAATTAACCATGAACAAAGATACTGTTAGCCACACACAAAAGCCTGAGACAACAATTAACTAGTTGGCTTTATATTTCATTGAGGTGGATGTACTCTAATAAACTACGTATTATTTTTTAATGGAAGTAATTCAAGGTCATCTAAGATCTATGTACTCATGATTAAGCACTGACTAAGAATATGATATTGTAAAACATAAATTGCTGGAAGGTCCAGGACATCTGGTATGACCCTTCGTGTTTGTTTGAGGGCATAGGCTCATGCTTACATTGCACAAAATGTACTGTACAAGTAGCTAATGTTGCAGCGAGGATGTGACACAGTAAAGAATATTTCAGGTCACTGTATGCTGAACTCATGAATTATAACATTTTCTGAAGCATAGGAACCTAAGCAAATCTTACAAAACTTACAGAGGAAGGTATCCATTTTGTGCAAAGGAAAAAAAAGTTTATTTAATAAACTGGGTCATTTGGTAAACAAAAGAAAGTTTCCAAAAGGGAAGCATTCTTTGGAAAGTGATAATATTAATGATGGTTTTCTCACTAGCATGAATCTCAGGCTGCATGCATGTTTTAAATTTAACCAAAAAATCATTAGCCTTTCTATTTTCAGTAAAAAAAGGCTTCACATTAGAAAACTGCAAGTGGAGTGTGGATTATTTTAAAATAAGGACCACTCAAGAAGCACTGCTTAAAGCAGACAATATGCAAACCATGATCTGAAAAAGATTACTATATTAGGAAACCCGATTTGATTTAAAAGGTTAGTTAGGGCAAGTGATTGATTTTCACTTTTCATGCAATCAGAAATCAATTGTTCTGAAAAAATTGCCATCATATGCTTTTGTGAACTAGAATTGAAGAAAAGTAGAGACTTCCAAATTTGCAGTTAAATATAAGACTTTAAAATATTTCTGATGAGGGCTGAGACTGACAGCTCGACTCAAAACTCAGGAAGTCCAGCAAGACAAGCAATAGAAGCCCATTTCATCCAGTTTTAAAATCTAAAGATGACACAGTGACAAACAGAAGAAAAATGAACAGGAGATGCTGCTTTGCATTTCAGTTCTGTGGCCTTCTGTACCACTTTTCCCAAACCAAATTTGCTGAGCAAACGTTTGAGACCGGAACAGACCTCTGGCCCATCTAATTTGATGCCAGCCATGTTAGAGATATGCCACCCAGACACCTTAACAGTGAGCCCCAATACTTGAGGCAGGCACCCACATTCTCCATTCAGCTGAAGGACTGCCATAACTGGAGAGCAGGAAACACCATGGAGCCATCCCATGTCTGCAGTTGTGGCAAGGGGCTCCAATCTGCCTTTAGTTCCCAGGGGCTTTTCCAGTTGGATCTTGAGGAAAACCTTCACATCTAATTATCACTTGGACCCGGGGGACTGATCAGTCACCTATGGCAGGACTCGTGTCCTGAAGTTGTGCCACTTCAGGCCAGCATCCACGGTGAATTAAGCTGCACTGGCACCTTTAACACTTCTGAGAGAGCAGATTTGGATACGTGCCCAGAAAGCAAGCACACAACCAGCTGTGTGGTGAAGGCAGTGGTGGCTGGCAGGGTGCATGGGGGAATCCTTGCTCACTGCTTGACTGCTGCAGGCAATGGGCTAAACCCTTGTGTCTCACGGACCTAATGCAGAGTGGTGTTAATTTGGGCTTCATTAGTTAATGAATCAATTATTGGAACACCCTTTGATCCTGTGAATGCCTTCCTATACCTACAGTGTCATCCCCTCCTACATCTCCTCACAGTCCCCTTGGCCTAGTTGGCACAACTTTGTTTCTTCACACTCAGGTGGATATGCCTCACATTTGCACAATTTGCATTTAACTCCCTCATCCTCCTTTCCAAAAGCAGCAAAGATTACACCTGTGAAAAGCTGGGAGATTAAATCATGTTCTAGAAAGCTCAACACTAACTTCTGCAGAAGCAGGGATTTCTGCACAGGATTCTGGCACAGCATTTGGGTCCTTATGGCCATAGTTACATGTGGTTTCTATTTGTATCTATTAGCTTAGCTAGATATCTGTTTTTACCAACTGTTTTACTGACTTCCATTTCTTCCATTGCCCCAAACAATTCTCAAAGCTAGGGCTTTTGTTGTTAACTTTCTTCCTCTTCTGGCATGTACAGTATCTAATTTGTTTGTTGCTTTGAATAATTTACGCGTCTGTGCAGCCAGTATCTAAGAGCGAGGTGTTTATGTGAGGTCATAGGCAGGAAAGCAGATGAGAGATTCTCTTTGATCCTACCACCTTTGTGTCTAGTGACTTGTTGCCATGACTCTTCCACTCTTGTTTGATTTCTTAAATTGTGTGCAAGGTTCAAAGCAGTGACAGTCCTTCCAGAGCAGGGAGCTGGGAGCCCAGACGCTTCAAAACACCATAAATGTGCAGACATCATCAATATTTAGCAACCTAAAACCTTGGAACAAGCAGGTTTCTGACAAAAGCTAATGTTGTGACAACAGAGAAACAAAGGAAGCAAATCTTCTAGGGAGTTTCTGCCAGCCCTCCTGAACCCAGCACCCATTCATAGCCTGCCACAGCACCTCAGCATCACTCAAACAGCAGGAGGGGAACATAAAATTAGCATCCACTTATTTTTCAAGGAGGCTGGAAAGCTCATAGCAAATACAAGGTAGGAGCAAGACTTCCAAAAGGGTCTTAGGATATAATCTCATCTCAGTCACCCTCTGGCAGTGTAACCTGGTACCAACTCAGCCCCACAGTTCCCTCATAGCCCAGTAGGTTGTGGTGCTGTATGTGCACACAAACCAGTGCATGCAACACATTCCTGCAAAAAATGGTGCAACGGCTGCTTAGGCAAACCCCCCTAAAATCCCTAAAAATCCCTAAAATTCTATCTCCTGAGGCTGAAGTGCCAGGTTGCAGGCTTAAATGCAGCCACTTTTTCCAATACCTGGTATGTCTTGCTGAAGCAGCAGGCGCTGGAGTAAGGAGGGCAGCCAAGGGTCTCACCGCAATGCCTGGTGCTGTGGTGACCTGAGAGCACCAGCACTGCTGCACTGACAAACAGGCTGCCCTGGAGCTGCAAACCTGTGCAGTCATCTGCTTCTTGCAGGGCTGTTTGAGATCCACAGATGCTCGTAGGGAAAAGGGACAGTGGCTATGGAAGAGTCTGCACCTCCTTGGCAGGGTATCATGCTTCCAGTTGCTCAAACTGGACTTGCAACATTCCCCTGTCTGTTGCCCCTCCTGTCCTCCTGGGTAGATCCCAGACAGGCAGCCACCTCTGTGACAGCACTGCCTGCCCCACTGCTGCTGCCCATGACACTACTGCTGTGCTTCTCTTGGCCCCTCTGAGGGCTTGGCTGTGATTCCTCTGCTCACAGTGAGCAGGGTTGTGGAGTCAGTGGATGGGTAAGTGTGGAGAGCAGTGCTGGGAGGGAACCACGAACAAATCCCTAGTTTGCTGTGGATTCTGTCAAGCCCTGCACTTGTCAATGTGTTAATAGATTGACCTTTGCAGTGGACTGAAGCTTCTTCAGAAAATGATTAGACCTTCAGATACTGCACTTGGTTCACACCGGCACAGTGCTCCTCAGTTTGCCTGTTATACATGTTTGCAATTAAAGCATGGGTGTTATCAGGAAGATGGTCTGTCTGTGAAAAAGGATCTTATAAAGAGATAAAAGTAAAGGATACACAGCCAAATAAGTATATTTATCTGTGAGCCAAGTCTTTGGAATTAAATGAGGCTCAAGTCATAATCCTTTATCGAGTCAGGCACCTGTTCAATAAGCAGAGGGAAGGTGTGCAGTCCCAAAGCAAGGTGTATTCCTCTTAAGGGTACAACATCAAAAATTTGACTGCACCCTAGTCCTAAATTCATAAGACAACGAGTCATCTTCTGCTGGTGAAAGCAGTCTAGAAATTATGTTTTCTGTTCAATTAGTCTAGAACAGGTTAAAAAGTCACTGCTTTGATGACAGTGAGTGAATCAGAGTTGACTCTGAGCTGGCAGACACCCACACCTCAAAGCTAAAACTCCACCTTCCAGCAGGCTCCTTTCAAACAGCATCTGTGCTCAAGGCACACACAGTGCAAGGCTTGTCTGTGGAAGCAGCGTGCAGGAGACTATAGGTAGCCACCAGACCTGCACCACGGCTAGGGAGAGGGCACAAGCCATGCTGAGCAGGGCAAAAAGAGTTTCTCGTCCCTCCTGCTCCCCCCAGCCAGGTTCAACAAGGCTCCCCACTACTCTGATCCTAGTGTGGTCCACTTCCACTGTCTGTCTGTCCCTGCAGCAGGTCCTGGCCCTTGTGGCAACAAAACTCTCCTCCTGCTGCAATACCTCAGGGTGCCTCTTTCCCCAGAGGTTTATTGCCTTAGGACAAACTGAATGCTGCCCAATTGTGCAGCCAGATGGCAAATAAAGCCTCCCAGCTGCGAGGTTAAATGCTTAACCCCCACATCCTCCTAGGGCTTTCCTTGAAAGCAGTGCTGCTCCAAGGCTGAAGCGTGCTGCTGGCCCCCCAGGACCAGGTTAGTCCTGTTTGCAGCTTGCAGTGAAACCTGGCAGCAGCCTCCCTTCCCTGTGCTCAGTCCTTGCTTCCTTCAGGAAACATTTGAAGCCACAGGTATAACACAATCTGCAGTTGCATCAGAAAAGCACAGAATTTAAATGTTCCAAAACACAGAGCATTATTTTTCCTGATATTGCAGCTTTTGTCTGAAGTTGTTCCTCCTCTTGGGCTACCCACCGCAATTATAGCACCTCATCCCATGCTGCAGCACTTCTTCAGCCTCTCTATGACTAATCAAGTACACAAGCATGAAGGAAACTTGTACTAGTTCCTAGTCTCATCTGTTTCTATCTTAGGCTATACTGAGAATAAACCACTCTTTCACTTGACCACAACATACCCCTTGTTTAACCAATCCATTCTCTTCCCCCTGCATTACTACCGACAAAATGCAACCACTCTTTACAGTCTTAGAAAATATCCACATCATTATTTTCTCCATGGTCACTCTCCTAGGAGAATGATTTTAAGTCCTTTGCTAAGCTCTGGAAGACATCAGAAAATTTATTTAAATTGACAAATAATTTTTGCTTCAGAAAAAAATTATCAAAACCCTTGCAGAGGTGGAAAGAGAAACTAAACAGAAGTTCATGGGCTGGACTGGACTCATATGAGCCACATGGATCTTGTAGACTTTTGAATATATTTGTTAAAATGATAGATAGTGAACACTGCATCTACACAAGAACAGGGTATCAATGAGGTACAATAACCTAGATATAATGCAAAAGGGAGCATTTTAGAGAGTAAAACAAATTATTTGCATAATACCTACTTTTTTTAAATAGAGAATTATTGGCACTATGACTGCTGTTAGTTCATCCCATATATAACATGCCAGCTGTGACAAGTAACAAAGCTTTAGGCAGTAGCAGTAGTCCAGGGTGTGATTAGCTTCTGGATTTTTATTGTTCTTGCCATACGTTATAGTAAATGTGTAGGACCGAGTAGGTAAATTTAAAAAATGGTGAAAATATAGCCTATTATTGAAGTGGAACTGACATTGAATTTAAATTGCATCCAAAGTGTCTTATCAAGTAATAGGCAATTCATCATATCAAAATTCCCTCAACTGAAAATATTAATAATTAGACAAAGGCTGTTAGCCCACCATAGCAGAAAGGATATTTTTTTTATACATACTAGCTCTGCTTACACTAATAGTAATGCCAGTTACAATATTTAGTATTGCTGCTGACATGTATTTAAATTTCTTTTATGAATGCTTTACAGGCAGAGGTTGGCTCATTATAGTCAGAGGTTTTCCTCAATATAAATCTTTCCCAATTTTGGTGTGTTTAAGTTGTCCTCAAATGGACTGCTAGGTTTAAATGAATCATTGTTAGGAGAAATTTTGATTAGGAGACCACTGTTTTTGGGAAACCTCCACACAGAAGCAGGACCTGTGGTACCTCTTGTGAGCTGTTCATGGCTGGAGAAAGCAAGAAGCAAATGTCTTCCAACAGAGATACAATGGAAATGCTTCTTTCTGGGAGACCAGAAGTTGAGCTGCAGTTAAGGGGCTGGGCAGACACCTATGGGATTAACCACTGGAGAGCCACTGTAGGCTTTGACAGGAAGTGGAAGGTCTGGCCCCATATCACAGCAGATGAGAAATGGCTGAAATTCAGGACACTCTCTACAGCATTTATTCTTAAATGTGACCCTGCCAAAATAGGTCCCCCAATTCCATCTTCAAACACTTTTAACTTTGTTTTTATTCTTTGTGCAACCTTACAGGCAGCACTGAAAGTGGTAATCTGAAATGACACCTATGTTGATCTCAACTTTATCCACTTCACTTCTGGTTTGCACTTAACAAAGGGACACACAGACAAAACAGCTCTCATGGACAATGAAGCTGAGCCCAAGATTAGGGAAAAAAAAAAAAAAAGGACTGAACTATAAAAACAGGTTAAAAAACAAACATAGCTTTTTATAAAGGAGGCCAAAAGGTGTGGGATTTAAGAAATAAGACTTTCCCAGCTCTTTCTCAGACTTTCTTATGTTGTCATTAACAAATACTGTAGGTGGGGCAGCTGTTCCCAATTAATTTTCTGCTCCTTTCTAACCCAACTGTATATATGGCTTTGCATCTGGGTCAGTTTTACCACAACATCAAATGCTTAAACATTTTCAGCCACCACAGAGCAGCAGTCCAACCTACACAAATCCAAGAGGCTTTGCAAATACACCAAACCAGTCATGGTTATATCAACCTTGATTTGCTCTGAGGACACCGGCAACATGCACCTCACCAATCTAAATTTTCTGAAGAAAATTGCTCCTACTCTCAACAAGCACTTGGGTTTTGGAGCTTGGACAGTGCACATACAAACAGAATACAAAATGTAAACCCCAATGGTTATGTGCTTCTATTCATCACAAAACATCTGGGAAAGGAGGGAGGGGGAAAATCAACAAATAGTTGGGACAGTCATAAATTAACTTTTCCCACTACCGCCTTTCTTGGCAACCAGGCAACCCTCTCAACTTGTCAATCTTAACATCAGAAACAAATTCCTTGAAGGCCAAAGTGCAGCACCATGTAAGAGATCGCCTAAACCTCAAATCTGTCAATGTCATCAGAATGATGCCAGAGATCTTTCAGTAGATCTTTCAGTAACTGCTTTCCACACCAAAAACGTAACAGTCTGGGCATCCTACAGCCCTGGATTTGCTTCCTTTTACCCAGTGCACTGGATACCCTCCCAAAAATGAGCCACTCTACACTAGAAGAAGGATGCTCTAGATAATTGACAGAGAACAGAAATACCCAGTTGTCAGTGGGAAATCTGTTTTCACAGAATAGCCACTCCATCTCGGACTTCTCAGTCCATGGCCCCACAAAAGTCTTAAAAATACCTTCAAAAGCTGAGTCTGGGAACTGAAATTCATAACTCAAGTGGACACTTAAAATTATGCACTTGGAGAGGAAGGTGACTTTATGGCACATAACAATTTCGCTCACTCCCAGATAGATGCTTGCTGTTTCACAGCTGGTTATTACTTTTCCTTCTTTGTCCTAGAAGAACTAATGCCTTTTTCAGGTCTCACTTATCTAAGATAAACCTCTAGTATTCAAGTACCAAGGACTTTTTTTCCTTTACATCATTTAACTATTAATATAATCAACTTAAGCTCAAAGTAGTTTAAATATAGTTCAAAGCTTATGACATGTATATCAGCCCTGAGGAAGATCTTATGTGTCTGAAACATTGCTTATTTTTTTCCCCCAATTCTGATCTATATTCTAATAAATAATATATACATATATATGCACACACACATAACGTTCCTTTTCCCTGTAAATATTTTGCCTTTTTATATCCTTATACCACCCATGGCTATGACAACACAAATACACAAATATTTCAGCTTACAAAACACCGGATCATGTGTTTTCAAAAAAATTCACCTAGTCTTTAAGAAACACCAATGCTTTATAGCATCTTCATTTACAAAACATAAAATCATGCAAATGAGAATTATTTTGGATCTGCTCACATTTGATAAAGCCTGGGGAATACATGCTATGGCTATTTAAATTTGAGATCCTATAAAACCTGCATGCATGCTGGATTCAAAGATGGATTTGTTTTACAACAGTCTACTTATCTGTAGCAAAACATATAATTCCCAGATAGAGTTAAAAGTATGAGCACCTTGTTTCCATAAAAACACCAGGGAAATCTTACAGGACTACAAGGTCTGAGACTTTCCAAGCCTGTCCTTGCTTCCCCAGCTCAAACTGTGACCTGCCACGTGTTGTTCCCCTTTCAGTTTTGTCTTGGGGGGCCTTTCATGCTCCTGGCACGGGACCTGGGTTTGGAGGTGCTGTGTATGAGGCATTTCAGCGGCAACTCAGAAGCTGGGCACATTTGTGTGTTTCAGAAAAAAATGTGTCTGGGGGCTTCTTAAATCCCCAAACCCCACCAGTGTAACCTGTCCTGTGCAGGGAGTCCAACACCTCCTCCCAGATTGCTGGCACAGGCCCTTATTAACATAGTCTTGGTGACCCTCATCGTTTCATGGGACCTCCACAGTTCTTCATCCTCCCCTGAAATCTCCAGGGATTTTTTTTGCCCTTGAACATCTGTCATCACTGCCAGGGCTTGGTGTACCCCGCTCAGGGGCAGCTGTGTGGAGCAGGTACCAGCCAAGCATCTCCCAAAAACCTTGTGCTCTTTCGCAGTATAACTGGGATTGCATAGCCAGGAGTTATTTCCTGGATTTTTTTCTTTTATTTTTAAATCACATTTCTTGCCTCAGCCTGCCAGACCTCTGACTAAATAGCATTTGATAGCTTTCAGGACACAATGTGAGAACTTGTCATTCCCAAATTTCGAGAGCAGAGAAAGGGAGGGAGAGGAAGCTGTCTGTGGAGCCTCAAGGAGTGCTGAGGACATGGGGAAGCTCTGGCAGTAGCTGACACCAGGTAATAGCACTGGGGAAAAACCTAGCAATGTAGCTAGGGCAGTAAGTAAATAAATAGATAAAGTAATTTTTATTTTTGGGTTGAATCAGATAGATGTTTGAGATCAGAAGGTGGTTTCTGACTCCACCATTTTTCATGATGCATCATTTTTCACACCAAGTGAAAATAGATGATGGAGAATGAAAATGGTTTTACAAAAAATGTTGTCGGGGCATTACAGCCTATGAGTTAATAATTAACTGTTGTTAATTTTGTCAAAGATAATGTTGTTTTCTGTCTTAGTTTTGACAATTATTTTTTCCCACTTTAACATGGTTCCTTCTATTTAATGTCTTTGCCACCCTATGTGTGAAGACTCCATTTCCACTGCTTTTCATATATTTCTAAATATGCTAGTTATTTAGTTTTAAAAAATATTATATGTCCTGTGAAAAACCACAGTGATTGAACAAATTTTTCAAAATTCCTGTGGTATTGTGCACACTGACAGTCTTCAGTGGAGGTCTCTGCCAGTAGCTGCCTCAGGGGATTCTCTTAAGAATATATAATTTGAATTAAACCTTCTTCTCATATAAGCAAAGCAATTATAAAAAATTACACAACTAATTCTGATATTGGTGTATTGCTTCATTTAGTTTCCCAAATGCATTGCAATTCAAAAAATACCACAATTTAACCACAGCAATTCCCTAGCTCTGACCCTTCAATATTTAAAGAGCAAATTCAGTTTTAGTCTCTGCCAGGCTCTGAAAACCTTTAAAAAACTTACCATCCATGACTAGCTGTGCTATGTGGGCACAGGTCTGGTACACCACAATATTATTCAGAAATCTTTCCACCTCACACAGCCACACTTGTACATTTTATGCACCAGACTGAAAAGGTCTCCGTGCCACATTGCCACAGTTCGTCCAGTTATCCTTTCAATTTTTTACAGTTTTTCTAAAAATCCCCCAAACCAAACCAACACTGCAGTGATCTGTGGTCAGCAACAGTGAGGTCACCTACCCTCACCTGCCTCAGTCAGGGGCATCAAATTAATCACATGGAGATTTGAAAATCTACGAAGTACAAGACAGTTCAAGCTACATATACTGGCAACGCCAATCAATGTCATAGGTACCAGTTGTCAGAGCTGTGCAGCCTGTCCCACCAGACAGGTCTACTCTAAGATTATAAAACATTCCCTTAATTATCAGTTCTAAATCACTTCTTGCGTCTAAGTAGACATGAACTAGTGAATCCAAGGCCATGAACAAGAGAAAGAGTAATTTCTTAGATCAGATGTCCATTGAGTCAACAATTCAGTTATTTTTTTGCCAAGTCCTGTGCTTAGAGAGTGGAAGAAAAAGAATGTACACTAGGTTCAATAAAATTCCCTGAAATTTAAATACATTTCAGTCCTCTGGAAAATAGTATTTAATTTGTTCAGCCTTTTGATCACTTACAGGGAACTTCAGTGTAGGACCCATTACACAACTGTGGTTTTAAAAAAGGTTACCTACTTATCTAAACTTAAACAGCACAATCATTTTGAGTCTGTTTTAGTAAGACTGCAGAAAGTAAAGACAATTTATTTTCAATATAAATAAATCTTATCAACAATGTCCATGGCTCATACAAACTACTCAAGATCCTCCTTTCCTAATCGTCTTTCCTGCAATAATCTTTCATCTGGTGGCTCATGATATGATTCGGGGGAAGAATGTCCGTGACAATTTCATAAACACGTGATGACAGAGAAGAAGGTAAGTCTGCAAGATCACGCTGTGGCAGAGGGCTGTTGTTATGCAAAAGTTAATAAAGCTCATATGCCACTTCACTTAATATCAACAACAGTCTGTGCACATTATTAGGGATTTTGAGCCCTTATGTTTCAATAAACTTCATATAACCCCTCTGATTTTTACAGCACAGTCTGTAGTTCAGAAGTGAATTTGGAGATTATATATTGTCCTTACAGATTTTTGACATTGAAGTCACCAGTTTTGTGTTGACATGCAGTACTTGCTTCAAACTAGGTTAACATGAGAAGCAGTCAGGGAGCATTAGAAATACAGCAAACACAGATTATGCACTCATGCATTCCCGAGAACACACACAGCCTGCTCTTAAATTTCCAAATGCAAGCTGGGAGAATGCACATAAAGTGGGGAAGGCACAAAAATGAGACATGATGCCAGCTATGCAGATGGATGGATTATAGAAATATCCAGTGCTACAGGACATTCCCAACCAAAAAACACTGGCAAGTGAGAGCAATGAGCATTCTCAACTTGGTGTATTGGAGGAGAGGTTCATTTTTTGCAAACCTCCAGTGAATATAGGTCTGACAGTGACATGGCCTTCCAGATCAGTGTGTTCAGTCAAACCCATGACTGAGGCTTGAAAAGCCACTTTGTGCTGATGTGGCTCATGGCCTCCAATCATGCATTGAACAGGATTTGAGTGTCCACACAGAATTAACCTTAAAAACGTCTTAGACAAATGAGTCACTATCTCACACCTCTTAGCTCTGTTCCCCATTTCCCTCCAGCCTTATTTTCACTCCACAATTTTTCTGATTCCTGTTTTTTTCTGTTTCTAAGGAAGGTGGGTGCTGCTTTATAGGTGGGTACCACCTAGATGAGTGGTATTGGAGATAGGTATGGCCTCTTATAAATTACAAACTGCTGATATTTAAGAAGTCAGTCTTATTTTTTATAGATGTTGAATTTTTGTCTCTTTTCTGTCTCAATTGAAGGGATGAAACTCAGTTTTCATAAAAAATAGTCATGGGATCTAAAAAAATGACAATTTTTACTAGTTGTCCTTTGAATTTAAATGAGAACTTTGTGTCTCTTCAGGTGTAACTTTTCTCTAAAAAATCCTTTTTCTCTTTCTCTGATTTTGCTGCACTTCTGTATTTTTCTTTCTCTTCCTGGATTTCTCAGTCTCCTTTGGACTGAATTCTTTTGGGATCCTCCCTCATGGGGAGCCCTGCTTATTTCAGTTCTTATGATTTGAATAAAACTCCCGAGCTCATTAGAATCTTGTTTCTCGTGTTTATTAGAAGGTCATCACAAAACTTAACAGGTCTCTCCAGGCTGGCTACACAAGGTTATATGTTTGTAATCTGGTACATTTCTTTTTTCTGATGGTACAAACAAAGCCTTGTGGCTCACTTCATGTCTGATGCACAAAATGGCCCTGAAATACGCAGTTCTTTTACCTTTATACCTATTTTTACCCAATTAACAATAGACACGTATATTATTTTTCTTAATGACCCAATAACCCATCATCTATGTGCTACACTGTGGCATTTTCTAACCAATCACTTACTATTACCCAAAAACCTCTAGAAGAAGAACATGAAGAAGAAAGAAGAAGGACAAGAGACAACACCCTAAATCCTCGATCTGGTCTTCTGTTCTCTAAACTAACTTTTTCACCCAGTGACTTAAGAAAACTTTCTAATGTATGCATTTACACTTTAAGCTTTTTCTATCTAATTTTAAGAGTTGTTTTCATGTATCACCATGAAAACATGCTCAAGAATTTCATGTTATAGGAAATTCAGTGTTTTTCTGTATCTTAGAACTAAGTATCAGAAACAAGGGCACACACTGTAACTCAGACTCCAACATTCAGGTCTAATCTTTGCATTTCCAAAATGCCACAGCAATTTTGTTTCTGTGATTCTTAGTGACTGGGACATGGGTCATGCTGCTACCATACAAAACATTGCATTGAGAAATTACCAAAAGTCACAGTTTTGCATCTCTTGAAACTGTGAAAAATATTTCACTTGAGCCTTGTTTTTGAGAGCTGTATAGCTGCTTGATTTTCAAAGCAGTTTCTGTCAAAACTGTAACAAGTATAAAATTGATGACAGGCAAAATTCTCTAGATTTTCATTGATGTCACCAACCTGAAGGAAAATCCATGGGTGTCCACCTAATTATGAAAATATATTGAGAAACCAACATGTAGCCCTTCAAACAATCAAGAGTAATAGAGGTCACCTTCTGTAGTTTGTCTTTAATCATTATACCCAAATGCATGAAACTCTTACTCAGAATTAGATTCCTACAATGTCTACTGAACTGCTCAAACATTTCAAAAGAAATATCTTTATGTAAATAACCACACTTTGAAAAATTAATGTAATTTTAAAGATGGAAATCTTAACCAACAAACCATCCACTGAAGTCAAAATTAAGGTTTCCATGGCAACCTGAGCTACCTTTGCATTCCATACCACCAAGAAAGCGAAGTCCTTCTGGAAGGAGGATGCAGCAAAGCAGAGCCTGAAAGCCAAGACCAAAGGGACATGAGAGCTGCGTCCTCTTCTTGAGCCCCCAACACACTGCCATAGCTCACAAGTCCTCTGACATACAGACATGTAAAAATTCCAAACTTCACATAAATGCTATGGCATACTAAATAATTAAAGATGAGGGACTTAACTGATCATGATTCCTTCCTTTCTTTCACCTCAGAGCAACAATTTTTCTGGTTAAAAGATTAACTGCTTTAGTAGTTTAATTAAAGCAAAGATAGGTTTATAGCTTTAGTATTACATGAAGCCCGATAGGATCTCCAGATATTATACCATTGGGTCCACTTTGCTTTCTGTCTGAAACAGAAAAATGTTTTTATTTTAAAAAAACAGGCAAAAGTTAATAAAAAAACCCCCAACAAAATAGCAGGCTTTTTCTTCTTTCTCCTCACACTTTCTTTAAAAGGGTATCATCAATAATGTCTCATTCCCTCTCTGGTTACCAGTAAAGAATCTGTGGAGTATCCCCTGATAATAAGGGAAATCCAAGCCTAAAGGAGTGGAAGAGAAATATAAAAGGTCCGTAGTCAGTGAGAGTGGCTGGCTGTATCACTCCCAGTCTTTAGGATGAAATACTGCTTTCTGTTGTCCTTAACTTTTTCTTCTGAAATGCCCTACAGGAGACTGGTCACTATTGGAATGTAACTTTGTTGTCCTGGTTAGTGAAAATACAGTTCACAAAAAGCTGAGATTCATTCTACTTTCAGCAGTAGGTTAAAATGATTGCTGCTTTTTCAAAATGTGTATTTGGTGTGCTCCAAACACAGCTAGATTAAAAATACAGTATCAGGGACAAATCAATTATTTATTACATAATCTTGAACAAATCTCTTAAAAATTTTTTTGAGCATGAAAATAACTCATGTGTGACAAAATCAAACCTCTAAGAGGTACAAATAGGGAATGTATGACAAAAGAAATTATATTTCCGGAGTAAGGATTTCAAACTTGTCAATCTTCACGGTTCAGGCACTACTAGGAAAAGGTGTTCTTTAAACAGATGTGGTTTTTCCAGCTTTCAAATGTTTTATTATGCTCTGAAAACCCTTTCCTATCTTCCATGAAGAGAAAAACAGCCCAGTTCAACACACAGGACTCTTGGTAGGGTACTCACTATACTGTGCTTGCACTGCAAGAGCTGGGCTTTGAAAGCTTACTTGTCCCAGATGCCACATGTAAACTGTACCCAGGAATCAAACCAGGTTCCCTGTGGGGCATTCTTCTGAGCTTAACACCACAGAAACAGAGAAAAGCAATCAAGGTTGGATATTGTGTGTTTTATGAATCACAAAGCAATGTGTGTCTGTGTTCTCAAGGCGACAGAAGCAGTGGATTACAAAGTAGGCAGGCCCTCTTTGATCCCTGAAAAGAGAGAGGGAAGCCGTCCTGCTCAAAGCCCAGCTCAGCCTGCGGAGGAAGCACATTTTCTCAAGTTATTTTCTTTCTATCACTGCAGTCATTTGCAGCTCTCCAGAGGATGTGACACCAGGGTAACCCCCATGATTGATGGGCAAGAGGTTATGAGACACTACCAGAGCCTAATTGTGTGTGTCTAGGCATGGCTACATCCATACTCGGGGGCAGCCTCTCAGAGGGATAGAGGGACATCTCCAACCCAACTGCACCTCAACTAGAAAAGTGATATATAGGCCAAGATGGCACTGCTAGTGAGGATGAGCAGACACTTTCTGTTGAAAATCCCACTTTCATAAATGTGTCACATAAATACACTTTAATAACTTAGAATATTCCCCCCCCCCCGCCCCCATCACTTTATTAGATTTCTCTGTTTCTTTTTAACTGAAAGGTTTCAGTATTTTTCTTTACTTCAGCAGCACTGCCTCCCTCAGCCCACAGGCTGGATCATGCTCAGGCAATAAATCCAGGCTGAGCAGTGAGAAACAACCCTTTGCAGCATATTGTTCTCGTGCAGAACTCTGAGGGTTTGCTGCAGATGTGGAAAACCCATGTCTACCACCACTCCACTGGATGAGAGGGTTGGCCAATGCTACTGGGAGGCTGTCAGTCAATAGGGCAGGAGAGTAAAGGATGAGAAAGGACAATGATTTTATGGTTAAGGCAACTGACTGCCGCACTGGAGAGTCACCCGGAGTGCAAAACCAAATCCCTTACTTTGGGAGAAAGGTACATCACCCAAACCAAATGTTTTACAAATGGTTGCAGTTTGCATATCCCTCCTCCTATGAGCATCCCACACAAGGCCTTCTGATATGATATTTGGAAGAGTGTCTCTTTAAAGCAGTCAGTGAGATGTGTTCTTCCAGCAAGTAATGAAAAGATCAGTGATAAAGAGAAATTTTCCTGCTTTTGTGTTTGGAGCTGGCTACAGCTATTTGCTACAAATTCATTAGAGATTTGGAAAGCAGACAGTGGATAAGGATTGAGCCCACACATTATACAAGGAAACTACCCTACAATGGTGAAGAATTCTTTTGCCTTTGAAGCTTAAACCTTTTGGTTTTTCTTCTGACAGGTTCAGTTTTTTTGTGCACAGCTACAAGTACTCTCATCTCTATAACTGGTGTGCTCTCATACAGTCACACACCCAAACAAGTAGGCTTATACTCTGCATAAAAGACTGAAGAAGGATATGCAACTTTTAAAAATTGCCTCTGCTCCAAACTGTTTTCAACCCTTGAAATGAGATTTCGTTACTAGATGGTAGCTGGATTAAAAGCTGTGCGCTCAGCTTTTCTTCTAGGGTAGCAAATATGAAGAATATTTAATGTGACAAAAAACTCACATGTTTATCAATATTTTATTAGTAGTGGAATGTGTCTTCCTCAATGCCTTTTGGCAATATTAATTTACTGTACTCTTCACAGTTAAAAGAAATCACCTGCTGTTCCATATCAATATAAAAAAAAGAAAACAGAAGTCTTCAAGCAATCATTATCAGCTTCTCTTCATAAAGAACATCTTGTTTGTTTGATTCCCTTATTAGATTTCTTTTTTCTTTATTATCCAGAAAAAAACACATAACAACAACAACAACAACAACAGCAACAACAATAAATCTACTTAATTGTGTGAAAGGCTTTCATGTACTTTTTGTATGTACAGGAACAAACAGATTTTGTGCCTCTTAGTGCTTTTCTCATTTAAGTACATTAATATTTTCAAAGGCAACATATAAACTCTTGATTTCAAAGCCCTGTAGTTAAAATATTACTTTAATTTGGAAGACTAAAAAAAAAAAAGATTGAGAGGGAGATGCAGAGCTTAAGATTTAGAATGCAAAATGTGTCAGGCATTGGAGCTCCTTTTACTGTGGCAGCAAGAACATAACTAATTTTCTGTGACCTTGCTTTGTGACCAGCTCATGTAATTTGGTGGAGGATGTCATTGTAGTAATTACATATTAGGTTCCCTGCTGCCATAGCTATCCGTGGTGTTGTGGGGCTCAGAGGAGCAGTGCTTCAGTGTGATGGATTGCTATGGAAAATTGACCATGCTAGAAAGCAAGCTGTCTGATAAAAGGAGGCTATCATACAATTGCTTCCTCGACCACCACCCCAGGCAAGGGTTTCATGCATAAAAAGATGTGTTTTAGTGGTGGAAAATGATGTTTTGCACAATACTGTTTCACCCTTGATTCTCATCGGCCAATTTGTTTTATTTGAATGCCAAGTTCCCCAAAACTGAAGATATCAATAACTAACAGCATTTTACACAGCCAGGGCATCTTTCTCCAGTCTATTGAGAATATCAGATATGACCTTGGAGGTCAGCTAATCTCTGGTGCCTGCAGCAGAATGGGATACTAAACATGACCCGTCCTCTGCAGTCACCCCAGAATTTCTCACGCTTCTCACGTACAGAAAGAAAGGCTTCCTAACAATGAGAAGACAGATAATTCCCTCCTATTTTCTGCTTATTACAGGCTGATGTGCTGCTAAATCACTATATTAAGTAGATTTTAATTGCAAAACATACATTTCCTTAGAAAGACTATGATTATTCTTTCACAACAATGGACTGCAAGTAGTGAGAAACATTTCTTTCCCTCATTATTTTAATTTTTTTCTGTGAACTTGGCTTCTTTCTACCTTGTAAAGGCATGGGCCATTTATAGCCAGGTTTCCAAAATCTCAACTTGCGTCTGCAAACAATTCTTTCTGAGAAAGACCCCACTTTTCTCCTTTTTCACTAGAAGTATTTTGTTGAAGATGAATATTTATTTTCCAAACTATTACAATTGTTTGCAAATGTCATGGAAGTCTTGCTCAAAATCCAGTGTTTAGACCAAGATATATTAAAGAAAATTTCATTCTAAATTAAACCATTTGATTTATACATTTTTTTAACAACAAAGAAGACCTTAGAAAAAAGAACATATTTGCACCAAGTAATTGGAACATGAGAGCCAAAAAGCTGTTTAGATTTGCAAAATGAAGAATATTGCAGAAAACTTTGCCAAGGAAATATTAATTATATCCTCCTGTGCAAATGGATTACAAATACAATCTTTAGTTACACAGCCATATCCTGGTTTTCCACTGCTCCTTTCAGATCCCGGTTTCAACAGGGTGCCAGGAACCATCCTGGAGGTGCTCACTGAGCAGTGAGAGCTCAGTACCAATTCACCTCCTGTCTCTCGTGGTGGTCATGCAGGCTGTCCACCAAGTGATAACAGGGACAAAGCATTACAAAGATAACTTTAAAAAAAAAATTATTTTTTTTAAATTTAATTTTTATTTTCAGAATATTCTGAGTTGAAATGGACCCACAAGGATCATTGAATCCAGCTCTTAAGTTAATGGCCCATATGGGGATTTAACCCACAACCTTGGCTTTGTTAGCATCATGCTCTAAACAGCCGAGCTAATCTCAGTGCCATTTATAGGATAATTATCTAAAAATACTGTGTGTTGTTACACTCAGACACTTATTTTTCATAGAACTGCCTGTAGGCTACCAACCAAATAACCAGGAACGCCTATAAAGGTTTCTGGAACAGCCTATTGGTTCATACTGGCAGGCACTCATGCTGAGGAGCTCAGGGTTTAATGTTTGAGCTCTTAAAGTTGAGCCTGAAGGACATATCCAAAGCTGGTGAAGACAGAAAACTGGAACGTCCAAAACTTATGTTAGAAATTTGCCTCCCAATTTTTCTCAGATTGATCAGAAACAGGTTATCCAAAGTACAGCGTGGAAAGACAAGTTGGGAACACATAATCCAGCAATTCAGAGAGAATTAAGAAAATACACACATGGATACAGCAAATTGTGAATTTATAGGAGTGTTTGTACAAGAAGAAGGCAATATCTCATTAGGGACTGGGAATCTGCACAAGAAAGACTAGGAATAGCTGGAAGGGACAAGTTAAATATGTAATTTCTTTGGGAAGAAACTAGAGTTAGTTCAACAGAAATAATTAAGCTGAAGATCAATGGCAAGGATAAACAAGGAAATACCCTGAGTGGATATCAGATAATATATTTGTTTTATGAATGAAGTCAGTCAGAGCTTTCCGTACACTCTACAAGCACAGCCAGGGATTGTCCGACATGTAAGTACTCATCTAGGGAAGCCATTATCAGGAAGGTAGCAGGAAGGGGCTCTCTCTTCTAAGGCTCTCAGCCAAACAAGTCATTAGTAACTGAGGGGCAGACAGAGGTATATATCTGATGCAGATAACAGAACTTTAAACAATTACCGATATAGAACAACAGACATAATTGCAGACAACTAGCACATTTTGTCAGTCCCTCTTAACATGTCTCTTCAGGACATAAGTTTTTGCAGAATAATTTCTGCTTTTCCATGTATGTGCAGGCTTGTGGGTTCTGTGTGCATGTGTGTGCATGCATTATTTAGCAGATAATAGACACGGGCGTGTAATCGAGCATCATGAGTTGAATGCAACTAGAAGACAAGTTATAACTAAGAGCCAGTAGGGAAAATTACTTCGAAAAAAAGAAATACAGAACAAAAGAGAAAAATCTTCAAGCAAATAGAGTTTCATAGAACTATGAAAACTGCTGAAATCAAGGAAATTTGTAATACAATATGACATGGCCAATTAGACACAGCAGAAAACTCTCCAGCCAGTAAAAGTATTCATGTACAATGCATTTTTGTTGAATGGATTCACTCATTCCTTTGTGCATTTACTTCTCTCCTATAGCAAATGAAAATTACACCCAGGAGAAATTAGACACTAGTATTGCTGCATTAAGCTGGTGCAGGCCAAAACATGTTTCTATAAATCAGGATTATGACTACTTAAAAGATGTACAGTAAGAGTTTCCGATCCATTCTACAGAATTATTTGTCATATAAAGCATTCTGCTTTACTAAAGCAGGGCACTAAAAAGTCATAAACACCAGCTTGGGGCAGCTCAAAGAGCAGTCATATGTATGTGTTTTGGATTTTTTTCCTTTGGGCTGTTTAAGACAACCTTTCACATGTCCATGAGTCCATGCAGGCACACATGTAACTTCGTTGGTGGTTGTATACTTAAAATCCATGTTACACATAACAGAATGCAACATACGCGCTTTACAGCTCCTCTTCACATCTGTATTATGATCCAAATGATGTGTCACATCTTCTCAGTAGCTCCTCATGCAGGCATTGGAAATTATTTGCTAGTAAGAATCACAAATACAGGAAGTGGAAGAACTATTTTCACAAAATAGTAGAATGGTTTGGATTGGAATGTACCAAAAGATCAACTAGCTTCAACCCCGCTGCCATGGGCAGGGACACCTTCCACTAGACCAGGTTTCTGAAAGACCCATCCAACCTGGCCTTCAACACTGCCAGTGATAGGGCATCCACATCTTCTCTGAGCACACTGTTCCAGTTCCTCACCACCTGCACAGTGAAGAGGTTCTTCCCAATGTCCGATCTAAATGTGCCCTCTTTCTGTTTAAAGCCATTAATCATTGTACTATTGTCACAGCTTACAGAGCTTTCTGACAAGACTGGCCAGAAGATCCCTTCACACTGAACCAACAAAATGAAATATTAAAACAACTAACAGAAATTTGTAATTATAATTTGAAGTAAAACCGGTTGGGAAGCATTAGGAAGTCCAACACCACTTTCTGCCTGTTTTATAGAGTGTGACTCGTAATGAAACAGTGATGAATATGAATGGTGTGAACAGTTACTGTATTTATGAATGAGAAAGGAAGAGAAGAGTGAGGAAATATGTGCTGAGGTTGTGGGAAAGATTTATGTCTCTGTTTTAGATGGTACCAGACCTAAGGGGGACTGCTGGTTGCGTGCTTTGTTGAAGGCTTCTCAGTGTGTGAAAAGGAACCCATTCGAGCATAAAAGGGCAGCCAGGAGATGCTGGCCTTGAAGGAATAACTCGCTACTTCAATATTAACCATGTGTAAATTATTTAGCCTGCTCTTTACACAGATTTTCAGTTGGGGAGAAAGCAATGAAAAATCCCCAGCAACTATCAAATCTAGAGTCTTTGACTCAAAAGATGTGAATGTGTTGAACTCTGCCAATCTCCCTCCATAAATCACTCCTTATCAGCCCCTTTATACTTCAGTTTGCACATTTTTGAATTGTACAACGCTCAGCTTGTAAGAGATAGGACAGTCTCTAAAGAACAGTAACTTATCACCAAAGTGGATCTCAGAATTGCATGATCTGCTTTGTACATTGCCTCAAAGGGATTGTTCCAAAGGGGGTGGCTGTTTCCCTCATTGTATTCTGTAGTGATAACTTGCTCTTCGGTTGAAGAAAGGAGCATTCCTTTCTTTTTCAGAGATCTTAACACCCTCTGTTTATGTCTAATGTGCTGCTGACAATAACATTATAACGTCCACCAGGTCTTTTACAGGCCAATATGGCTAGAAGACAATTTTTATTTTAAATTACCTCTGAAAACTATCTCTGGAAACATTAAACTTAATGCAGAAATCAATGCATTTCTCTGCATTAAAGAAAAAAAAACGTGTGTTTTTTGTGTTTACTGCTGCTTTCAGTCAGAGCTCTTGTTTTGTTGCCCAAGTCATTGAGGCATTATTAAACATCTCTTCCCATAAAATAGCACAAGTTCATAACTTCAGATCTCCCTGAACTTCAGACTTCTGAACTGTAGACAAGAGAACTTGGCCAAGAGATGCTTTTGGGGTACTCAAAACAAATTGCATACCAACTTGTGGGCATCATAAAATAAACAAACGATAAATCTTGCTATTACAAATAAGTGACTGAAGTATACATGACAGACTAAATCAGAAAAAGAAAGGATGTTGAAGTTTGATTTTTTGATTTGCTTTGTTTTCTTTGTTTTGGGGTATTTTTTCTGTTGGGGTGTGTGTTCACTTCTCCCCAGTTTAATAGTATTTATTGAGGAAGAGACATTTCAGGATTGAACAGTGCTGGTCTCTTCCTCCAGCCACCCTAGGAGTCATCAGGAGCCTGCAAGAAATGCTCCGTGCCCCTGTGCAACCTGGTGGTGCAGGTGGAATACACATCACTTCCCAGGATCTCAATCTTTTGAGGGTTTTTTCCCCTCTCTCTGCCTATCTTTTTTTTCCTTTTACCTTCCCTTTCAGTAAAAATAATACTAATTAAAAAAATCAATCCAAAAGTTAAAAGGCTAAAAGGAAGAGGCTTTGAAAAGACGAACATACAATTATTTTCACATTTTCTGGAAAAAACAGCAATAGTTTTCTGCCACCTTGACACAGTTGGACATAAGCAGCAATAGCCTAAAAATTGTTATGAATGTGTTATTATTTCTACTCATTGAAAAAATAAGACAAGGAATGGAGTTACAATTACGATACACAGGAACATCTGTGATTCTGAAAAGGAGGCTTTCTAAACGTAGGCAGCTTCCATTATATTTGAGTAGGTTAAGATGAATGAAAGCACTGATGAAATCATCTTGACTGTTATGTATGTATAAAAATCAAAGCAGGAGAATCTCTGTTCATACAATGCTGCTGAGATATCCTATAATACTTAAAAATGTTCTGGCCTAACTATGTGTCTCGAACCTTGGTAGGAACAAATAGCAAAATACAGAGACTGAATGGATAATCTGTGTACTGAAATTCACTGTCCTGATATGGTTAGGAACATTATCACAGGCTTAAAAAGTGTGGGGCTTTTTTAGCTATTTTTACATAGAAGTTCCTCCCAAGTCTCTTTCTTATATTAAGAACCTTCTGATTTCTAAATTCTAAATTTATTAAAATTTCAGGTCTAAGTTTCTATGCAGACATATATTTTCAAGCCATCATGGTCCATCATTTAATGTTTTCCTTATCCTCACTTGTATCCTCCCATCACAATATTTATACACATGACTTTTTAATACTAAACAAGACAAACCTTTCATGTTTTATCTTATATATTGGGCTGTTCATTCTTCTGATTGCTTTAGTAGCCCTTTTTCTGCATCTTTGGGGTGAAGGACACATTTATGTTGGAAATCAGGGGAAAGAAAAGCAAACCCAGAGAAAATTTGTGGACACTTCTCTCCAGACACCAGCTTAAATGTTCAGCTGTAACTGCAGTGCTCTGTTACAGTATTTTCTAATAATACAGTACTCAAAAAGTGAAATTAAATAGATCCACCATAATGAAGCAACCATCACTGGTCACTAAATAGCTACCTACATGTACTTGGAGGCTATACCTCCTCTGGGCTTTCACTTTGCCAAATTATCAGAAGACATGGGAATTTCCTCTCACTTGTGGCTATGAACAGTTTCCTGCCACCAGCAGGCCTTTCTACCTTTGTCCCAGCTGGAGATAATCTCTTTGGATTAAGATTCATTTTAAAGGAAGTCTTGACAAAGTCTTATGAGGCAGAGTTCATATTCATCTGCTGAAACAATCTTTTCTGTTAATCTCTGGAATTGTTTCTGATATTTTCAGAGTCATGTAGCATTGATTATCTTAATGGTCACAGGGTACGAAATACAATCAGATCTTCCCATTTTTTCCAGCTGATCCTCTTAGCTCATAGTAAAAATTCCTGTTATTAATTTCTAAGTGCAGGAACTTGTATTTTTGTACAATCGAATTTCATCCCACTTCTGTTACTAGAGACTTCAAGGTCATCTGACTCTTTGCATGATAAACAAATCTCTTTATTGATGCAGCTTTCACACCTGAGATAGTCAGCAAATTTCATTAGCAACCCCCACACCAAGGTCAGAAATTAAAATACTAAATAAGATTAGTCCCCAAATCAGTTTTAGAAGGACTCTATTAATATCTTCACCTTAGCCTAACAATTCCTTTTCCAGTGGCACTTGACCTTGCCTTTTATCTGGCCAGTTCCTCACCAATAATTCAATTTGTATACTAATCCTGATTTCTCCAGATGAACAATAGTTTTTTTAGGTATATTGTGCCAGCAGTTTAGGGAGCTGGCATATCCTATGCCTGTAGACTCTGTTGTCTTACCAAAGAGGCAAATGACCCCTTTAAAAGGAAGTGCCAGGAACAAGAACTTGACTCTCATGGATATCCCAGTGTGCTCCTGTCCCAGAAACACATGGAATAACATTACCCCATCTTAGTCAGTGTGAAAACAAGAGGAATAGCTTTTCCCAGATGACAAGGGAAGGAATCAGCACAATGTCTCTTGCAGACAGCTGCTCCTACCACAAAGACCAGTGCAGGAATGGAGGTCAGAGCTGCTCCTTGCATGGGAGAGAGGACCTTGAGAAGAAGACGGGAATATAACTCCTACCCTTTGCTTGCTGTACCTAAATGACTCCCTCAGGGATGTTTCTCTGCCCACCCTTTTTGAAGACCCTGATCCCTTGATCCTTCTCTTTTTTTTCTTGCCAGTAAGACAGAGTACTCTGTCATCACACACATGCTCACTCATCCTGGCTCTTTCATCTTTAATTCATGATTTTTTTTTCCTTTTCTGACAGAGAAGATTTATTCAAACAAGAATCACTTGAGTACTAGCTGATAGCCTTCTTTATACAAGCAACCAGACTAGAGTTTCACAACAATCCCTACATGCTAGCATTAGCTTAACCTAAATGATGCTTCCTCAGAAAGCCCAGAGTGCCTTCACCCTTCATATTACACACTAAAGACCATATGGAAACTCATTTAAAAAGAATGAAGTGCACTGACCTTCTGTCTTACTGCAACACTTCCAAAGATCATCAAAAGCCGGTACAAAGCTATCCTGACAGATATATGGAGCATGGTGTATTCTTTCATTGTTACCAACTGAAAGCAATTTTTATCAATTACACACACATCAAGAACAGATTACACACTGGCTACAAGTTATTGCTGTCCTTATAGTTATTGCCAGTATTCTGCTGTGGTGGAGCTGATAACATTTTTGAACAGAAAGAAATGTTTTCATTTAAGCAGTGAGGGATAACAACTGCAGTTAGTCCATATCAGCATTTAAACAAATTGAGCCTCCATTCTGCAGAACTGCTCTTTGATGTATTTTATTTCAATTTTACTTCTTTCCCTTTGAAAGAAAAAGGCAGACTCCAACCCCAATGACACTGTACAGCAACTGCAATGTGAAGGAACAGCACAAAGGGGTGAACCTTCAGCTGTGATAGGTAATAACCAGAGTGTGGGCTGAGTAAAAAAAACAGCAAAAAAAACAGATGAGGATAAACATCATCAAGAATCAGCTTTAATGGACATTTTTGAGGACCACAGGAACTGGTGCCATGAAGCCCTCATGATACATTTTTTTAAAACAGTATCTTTCAGATATCAACTTAGTTTCATGGAATGTTCAATAGGTTATTTACTTCAAAAGAAAACAGAAAATGTTCTCTAACGTGTGACATTTTACTGATGTAAGGGAGGGGGAAAGAGAGAACAGGAACAGATTTGAGAGTGACTTGGATCATGAAATTTTAGAGTATTTTGGATTCTCTGCTTCAAGCAGCTATTAAAGTATTTCCTCAAGGCTGAATTAATTTAATGGCAAGAGAGTTCAAAACAATGTCAAATTATGCATTTTTAAACAACACTGAGTATTTTTGCATCACCAAATAGTATACAAGTTTGATTTATCTTTTTCTAGTATAGTCAGGATTTAGAATTGAGCCCAGATTTCATTTTTTGCCTCCAAAGTTTAGAATGTTTAATGTTTTCTAATCCAGCACGGGGAGCTGGGAGACAAAAATAAATGGAGCGCACTACTTGCTGCTCTATTTTTGATGGCTCGCTGATTTTCTTGAACACTACTGCTTACAGCATGTGAAAGATTTTTCAAGGATAGAAATATTCAAAGTACAGGCAGGCCCTTTTCCTTTTGTAGTCAGTAAACTGGTTTCCAGTAATCTCAGAGGTAAAAAGAAATGGAAGAGAAGCATGCACCCCAACACGTGGTACAGGAAAACCAAAGCACATTATGCCAAGTAAATGGTGCATGCCTCTCGGGTAATTAAATAGACACAGGAAAACATCTGGCCTCTTAAAAAAAGGAGTCGAGGGAGTGACTGCTATGGGAATCAAACACAGAAAAGAAAGACGTGTGTGCCCAGATTTCCCTCAAAATTAACAAATGCCACACTGACAGCAAGTGCAGTGACAGTGTCAGTGACAGCTCCCCAGAGAAGACCTGTGCCAGCAGACCAGCGCCTGAGAACAAAAGCCATAACAATGAGCGTGAAACTGCCTTGATGGAGGAGAGCTCATTTGAACCATACCCCAGTTAAGCCCCCACATTCTACCTCCAGGCTCTTGTGGATGGATATATATGTCTGTGCTGCAGCTGGGAGATGTGGCTGATATGCATGTCTGAGACAGATACAATCTAATAGCGGGGCTGGTGTGATGATTATCCAGCCAGCTTGAGCATATCAATCTGCCTGACAGCCACGTGTCCAATGCTAGCACTGCTGGAACCACAAGCAAGATATATGACCTTCTCAAAAGAAAATCCCAGTGTCCTTGACCTGCAATTGGAAGTGAACACAAAAATAGACATGATCTGGTCTTCAAAGATTTACTCTGCAAGAGAGGGAAGGATGGAATTCAGCTCCAGGTCAGGCACCTGTACGTAGCTACGGCAAAGCAAGTGCGTCTCTGTGAGCTGGGTGTGCTACCAGCACCTCATCAGCAACCTGGAAAACACAGGTCGGAGGAGTATAGTGGGCTGTTCATCTCAAGAAGACACCAACACATGATCAGCTGAACATGTTTCTGTGCTGTCCCTGGACTGCAGCCTGTGCCAATCTATTTTAACTGGTCAGAGAAGACATTTTCTGACAACAGTGCATCCTGATACTTTCTATATCAGGATTTACTTTTGCTCTGATCTTCTGAGTGCTGTTGTCTTACACCAGGACTTGAGAGAGCAATATGTGGAGATGGAGCTCCCACAAAGATTAGTAGATATTGCCCTGAGCTGTTACATAGAAAGGCCAGTCTGCATAAATCTGAACTGAATCACTTTCCTGACTGTGAGGTACATCCCAGAATTTCTGGGTGGATAAAATCTCATACATCAAAGAAGCAAGAAGAGGGAGAGCTCCAGGAATAATACTGATTCAGGAAGCAGTGATGCTTTCATAGAGGTCTTTTTCCTTCTCTGTGGGATAGACCTTGCCTACGGGCTCTGCCTGGGTTTTAGGAATTGTCTCTAAAGAATAAAAGAAAAGAGTACCAAGGACCAAACTCAAGCACTGGGTTCTTGATTGTCCTTAATGATTAGTTCAGTTTACTAACTACGCTTTTTGGCTATTCCAATGACTTGTCTCCAACACAGTTCTGCTACAGAGGGAACTAGTCCCCAGTAACACATTGCCAGTTCACACTGATTGACTTCTGAGACAGGGGTCAGTCCCTGCCTCCGTTTACTCAATATTGTGTCAAATTCCCAGACCCCTGCCACTCATTAGATCTCCAGACAGAGATGCTGATTGCCCAGTGACCAAACACCAGGGCCTTGGCCACAAGAATTACCTGTGAACAGCTCATGAGTATGTAAAAGCCAGTGGTAAGCCACGGTCTATGTGGGGCAGAGTCCATGAAAAGATTTGCTCTTAAGAGGAAGTAAATGTTGCTTTAGTATGTTTGAATGCTACATCATCCCCTCATTTCTGTAGTGTATTATCAGCATTCTCTTCCTCCAGTGCAAAAAACATGGATCGTCACTTTGAATGGTAAATTCTCCCAAGAAGAGGGAAAAAATGCATTACATATACTCTATCACTCAGACTGCTTGTCCTTCTCAGCTACAGAGCTGTTTTAAAGAATTGCTAAGACAAATAAGAATGGTGTATCTGTCAATGACATTCTGAATTAAATCATTAAGGACCTGGAGAATTATAAAGGCTGAATAAACATTTAAAGCTTTCTGGGTTAATTTTTTTTTAATTTCACTTTACCTTAAATGTTCACAACCATGAAATCTCAGCAGGGAGGTAGACAGAAATTTTCCTATGATTTTATACAGGAATACCTACTATTTAGCTTACTCATTTACGCAGAAGATAAAAGGTGAAGAAGCAAAATACACAGTAGGGGAAAAGCGATAAGACAGATGCCTAAAGTAATTAATAGAAAATCTCTGTAAGTGTGAGTACATAGTTGTGTAACGCCACCTCTCATTATTGTTTCTGAAAGGAAAGAGACCTTTCAAAACAATCCCTGCAGGTTTCTGCTGGAATTTACATTTTTGGTAAATATAAATATCCTGGACCAACTGTGCCAGCGGTGTCAGGCTGATGTAAAATGGCCATTACAGACACTTCATTTTTTGCTAACAAGATATCACCAGTCAATGCAAGCAGTGCAGTTTTATTTATTTGATCTCACTTTGAACTACATAGCTCCAATGCTGAGGCCTTTACACGGAAACTGGAGTCCAAGATGGGAAAACTCAGTATTTTGGATAGTGTTTTGTCTCCACCACAGCAGAAAGATCAGGCAGATGTGAGGGATTTTTATCCCCAAAGGACCAAAGCAATTATTCACAGTCAGAAGCTAGTGTAAGCAGTGAGAACAGCCTCCATGGACAATACTGTGAGAATAAGTGAAGAATCTTTCCTCTTCTTTCTGCCCAGTGACAGTTCAAAACCTTTTTGCCAGAACACTCATATTTTCTAACTGGAAAGCATTCTCAACAGAATAAAGATATACTACTAATTTCACCCTATAGATGAGAAATGAGAGAACAGAAATTTTAGTTTTACCTCCTTAATAAAATGATCTACCAGGTGCTTTGACTCCCAACATATTTGCTATCCAGTGCACAGAAGTGTTTCTACCTTATCTCAGGAAGTGTCATCAAGCAATAAAGAGCCCTTCTGTACCAGCAGGAGGAAGGTAGCAGTATCTATTTGATTGTTGATCAGATGCAAAGGCCAAGGTCACTTGGTCTATTCAGTCTGAAGGAGACTGAGGGGACACCTCACGACACTCCAAAACTTCCTTGTGAGGGGAAGAGAAGGGGCAGGCTCTCATCTCTTCTCTGTGGTGCCAGGGACAGGACCTGAGGGAATGGCCTGAAGTCGTGTCAGGGGAGGTTTAGGTTGGATATTGGAAAAAGGTTTCCTCTCCCAGAGGGTGTTTGGGCACTGGAAGAGGCTCCCCAGGGAAGTGGTCACAGCACCAACCTGGCTGAGCTCAAGAAGTGTTTGGACAATGCTCCTAGGCCCATGGTGTGGCTCTTGGGGATGGTCTTGTACGGGACCAGGAGTTGGACATTGATGACCCTTGGTCCCTTCCAACACAGGATATTCTACTACTCTATAAAGTTTAAAATCAGCTAATACTGATGTTGGCAATGAGAAAGGGAAAACACTGATGGGTTGAACTGAAAACATAGTATTTTGTCCTACCAGCACAATGCCACCAGACTACACCATTTACTATGACAGAGTAACACAAAACTAGTATGCTTAATCATGCACAATTAATACAGGCCTTTGAGATTTGGGAGCAATAATAATAATAATAATAATAATTGATGTTAACTAACTGCACTCAGCAACTCTTTTTCACAAATTTCTACACAAGTTTCAAGACTTACTTGCAGACTCTCTTTATACTGACAAGAAATTCATTAAAAGCACTCATCTGTATGCCTGTAGGCTCATTTTACTAAGTAAGGCTTCCTATTGTCTCTGTCTTATCTCTGGAATTTATGGCTGTATATATAACAAAATACAAGAAATTAAGTTACTAAACTTGTTGTAACTGGAAGAGGAAGAGGAGATAAAAATATCTATTCACTGATGTTTTCAAATAGCAGACATAAGATTCCTGGTTTCAGTTAGTGTCCATTAGTTACTGACTCTGGAAATTAATAGGAGGCTGTACACAGTGGAAACATTTTTCAAACCCCAGCAATATTTCATAAAGATTCTTCTTGCAGTGCTTCAGTGGTAAAAAATATTTTGAGTTGTCTGACAAAAAATCGGAAATCATTGTCCAGAGCTCTAAAAAAGCTAACAAAGCTCTAACAAAGGAGCAAATGGTGAGAGGCTATATTCAGTCAGGGATTCACCCTTAGCAGAGGAGGTAGAAAGCTTCACTGAGGCTACTTAAAAAATGTTCTGAGCCACAGACTTCTATAACCTCCTTCATAGATGGTTATGTGGCTGTAGGTGTGTGATTCTTGGATTTTATCTCTTCTGACTGCCACCTTTATTTTTCTTTCTATAAGGTTGCTTATATCCCTTAGGGAAGTTACATATATTTTTCTACTGTCCTGACACAATGCTTTGTTCTTTTTTTCATACTTGTGGACAATGATTAGTATCCTCCTGTCCTTTTTACTGTTTTCACGTCATCCAACTCCAAACATCTAGTTTAATCCAATGATATACAGCAACTCTAAACATTCTTCTGTTCATTCCTCTGGATTTACATCCAGTGAGGATCCTGTGAAAAAAGGGCTGGAGGAATCCTGTACAAATGCTGCCCTCCTCCTCTTGGAGCTGTCTCCATGATGAGGTTCTTGCCTTGGGTCTCCACCAGAGCTCCTGCAGAGCAGCGTCACAGCCATGCCCATCCCTGACCGTGGAGCAGCTGGTACAGAGCACAACTCTAGCCAATAGGTCACCTGGGGCTTGACCACACCTGCCTCATCACTATGGGCTTGCCTGAAGGTCACTGAGCTGGGCCTGTCCCTGGTTATGGTGTCCAAACCTGATCCTGACCCTGACTCACTGATTTGTGCTCCTGCCTTAAGTGCAGACTGGCTTCATCCCCACAAACTGAACTTTCCTAATTATAGACACTGCAAAATAATGAGGGATGGTTGGAAAGACAGCTAAGCATTATATTACAGAATTTTATGAAGTTCTGCTTAATATTTTGACCTACATCTAGATTGAGTACTTTTAAGCAAACTACTGGCATTGTTCCTGCATATCTATGAGATGCTCAACTTTTTCAGCTCTGAAATTAAGCTAATGGTTATAGCACTCCTGTGGATTCCCACAAGAGCTACAGGAAGTCCAAAAGAACTATAACATTTTTTTGGAAATTAATCCCTTCAGGAAAAGAATATAAATTAAAATAATTGCAGTGACACAGCAGCCTTTCAAAAACAATGCATTAATTATTAATCCCCTGAGATACGACATGCAGAGTTCTTTAATGGGTGCAAACTACATGCAGGAGGAGGTGGGTGAAAAGGATCCATCTTGGACTTAATTTTGTTTCCCTGTTCCTTCTTTGCTCATCTTGAGCTATTGGTCATCTTGCAAAGAACAGTCTTTGATTGATTGGCAGGTTGGAGAACTCTTCATCTTCTGGTCCTTAAAAGCAATAGTCCAGACATTAGGGCATTTGCAACCTCGACCTGCTCCATCTTTATGAAGACAGATGTATTCAGGTCTAATTCCCCTAGCTAGATCATTATGTGTACAAACTACAGCATCTTTTCCCTTCCCATAATACAAAAGTTACTCCATTTGGTTCCAGTAGTGGATGTAATACAAATTACCTAAATAAACCGGGACATACAAATTGATCACATTAAGATTACATAGCTTCCAATGGTTTCCCTTTATGACAACTACAAGGAAATTAAAACTCTTCCAGTTTTCTTTCAACAGCTAATGTCAGGAAGGAAAGGATTCTTTTTGCCATACCTTGCTTTATTGAGAATTACAATATATTATCTACAATCACTTTTGAAGAGAATCTGTTTATACTTTCATATTAATATTTGTAGATGAACATAAAGAGTGCCAAGTGATTCTCATAACAATAATGCTGATTTATAATTGAGAGCATTCAAGATACAAAATAAGAGATAGTGTTTTACAATACCAGGAATAATTAAAACTGTAACAGTAGAACAACTCCTCAAGTGAATGCACAAAGAAGGCATGGATGGGCAAAGGAGATATCCAGATAGCAAGAGAAAAATTAGTGGAAAATACCTTGCAGAATTTCCTTACTTCTATTCATCAGCAGACTAAAAAAAAAAAATAAAATTAAAGACAGGAAGGTAATTAGATGCTTGTCTCACAAGACATTAAGGAAATTGAAGTAATCCTTGCCTTCATTTTATTAAAGATAGAACATGATCTTGCTGACATGTAAAATAAACTTTCTAAGATTTACAGCTTCCAAGCATAAAGACCTCAGGGATATCTGTTTATTCCTCTCTTTTGTACACACATATGTACCACAGGGGCCTCTGCTTGTCTGGTTAGCATGATGTGCTGAGAGATGAAACTGCAGGAAGAGTTCCATGCCTGGAGGATAGAAGACATATTGCCTCAACTTCCCCTTCCACAGAACTTGTCAAATGTGTCTGGTCCCATCTTCTTGCTGCAGAAAGCCCTCACCTACCTGATTTCCAAAAGACAGGGTCCTATTTTTGGGGCACAGCTAGAAGGAAAACATGTTGTGCTGGCTTTGTCTGGTAAGGCTGATGGGCCTAACTCTTTTCTCTGCAATTTCTTTACTCCTAGTGATAAACAAATACCATTCAGTTTTAAAAAAGTTTTTCTGAGTATAGCTTCCAAGCAAAAGGCTACAGATTACAGAATCATAATGAGTAAAAGATCAATACAGTAATGCAGGGGGCTGACAAGAATGAATATGCCAGAAAGAAGGAGAATCCAAAAATGAAAGCAAATAAATCACCAGATGCCCCAGAAGGACCAAGGATTAGGTACTAATGGTACATGTGCCAAAGACAATGATGAAGCACCAGGAGGGCAGAACCCAACAGACCTGAATTTCAGATCTTAATTATACAAACAGACCAAGACCCTGTTGTTCCTCAGCACACACCGTAGAACCTATGGGACAAAGTTATGCTTCTACAGTTTCTATTTTTCAGTACGCTGGAGGAGTTATTGGGAAGCTTTTTTTCATAATAGTTGCTTGGAAGCTGTGAGATGCTCTGCTGGGAGCTGCTGAGTAGGAAGCAACACTAAAGTTCCTCTCAGATAACAGCTGAGCGATTCAAAAATAAGATGTGCCTCAGTCTTGGGATCAGAAATCCTAACATAAACAGTACTTTCAAAACCTATCTTTTTCAAGGACTGTGAATACCATCATGGACATCCCTACACATCTCCCATTCATTTTTTAACAGCTCGATCTTATTGGCATTAGAAGCATGGCTTGCTAAGTGTTTAAATTGGTTTATTCACTTACTGTGATTTCTAAGACACATTCAGTTCCTGGCGTGGGAACAGGTAGAAATGCTGCAGATTTATTTCAAAAAAATACTGACAGCACTGATAAACCATTCCAAATGATGACATAACTTATCATAATCAGTTAATCAATTTGAACTTGCTCCAGTCAGAAGTAAAGAATTATTTTTAATCTTGTAAGACTTATAATCATATAATATCAAACCTTGCTGCAAACTAACCCACAAAACACTGCACAGACAAGGCTGGGAGAACAAGACCAACTGAAAACAATTTCATAGTTTTTTTTTTCTTAAGAAGTGTGAGGCCGATCACATTCAAGTGTTATGAACAAGCACCAATCAGTGAACACAAACCCTCCCTTTATTCGCTATTACAGACAAGATATTACAGGTACATACTAAGGCTGTCTTTATTTTGCAGGCACAAAATAGTCTACAAGCAGAGCAGGTAGCAATATTTCAGATGGTGATTGTTTTTTGCATGACTGTTGAGAAGTTATTTGCCATTGCATTTAAATGGTAGCTACTTGAACCACTGTGAGCATGAACAGTGCTGAAGTGGCATATTTCTGAGCCAGCATGGAATCATTTGTGGCTGATTCTCAAAAACAGCCCAGTAAACAAACTGAGGAAACTTCCTCAGAGATGAACATACAGATGAGAAAATAATTATATATTGTATTGTATTGTATTGTATTATATTATATTATATTATATTATATTATATTATATTATATTATATTATATTATATTATATTATATTATATTATATTATATTATATTATATTATATTATATTATATTATATTATATTATATTATATTATATTATATTATATTATATTATGGTGCTCACTGACACAGGTAACAACAAAGAAAAAAACAACAAAAACAACCCTAGCAAAGTAGCTGGAACCATCTAAAGTATTGGTTCTCCTATGGCTTTTAACTGAGGGGCTGGTAGGCTCTACTTTCTCAATATTAGTCTTTTTGTGTTGAGAAATATTAAAAGATTGCCAGGGATGGGATGCTTTCCTCTGGTTGAACATTTCACTCACAAGCAACATACACCCTCATAGCAGGGTGACTCAGTTCAGTAGCCTTTTATTTCTGACAGCTAAGATGCACAGAACTAAGAAAATAAAACTTACCCTAATGTGGTTTCCTGAATTCTCTCAAGTTTGGACCTGAAGATTTCTTTCTGCTGTGGGACAGCTGGTGCACCACTGCTCTGACAGCTCCACATTTAGGAGGTTAAGATTATTTTCTCTTCTGTTTTGCACATCTAAGACCTGCCTTTGATAACTTTCATGAGACAAATGCAACCAACAGCGCAACAGGTCACACCAACAGCTTTGAAAGCCAGCACAGGACAAACTCATCTGTATTAATCTGCCTTTAGTGCAACTGGCAAGTAGCCTATCCATATTTCTGTACCTCTTTCACTTAAAATTATGTCTATTCTCTATCACTGAGGAGGAGTACTTTCTAATTCTAAAGTACTTGTACACCATCTAAAATAACAATATATGTGGAAGGAAAATTGTATCTTGACATTGTTGGGTATCCTCAGACAGTTTTGGCCCAGTTTCATTTCATAGAACATTAACTAAACTTGCACTCTGCTAATATTCTTTAATCACCACACGAACAGCTAAATGCGTGGTAGGCAACAAATTACAAATAACACAAATACTCTTTGAAAAGAGAAAAGACACAAAGACATCATTGTAAATGAGGGTATCTGGGACTTCTGCTAACTGGATTTGCAACAATACAATCCAGCATTTGCAGCAATGGATATGCCCGATTCATTTACAGAAAGAATGGTGAGGGCCATCAACACTGTAGTTTTGTCTTTTTAAATATTTGTATTGTGGGGTATAAATAGGAATCTGTTCATTGTTTTGCAATACACCTTTTTTCACTCTACACTGTAAAATACAGTCATCTAAAAATAAAAAAAAGATCACTGAAGACACAAGTAACCCAGAAAAATAAAAGCAAAATTTCTGTCAAAATACATTAGCTGCAATAAAGCTGGAAAAGCTCTATGAAGGCACAAAATTACTAGGCCATACATTTGCTTAGTTTTACTGAAGTCTATTGGGAAAGTCTCCCATGGGAGAACATGAATGGAAGTTTGCAATTGTATGTGGAAATGCAAGAGTTTTGAAAAAGAGAAAAGAAGTGATAAGGAAGAGTAAATTGTTTTCTTGCCAAGATGAAGTTGTAGGTGCTCTCAGTATCTCTGCAACTCAACAACTTTTTTTATATGCTTGATAAGGAAACAGTATGCAAGGTGCTGAATCTGCTGAGGGAACAGAATTATTTAAGTTACACAAAATGACTGAGAATGGAGAGGAATTCCAGGAGGATCTAATCAAAGTGGATTATTGGGTGAAACAATGGTGGATAAATTTTAATGAAGGTAGGCACGAGGCAATGCTTAGTAAGTAAAACTGTTCACCTTTGTATTTGCTGATTAGCCAGCACATTTGGGAGAAATATGCTAGCAATGATGATAATATTGTCTACCTTCTTCTCAGTGTGATAAGAACAGGTAATTGAGAAAAAGGGTTTTCTGTGCAAGTGTTGTTTATTTTTCTCTCCTCTCAGTGTCTGCTATCGGTTTGTTCAGTGTTTTGGATACATGTGAAACAATAGTTCACTTTTCAGAGGGAGAACAGGGAAGGGTAAAACTCCTGAGACTGTATATATTTAAGAGATGGACTTTTTTTTTTCCAGCTTTCTCAAATGCATGAAAGGAACAAGATTTTGAAGACTAGAGCATTAGCTGGTGGCAATTAGGTGATTCCAAATGCAAGTGAAATGGAAACAAATCTTATCAGCATTGTAGCTAATGCAGTCTGGTGCCTCCTGTCTTCTGGCTGGACCCTCTGGTGTCTGAGAGAGACAGTGCTTCTAATGAAGGTTTCTGCAGATTGGGGCACTTCCACTGCCATTCTCCTGTGAGGTTTTTCTGCTATTAAAGATGATGAGCTCATTTTGCAGGCTTTGCCTCAGTAAGAGCATCAGTAAGATCTTACCTCTTATTTGTAGCTGTTTTGTGATGAAATTTCGATCTCTGATGAGTTTGGTTGGATCTGGCCAACAGTAGTGCCACTGGTTTTGGAAATAAGACACATGGACAAGATGAGACTGTGTGGTCAGAGCTGACCCCTCCCAGACCTGAGCAATGCAGGTCCCTCAAGACTGGTCCAGAATATGTGACCCACCAAAACACTGGCCAGACTCATCAGCAAGCAAGTGCCCCTTTATTTGGGGAAATTGGCCAGCAGTGTCTCCCACTGTTGCTTGTAGTGCCAAGACTGACTGATTTAGCTGAACAGCAATAGCCAACAATGCCACCACTGCTGAGGCCAGACATGGGCAGCAATAAATCAGGGAATGCATGATTGCCATGGTCGTCCCACAGACAGTCCTGCAGGCAGAGGTAATAGATACCGGAAAACTTACTGGAGCTCATCCTGCTTTCCCTCTCCAAACATGACAATTTAGTCCCTGGCATAAATTGATTTCAGCTGTACAGAGCACATGCTTCTTACTCAGCTGGATGCACCACCGTTAATGTATGACAGAGAAATCCCCGCTTGAGGAAATTGGAAGTGGCCTTTGGATGTGCATCATTAGCTGTGCCACAGGCAAAGCAGCAAGAGCTGTGCTCTGCAGAGGACAGCAGCAGCAGCAGTGAGTGACAGCACCTCTGAGCTTTGTGTGAAGAGCAGGGCACATGGTAAGGCCACTCTGTGGAGAAGTGGAAGAAGGCTGGCCACTGGAAGCATCCCAAAATCCCAATATAACATCAGCCTAAAGAAAGCAAGGAGGAAAGTGCTGTGGCTCTGCCTCCCTCACAAGTGCCCTTTTGCTGGAATGAGATTCAGAGAGCATGACAAGAAGTGGCAAGATGAATTCAGGCTGTTTGTTACCCTTCCCAGCAGATTTTCCTCCAAGGACAACCAAATCATTATCAGTCCCTATATACAAGAGGCCTTGCTGGAGTCCAGTGTGTTCAGTGAGAAGTTCCTCATTTTTAGAAGTGCAACTTGAAAATATGTGTTTACTCTGAACTTATCTAGTGATTTATACAGCTATGTGTGTACTAGGCTGGAACTTCCAGTGGGCTGAAAGAAGCTCCTGCCCTTGATGTCTTGTAGCATCAAATAAAAGATGCAGAAACAAAATAAGAATACAAGAATATAAGGACTAAATATTATAAATTACTAAGTGTTTGCATTGACCAGAGCTTAGGCACATTAAAAGGCAAATCCCCCCAAACCCAAAGTACTTAAAATTATGGGTTCTTAAGGTAACATTCTTCCTCAAACCAATTTCAACAGCAAGATTAGCCTGAGGATACTCCTTGCCTGATCTCCTCTTGCCCCATGATATGCATCTTAGAGGAGCCCTGTGGACTAGGAAGCTGCAATCAGTATAATCACATTTTTATACAGAAATAGCATGAATGGGAAATGAGAAGATCAGTAATCTCTTTGCTTAGAGAACATGCTAATTCTTCAGCAGAGGAAGCTATATTTGAAGGCATTCATACAGAAAGGGTTACACAAAGAGGGGAAATAAAATGGCACAGGTGCCAACAGGATTTTGCCTAAAAGATGTTGGAGGGAAATAGTAAACCTTTAAGAAACATCTATTTTATAACAAATTCTACATTACTTACATTTCCTCAGATGAACTTTCTTGCTGCCTGTGCAAACATTTTTGGCCATTAACAGAAACAAAGACACCTCACGAAATAGAGCAAGTATTAGAATCTCAAGGACTTCATGCATAAAAAATCCATCCTGGGAAACAGCAGCTATCATTATTTTAGTCCCTTATTTACTGTTTCTTAACACAAAAAATAAATCCATGCTGCTCTCCAGCACGAACTCTGTGTTACCATTCTCACTCCTGTTAAATATGCAGCTGGGAGGTAATCTGCTTAGCAACCAGCACAAACATATTGCACCAGAGGAAAAGGAAGGCTCCTTGACACGCAAACTTGGCTAGAAGCCAGCCAAAAGACCCAAAGGCACCTAAGTCAAATGTCTATGTTTTCTGAATAAACTATAAATTAATAAGAGGAACAGTGGGGACAGACTAAGTCAACAGTGGTTTCAGGGCATACCCAAGCAGGTGAGGCACTGCTCGTGCACATTGTTACTATGGCAGGTAGACAGAACAAATGAGTTCAAAACAACAACAACAAATGAAAATGAAAAATAGTTGGTTCTTACTGCAGAATTTCTACTGTGTAATCTATGTAGCTGAAAGAAATAGTTTGGCCTCCTGGTGCCCCCAAGTCACTGCAGCACTGTCCCTGCAGCAGTATCAGGTTGCCTTGGTATGGCCAGATGTATGTGGCACATGCTAAACAAGATTAATCATTTTGGGCTTTAAAAAATGTTTCCACAGCTGTGTGAACAATCAAAATGGCATTGCACTTGGGGTGTTCTTAGTAAAAGCACCACAACAGAAGTGAAGGACCAAATGTAGGCATCTTTTACAAAGTCAGACAGGAAAAGGAGGAGCAGGGACTGATGTTACTGATAGAGACAAAGACTCTGAGGAAGAGGCTTCAAAGTCCTCCAAAGACATCCAGTGCTACCTCGGCATGGCTCTCACATCGTGCTTGCAGCCTGTGCACAGATAGGCAAAAACATCTCCACAGCAAGCAGCTGTCCCTCTGGCTCAAGTGTGAGCATAAAGTCAAGCATGTCCCTCTAGTCCACCAGAGCATGTTGTTGAATTCAGCAAGAAATCACATCCCTGTGCATGTTTCCCCACCAGATCCATGCCCAGGACCTGTGAAGACTTGACCATTTTCTGCTGCCTGCATTTTCATTTACAGGAGAGGGGGCAACAAAACAAGACATGTAAGAGCCCTTCACTGCAGCAGGGAGGACTGTATGAAGGCCCTCAGCTGCTCTTCTGGCTAGCCACTGAAAACATGCCCTCATAATTTTATTCACACCATGTCAGAAGACCCAAGAGATTCAGTGGCACAATTTGGGGGCATAAGTGCATGAAAACTCTCCTGAGAACTGATAAGATTCTTCCTCACTCTGCAACATATGGTGGAAAATTTAAGAGAGGCTGGGACACCTCTGACTCAAAAATAATTGTTAAGGATGCAGCATACTCAGAATGAAAAAACATAAATTTTTGGACTCCATTCTGAAAAAAGGTAAAGACAATAATGACTCTAATAAGGCAGAAAACATCTAGGAATGAGTCTTGGCTGCTTCAAATAGAATGTAAAGCAGATCAAGGCAGACCATATGTTCTGCTAGAATAAAACATATGCTTTAAAGGACAAATGATTCATGAAGGGTTGGTTAAGTGGGATGCATCATGTGCAGGTACAGAGGTTCAGGATGCCGCTACTACAAGCAACTGTCTGGGGGGAGGTGACAGCCCAGTACATTACCTGTACATGGGTGTAAAAGAGAGGACAAAAAATACCAGAGTTGGGGGTATTGCAATCCAGTTTCTGAATATATTAACATGGAAAATATCATGTTACAGGAACTCTTGATATGCACAGAAACAATCTTTCCATTAATCTTCACTTGATTAGTGACTGTTTTCATAACAAGGAAAGCTCTATCTCCGATGTGCCATGTAGCACAAGAAATAATAGATTCAGCCTTAAAGCATGCACAGCTAAAGATGAATAACAAATTTTGGAGAGAACTGTGCATCATCTATGATGACAGACAGAAAGCTAACAGAGTGGAAAGCAGGCAAATCAAAAGTAACCAATATCTATAGCTCATCTTTAAAGATAAGCCACACCATCAGGATTAAAGGTACGAATGGATCAGAGCTGTCTCAATAGAGAGTAAGTTTAGTTACCTTTACTACTCACTTGCTTTCTTCGTACAAGATAAAACAAAAAAGTGCCCTGCAAAGTGAGGGAGGCCTAAAACCAGCAGTGACTTCAGGAGGAGGCTCATAGCTCTGGCAGGTTTCTCTGACCATTACTGAACCACGTCTCCTCTTGCTTGAGCCACAAATAGCTTGCACACAGGGAGCGTTGCAAGTGCCAGGATCTGCATATCTGAATTTCTCTCCTTGAGATAAGATTCATCCATGCAATCACAGGTGTCTAAAGGTAATTTTTAGACATCTTAATGCCCCTGCTACATCTGCACGGCATTGGAGACATCATACGGTCAAACAAGGTGGAGGGGATCTCCTGTGCTTCCCAAGTCAGCACAAGAAACCTACAGTGACACAAATGAATCCCCCTCAGAGCATCTTCTTGTGCCTTTTACTCTTCGTTATGTGGTCAATACAGCTCATCTATTTCATTTGTGGTAGGAATCTTTTTCTGGACAAAAAAACCAAACAAATAACAAAACCCTGAAAAGTCTTCCACAATGAAAATACGTTTATTCTCAGAGGTTAATAAACTATCCCTCAGTCACCCTATCCAAACAAATCTTTTCCCAACCAGGCTTTCTCAGACAATACTTAGCCAGACCTGAGCAGGAGGCTGGAAAGCTGAACCTTTCAAGTTCATTTTATAGAGTAAACATATCATTTTAATGCCTTTGACATGGCAGTGTTTTGCCCAGTATAAGCAGCCTCCTGTCTCTGGCACTCACAGGCAGATCTCCAAGGCACTACAGGTTCACAGTCCTGATTTTTGTTTATGGTATTTTTAAGGGCAGAGCTTTGTGGCACAGAAGCCCTGCCTACATTTCAGCTGCTTTAGAAGGCAAGAAGTGACATGGGAGTTTTTTAATGCCCCCTGTGCTGTGGCAAGATCCCCAAGGCTCTTGCAAGGGAAGGGGCTGTACTTCCATTTATTCTGACCACACTATGACTGACTTCAGAGAGTGTTGGAAGGAGCTGACTTTCTCTGAGTGAAGAAAAGCTCATGAGCAAACTGAGCTGGTCTAATTAATACAGAGTACCCTGCCCTACCTCTGGTTTCTGAATTAGACTCTAGGAAAAACTGATAGTTTATCTGTATGTAAATATAGCTAAACTCCCCTTTTTCTCCATAAGAATTCTCTATCCTATAGTGCAGTTATTTGCAAACTAGCTTAAAGGGCTCATTCATTGCCAAACCCTACTTATGGGAGAAGAAAGCAGGTTTAGTTACCCTTGACATAAAGAGTACATTAAAGTTGGAATGACAGTCATGACTCTTGTGCTATGCAGGTGAGTCAGTGCTCTCTGAGGAGGCCTTCAGCTCCAGATGGTGCAAGAGCTACAGGACAGTGAGGACTACTGGTCTGACCTCAAGGAGGAACCTCAAATGACATTGTTGCAGTGGATAGGAGGAGGAGGAGGATGTGATGTGTCTTCAGAGGAGGAAGTAGCTGAGGGCAATATTCAGGGCAGGTGTGCCCTTACTGCAGGTGTACCCAGCAGCAGCTCACAACAGGCAAGCACAGATCATGGTGGGCTTTACCAGCAGCGCCACAACTCAGTCCAGCACAGTCAGTTGCACTGGAGACCTGGAAACAAACCATTTTGCTTCTCCAGAAATAATTCTTGTTCACTTCAGTGTATGATAATTAGCAGCAGTCACCAGTTATGCAGCTCCTAGAAAGGCCTGCCTTCCATCTGCTGATGCAGACAGGTTGATAAGGTGAGCCCAAAATGCCTCGAAAATCCAGCACTCCTTCAGCTGTCTATGCAAACAGTATCACACTACTGACAATGCTGCTCCTTTCATCTCTCCCAGCAGTGGCTTGGGATACTTGTTTGGCATGAAAACATCAGTGCTAAGAGGACTCAGAGACAGGGTGAGTGACCTGCTGGGTCTCAAAGTGTGCACGAAGCAGGTAAATGGGGTAGTGGTGTAGAAAACAGAAGAGCTTTTTAAGCAAACAGCAATGGATTTGAGGATGGACAGAAACCCGAACAGCGCTGCTGCTGTGCAAGGCACATCTCAGAAATGCCCTGATAGGATGTTTAAAATTAAATTGCTTAGATGGCAACTAATCAATCCACATGGCTGGACTACTGTAAGCAACACCAAACAGTAAGTTCAACTCCTTTTCTTATTGCATTCTTTCATTTCAACTACCAAATGTACCATTTGAAACATAGAGAAGGAACATTTAACTTGGCAGTATCTCTCTAAGCCCAGCTAGTTATGAGGCTAGACATTAAAACATTGAAAGGTGCTGATAAATATTTTACATATTATTACCAGTAACAAATAGCTTTTAACAGTTTCATACAGTGGGGTTTATGATGACTTATACTGGTGCATTCATACCAATAAACACACCTCTATTACTTCAGGAGAGATACATACTAGACATAAATTAATTAATATATCATAATAATTTTTTCCTCCTTCTCTGGACAAAAATAGTTCACAGGTAAAGGGTCATAGAAAGGGGTTGTAACTAGTGATACTAATAAAGCATTCAGAGACCACAACTACCCTGAAGTGCAGTTTAAGTCACATTAAGACCACCACTGTACCTCAAAGGCAGGAAAAGCATTTACTTTTCTTCTGTATTGTAGAGAAGATTTACATTTGAAAAAAAAAGCCCTATTATTTGAGTTAAAATCTTTCAGGCAACCTCCAGTCAGTTTTCTCGCCTCAGTATCTGATACCACTGCATATTCCAGCACACACATTTCCTAGTAACTAAGCTACATTTAAAAGCTCTTTTAAGGCAGAGCTCACCACCACTGTGTGCAGCACAGGGCTGTGCACCCATCATAGAGCTTCTGGCTTGACAACACCATTTGGTCAGCTTGCAAGCAATGCTCATTAGCACTTGCAAAGTCCTGAGTATGTTCACAGGGTTCAAAAATTATTTGGATTAACAAAACCCAAATCAACTGCCACATAAGGCAGTGCAGAGCACAACTGGGTCATTAGATCTCCAGTGTGTGGATTCTTAAGTAATTATAAAAGCATGTTTAAGAGATTAAGTAGCACAATCCAAGGATTGAGAAGGATTTTAAATGCTGAGATATTTATCAGGTAAAATATATATATATATATATATATATATATATATAACTTTCGATTGTTCTCAGTGATGTATTAAATGCACGCAAAATTTTTCTCTAATGTAGCTTCAGCTACAGTTCAAAATGAGGTAGTCTAACAAATGTATTTAGGACAATGAAAAAAAAAAAGAACCCACGTGTGGAAACAGGACCAAAGGCTTTATTCAGAATCCTTTGAAGAAAAATCTCCTGTGTTTTTCAATCAGCAGTGTGCTGGTGCAAGTGCTGCATGTTCATAAAGTATTAGTACACCCTTTCTTGCACTCAGGTCCCTCTGGATTTGGGTAGGTTAAAGGAATTGATGGTATCAAATTAATTCATTGATTTTCACTAGTAACAAAGTTACTGCATATTAAATTACAGTTAAACTATTTCAATAGACCAGAGAAGAAAATGAATAAATGTATCTTATTAAAAAAAATCAAACAAACCAAACACCAAACCACAAAAACCCAAACAAACAATAAAAAAAAGTAAACATGCCTAAGCCATTACAAAGGTAAGATGTATAGATCAGCTGAATAACAGGTAGACTATTTTAACATTTTTAAACCAGATAGATAAGCATATGTTTACTCAGTGTGGCTGAGATGTGCTGTGGTTCAGCAAACATCATATAGCTAAGGAGAAGGTGGAACATCTTAATATACTCACTACTGCACAATAATGAGAAATAAATAACTTCCTGCAATTGCAGCTGGGCCACCTCTCCTACTACCTCTTAGAGATACTTGTAGTTTTACTTTTTTGTGTTGGTGAAGTGAGCTCTGGTTAGAGCAAGCAGCATATACCAGCTCTTCTTTTTTTAAAACGTTCTGCTTTTTTTTCTCTAATCTGTCACTAAAAGGTACAAATTTACCTGAACAGAACTTAATCTTGGATGCTCATCTTCATATATGGAAATATTTGAAGGTGAGAGGGAAGAGGATACAGCACATTTTAATTTGTCATGCCTTCAACCTGCAAGAGACCAGAGCTGTAGGAGCTCAGTTGGGTGAATGCCATACCAAGAGTAGTCAGCACATAAATACAAGAGGCATCTGTATTCTACATCTCACATTTTGCAAGAAAAAGGACCAGTCTGGGGGGCAGTCCAGATCTTTTAGCGATTCCATATGGTATATTTCTCCAGGAAATAAAGGAAAGGCTAGCAGGTAGTGTGTTTGCCAGTCTTCACAGGAACTGGCTAGGGAGCTGGGGCCTTGGGTCATCTTCCTGACTCCACCTGTTCTCTGACTGGTATCCTTAGGCAAGTTCATATCAGCTCTGAAAGATTTAATTTCCTTGACCTTGACAGGTGATTGACTTCCATTATAAAAAGTTTTAAGAAGTGGGATTTATATTAGTTTTCTGTAACTATTCTAGGTTAGGGAATCACAATCAGGCAAAGTAGAAGATTCCAAAGGTAAGGAATAGAAAATTATCAGAGGTCTTTGAAAGCATGGTATAGGAAAAAGCTGAAGCACATGGATTGAGTCATTTCTACAGAAGGGAAATGAGATGAGACATGACAGGAGTCTTCAAATATGTATTAGGCAGAAACAATTCTCTGCATGTGTATTGGGCAGAAGCAATTCTCTGCATCCTCCTCAGATAGAACAAGACAAGCAGGTATAAACTCTTCCAAGAGAAATTTAGGTTAGATGTCATGAGTTATTTTCAAAAAATATAAAAGAAATAAGCTTCCTAGTCAAGGTCCATCCTTTACACGTGATAAACAACAGTAGAGAAAATCTGCCCCAAATCATGCTCAGTATTACTGATCAGCCATCAAGAACAAGGACTTCTCACCATGCTGCCCCTGCCCTGTTTCAGTGACCCTACATCTCTGATCTCCCTGAGAAGGCTTTGTGAAAGGCCTTACATATACATTCATTATATATGTATATATATATACACACACATATATATGCATATATATATATATTATATATACGTATATATATGTGTATATATATTATATATATACATATATTCATTACCATTTTTTAATGGAAAAGGATCTTATCAAATAAGGTCTTTTCTGGCTGCATTCCAGCTATACTTGTACTTGTGCACTAGAGTTTAGTATTAGTAGTATTACTAGTATTATTAGTATTTAGTATTAGTACACATTAGGACCATGCTTCTAGGCTCATGTCTCGTGGTCTATATGAAAGTACTTTTAACATCTAACTTCCATCTTTGCAATTTTTTGATTAGCTTGTTCTAATTTCCCTGCAGTTCACATGACACAGTGCTCTCTTTTCCCTGTGCAGTTTTAAAAGGGAGGCAGCTCAGCTGCTGGTTCTGTAAAAAAGTCACCCATGGGACTAACTGAGCTCCAAGAAACTGTTTCATAAATTTGAATACTTTGATATGATAAATGCCAAAGCCAGCTTTACAGAGATGAAGGATTATATTTACTTCACTGCTGAAACATACCCATGGAAGTTCTCCTCCAACTCAGGAAGTCTGAAGGGGACATCACTGCATCATATAAAAGCACAAATGTTCCTAAAACTTTCCCCAGGAAGCAGAGCTTTGTTCCACTGGAGGTGAGAACAAGTGGCTAAGTGTGACATTTGTGTCAGAACACTTCTAACACAGTCTCAAAGCATTATCATGCTCCCCATGACATGGTTTTGGTGAACTTCTCATCCAGTGCATTGTTCCCACAGCTGGTGGCCATCTTCCCTGTTGTGGTCCCAGAAAGCCCATCTCTGGGTCTCTGTATCGTGGGACACAGCAGGTTCAGAGAGCTGAAGGCACCTGGGCTTCAAATATCCCACCTAAACCCTCCAACATGCTCCAAGGTGGCTCATGTGAGAGCTCCTCCTTTTCACAGGGCAGTGATAGCAAGCAACACTTGCCTGCCTCCCAACAGTTTTCTGGAAGAAAACAAATTATCATTTACCAAGAGCTTTTGACAGAAATTTCTTTAGAAATATGAATGTGTTAAATTGTGCTTAAGAGCCAAAAAATTGACTGAACAGAATTTTCCACCTAAAATAAAGGTTTCTGTGTCTAGCCATATCATGCAACACAGAAATCTATCGCCACACTGCATCCCTTCAGCCAGCAGGCAATTTCTACAGAATCGGTGGAGCTGGTACTAGCACTACCATATAGAGAGGTTCTCCATATTTCTGCTAACTGGAGCTCTTTATACAGCTGTAAACAGATTAACCTTCCAGTGTATAATAATCTGTTGTGGGGGCTTTTTTAAACACAAGTGAGATATTTGAAAATGTAGGTTGCTTTTTATCTGTTATTGCTGGATTTCCCACTTGCACTCACAGTGGAAACACCTTGTCCCCAAGTTCCCTGGACGATATGAATTCCCAGCTGGTGCTGCAGCAGACTGCTGGAGACCTCTCCTTCCAAGGTCTACGGCGCTGACTAGACCTTATGAAGCCAATGAAAACAATTATTCAAGTCAGTATGAGTGCAAGTGATCCTTAAGCCCTTAATTACTCCCTGTACTTGTACTGTTTAATTCCCATGCATCACTCTGAGTCCTTGGAGAGTTTGTCTTGAAGACCTGTGCTGAAAACCCTCGTGGCTCATGGGCAGTTTAGGACTCCTGATGCAGGGTGGGTGCCAGGACCACCCACAGCTAAGCTGTCCCTTCCCATCTCTCAGCACTTGCAGATTGCTCTAACAATTTTTATACCATGTATCCATTTCCTTTGAATCACTACCAGAAAAACTGCTTCATCTCCAGGACAATACTGCAAAAGAAGCAAAGTGTAAAACCTAAAGTCCCCCAGCCCTTACCAGATGAACAATAATTTATAGAACATGATTGGTTCATGTATCTTTGCTAAAATGTTGCTAGAACTGAATAGTTAAAAATCTTCTAAGCAGAATAGAATGAGACAGAAGCGTAGTGTCAACTGTGGCTTATTTATCTCTAGGTCTGCAAGATAATGCTGAACAGAAGTGAAATTTATTATAACTTATATATATATAAGTTATAATATATATAATTATATATTATTATTAAATGTATTTATTCTAAGTGTAACAAAATGCTGTCAATAACATACAACTTGACATGCAGGAATATGTACTACATATTGGGGGACATAAAACACACTAAGTGCTGTACCGACCTAGCTCATTTTACTGCAGTAGGTTCCTACATCTCATGTCCCACTCTCAAGGCAAAATTGTATTAATATTATCAGGTCCATTGCCAAGCCAAGGACAGGGATCAAGCAAGTTGAGAGTGTTTGGCTCTCAGCTGCACTCCTGGTGCAGTGAAACCCCCAGATTCCGTGTGCTGCAGCTGCACGAGGTGAAAGGTCCGAAGGTACCAGCAGCTGGCTCTTCACCCCCACACTCACAGGCAGAGGCAGCAGCATCTTGTTAGCCACAGACAGGATTTGTGCACGCTCCCAGGGCTAATGTGACTGAGCACACTGTCCACCACAATTGGTTCAGCCAGCCTGCGCTACCAATGTGAGATACCAGCACACCTAGCCTGGCTCCAAGTGATGGGGCATTATGTCAGGCAGTGGGAGGATGTTGAGTTGGTGATGGAAGTTGCAAAAAATTCAGAAATCCAAGTCCAGGGAAAACCCTGACTTCTTTACAATCCACCCAGTGAAAAACATCTAAAAACTCCAGCAGAGCTTCCTTCCCCAAAAAACTTCCTCTAAAATACAGTGAGGTAAACTTGCAAATAAGCATACAGTATTTTCCTGGAAGCATTATCAAAGATAATTACATATACATTTCATTAGCTAATTACAAACTGCAAAAAAAAAAAAAAAAGCAGGGTGAAGCTTGGTGTCTGCTGTAATAGAGTCAAATGTTACCACTATTCTTATTTAGGACCAGTTTTCCAAATCATCACTGAGTGCCATGCAAGTGATGGGCAGCACCAATATGAAAGGGAGTTCCTTGTCTACAGCCATAAGAGAAAAACAGCAAAACAGAGATAGTGCACAGGCATATTGGAATCAAACACTAAGAGAATTGCCACATTTAAAGAGCTATAAATTGGCAATCTACTGTATTTTAGCAGGAAAATCACCCCAAATACGTGGCTATATGGGCAGGGGGAAAGTCATAAATTAACCTTGCTGCTTTGCTTCAACCCTGCCAAGATGCTTCCCACCACCCTGGCTAAGAGAGAAATCTCCTTACAACAGCTGCTGAGATACCACTCAGGGAAACATTTGCCATCAACCCAATTAAAAAGAAAAAGAAAATCAGAAATTACAGTTACAAAACTGTAGGCTCCACAAAAAAGCCAGTCTGATTTAAAATGTACCAGTCTTTGATGTTTTAGACTAGTTTTACTAAAAGTCTAAAAGTCTAAAAGTCTAAAGCTGGGCTTTTTTTTTTTTTTTTTTTATAAACATGATAGCTGGCATGTTTCAAAGTGGGGAATACCAAATGAATCGTAGCTGTGAATTGTTTACCATGACAGTCCACAGTTTTATCTTCCAGCTGTGACTGATAGCAAGCTTCTATCACTCAGTGAGCTGCTCAGAGGCTTTTCTCAATTAATCTGAATTTTTTATCTGCAGGTGCTTTTGATTCACACAATGGGTAGAGAGATGGCAGTTCAGGAGTGCACACATTCCCCAAAGCCATCACAACTGAGCTCCAGAGCAGAACTGTTGGTAAGCCATACATAATTCAGTACATTTCTTAGAGCAGCTATCGCTTTGCCAAAGAAGTGGGACTGACTTGTGTGCACAAGAGACAGTTTCTTAGCATCAGCTCTTTTTCTTTTAAATTTTCTTGCATCTTTCCTTCAGGTTTAAGCTTTTTTTAAACGACACCTTTTTAAAATACATCTTAGACATTTTTAGAACATACTTCCAAAATATTCTTTGGAAGGCATACAGAGACCATGACGCTACCTCTTATTCTTCTTTCCCACACAGTTTGACAGTGTACAGGCCTGTTCTGTATCTAAATTTACAAGCTGTGACAAGTGATAAATATCCTAATTCTAAAACACTATTGTGTACCTCTGAGACAATTAAAATTCCTTAGATACCTAGATGCAGTACATAATGCATTCAGTCAACATTAGAACATGCCAGAGAAAGAATGTTTTATCCCAGGACACATCCAAGCATCTAAAAATAGGCCTTCAGTTTAAATAAAAGTATTGCAATAACATTCATTGGGAAATCCCCTTTCCTCAGATTACAAAAGTAGTATTAATTTGTAGATTGTCTCTTGTGCAGTAAGAACTGAGCAGAAGAGTTTATAAAAAGCATCAAATAAATTATATATATATATATATTATAGGAGAAGAATTCTGGTTAAAATTGATGCATTTTTAATTCTCTCATTTAAACCCACAAAATCATACCATACACTTGAGGGCACAGACTGAACTCCAGCCTACACTATTCCATACAGTTTAGCAGCAGGGGAAGACAATACAAGAGTTTCTGAGGTTTGGCCATAAGTTGTTTTGATTGAGACATGCCGTTTTATTCAAAACTCAGCATTCCTCACTCAGTTTTGCTTAGTTTCTCTGGAGGTTGTGCATACCTTTCCAGGAATGGCTGGCAGGAGCACAGTGTAATTGCAATTGTGTGACAGACAGGAAGTTAACCACTGACTAAACTTCAATATTTCGCTATCAGGGCACCAGAAATGCACACTGTTTCCGAGATGCACGGCACTGGTACGAGGCAACTCATTTACCTTCATTTAACTTCATTCTCTGCTCTTAGTGGTGAGGTAGAAGGGTGTCTCCTGACTCTTCTCTGCAAATTAGAAGCTGTTTTCTTTCTTTGTGGTAGTTTAATTAAGGACTACAATGGAATTCATCTTCTTTGGGAGGCTTACTTTAAATAAGAAAACAAATAGAAAAGACTGGTGTCATGTTCAGCTGGAGAAAGGTTCGTGACACACAAAACCAAACTGATCTGGCCTCATTTTGTCTCACCGAGGTCCACTGTGCAGCATTAGTGCTGCTAGAAGTTGCTGCTGGCATCAGTCCAGCAGCTGGCTGGTGTATGCATCCATCTCCATTGTGTTCTGGTTTGCAGTTTTTACCTTTTTACATAGAAACATACACTGCTCAACTGCTCAAAGCCTAATGGCCCAACCCAGGCGGTGTGCACTGAAATAACAGTGCCCTTACGACTGGTGCATCAGCACACAGTGAGTGACGCGCCCCATCCTGAGACAAATACCACTGACACACCATCCAGTGTCAAGATTTATATGGGACAGCTCTTCCAACCAGGTCCAGCTCCCACCTCTGAATCAGGGCACTTTATTCTCTCATCCTAAATATTCATATTTCTGCATAAGTATTTTTGGCTGTTTAGCCTTCTGTGGTAGTGATGGCAACTTACATTGTGTCCTCCTTACAGAGGAGCAGATTGTGAAGTTGGGAAGAACGTACATTAAAGATTTACACCATGTAGCCCAGCTTAATTGACTCCTTGCCATAGGGAACAGAGAGTCAAAGGCTTGTTTGTAAGCCACAGAAATGGCAGCACCTTTCTCCTCCAACCACATCAATTCCACAGGTAGACCCTTAAAGCTGCCTCATGGGAAGCATACTATTATTTCTTGGGCTCATCTCCAAGGGACTGAACATCTGCTGCTGCTGCTGATGGTGGTGTCACTGACGTCTTGTGTGCCAGAAGCCCACAGTTTCTGATAACTCCCACTCTGGAGGAAATGACTGTGCAACTGTTCCTGTTTTATTCAGTTCTTGGTTACAGGGTCTCAGGCTGTCATTTTTCTGCCAGTGGTGGTTTTACTTGCTTCAGACTTTAGTCAGCTTTCTTACAGCATTTATATTAACTCTGGAAATCTCAGGTTGGGAGCCTATGGTCTCACACCTGTCACAAGACAAAGAACCACTACATTCTGAGCTGTTTACAGCCTCATGTAATCTTGTCCGGGCCTCTAGAGATTGTCAAGCATCAAGCCAGAAGGAAGCTGTTTAAACTGCAATTTTCAAGTTCTTGGATCACAGCTTACAGACTCATGGCAATAATGAAAGCTGCAAAAGATTCTATTCCTTCCTTTATTTCAGATATTCTTAAAAGCAACTGGAAGACTTACATAAATGACCTCAATTTTAACCTCTTTGGACTAGTTTAGTATGATGGAAAAAAATGTCCTGAGTGATATTCCAGTGCAACCTCTACATGGAAAAAGTTCTTCCTCTAAAAATAGTGCTGCACTCTTTTGGCTGTAACACTTCTCACGCTACTAAATTAGAATTCACAAGTCTTCTGCAGGATTCCTAATGGGATCAAAGATTAGAAACATCTTTGAAGTTTGTCTTCCTTTGCTCCACTGTTAATACATACCTGCACTAATCCACCATGGTTCTCCTCAACTAATCAGTCACTCTCCCTCCCAAAAGGGACAGTTTACAGGCTCTTTCCAAATCCCCATTTGTTTGTGTTCATTATCCACACTTCATTTTGCAAGAGCATACCATTTTGTTAATTGATTTTTCATGTTCTATAAGGAGGCCAGTTTTGTTTTCTGAAACCTTTTGGTCTAAATGTGATTTGCCAGTAATATTTACAGTACTTATAACTTCAGTCCTGTTTATTGCTGGTAAGGCAATTGGATTGAACTGTGCGTGAGACAGATTCACAGATTTTACTTTTGATTACAGCTATTAATAATATGGTTGCAAGGAGATCATCTCAGTTTCACTTTTTAAATTTGGTCCTTGTTGCAAAAGATCAAAGAAACACTGAACCTCAAGCTTATTTCCTTCTTGTTTAGGAAAACAAGATAACAGCCTCACTGACCTTAAGCAGAAATCATACAAGGGAAAACATAATTTAAAAAATCGTTTCAAAATTTGCACAACTCCAAACTGTGACACAGATGTTTTCCCTTGTCTCACTGTGACTCAAAGTTGGCTCATAACTACTATATAAAACTTCTTGTATCTTTAAATTAATACATATTTTTGGGGAAAAAAAAAGTAGTCTTTGGAAGAAAGCCTATTATCATAGAGTCTGTAATGATTTTTGTCACTGACAGTAATTGGTTCAGTCAGGCAACTGTTTGATTTACTTAAAGATTTCAAAGCCAGAAGGCCTCACTGGGCTCACTAGCTTCAACCTCACAGACAATACAAAATGCAGAACTGAACCAGAAGCAATATGTGGTGCTTTTTGAAGATGTATCTTTGTGGAGTTGAATGCATCTAGATTACCACAAGCTTTAATTTCAGAAAGCACAAGAACTGCAGATGAAGTCAATGGAATATGCCAGTGATGAGCCCCACAGCTAGACATCCAGAATTAAATCTTTTTAAATATTGATTTATAAACTAAAATAAAATGCATGCGAGGGACATGGTGAAGTAGAAAGTTTCTCAAAAGTCCTGCAAGGTCATACTTCATTAGTGGGAGACTATGAATATTTTAACTGTGATTCCTCTAGAAAGCAAGGGGGGGGGGAAATGAAAAAATTAGGAAAAACAAAAAAGAAAAAGAAAAAAGAAAAAGAGTAACGGATGAGCTCCCATTTCTTCAAAGCTTTATTCCTTAATTTTTCTCTGGGCTAAATTAAAAGATTAATCCATTTCAATGAATACCCACAGGGTTCACTTTTAAATGAGTATTTCCCCCCTCAACAGATAGAATAGGAAGATTAGAGTATGAAAAGGAGACAATTTATAGTGAGTTTTCTGTTCTTAAGAGGGGTTTTAATTCGGATGTGACAGACATGTTCCAGCTGCTGCTTGCCTTCACATTTTCAAGAGGACATTTTAAGTGCCACTGTAGCAAGTGCTGAGTGTCCCCAGAAAGACGAGAGTTGTGCTTGTGCCTGTTACTGGCTCTGGACTGACTGAGGCTTTTCCTTGTAAAATTCACACTGCACCGTCAACTCTCTTCTTCCTCATGTCTCTCTCACATCACTACCAGAGGGAATACCCTTCAGGATAATTGAAGAATAGATGTTTTAAAAAAATGTGATATAAAGATTGGGGAAAAAAAAAAAATATGTTTTAGATATAGCTTCACTGCTTTCTTTGCATTCCTCTAAGAAATTAATGAAGTTAATCATAGTCATGATCTCCTATTAACCAGGGAAGCACAAAATCAGCCACAGGACACCTTTAAAACAAAGAAGGGGCTGATGACACCTCCCAGTATAGGGGCACTGAGCAGGTTCCCACAGTCGCGACATTCACGACACTGATTATTGAATCAACATCTTCCCACAGAGTCAAAGGACGGAGACACCTTGGGTGTCTGTAATGGGAATAATCTTATCCTGGGGCAATGCCCTGCCTTCTCCAGTGAAACTGGTGTCTGGCAGCCTGGTGTGCAAGTGCTTTGAACTACTTTTTATCCTCTGCAGATTAAACACTGAGAGTCGCCATGACTAAATTAGGTGCGCATAATCAGCCAAATAATCCTGTGTGGAAATGGGCCAGGAAAGAGGATTTGTCACTATCTGCTTCTTCCTCGTCGTCCCGTTACCCAATACATGCACAACATTTGTACTCTCCCACCCCATTTTACGGACAGCAAAGTGAGGTGGATAATTTAAGCCACTTTTTAAAAGCCAGACAGAAATAAGTGCCAAAAACTGGAACTGGAGCTGCCGCGTATGAGCCAGGACAATTTTAGAACACAGACACAGAATCTCCCAGACTGGACTTCTTACACTAAAACCACAGATTTTATATGGCACTTTATAAAAATAACAAACACGATGATTAAGCACTCAAGTTGAGCTGGCATGAGAGCTTGGCAAAACTCTTTCAATAGTTCTTTGGTCATAAAAAGCAAGCTTTGCAGAATTCAGAGTTTCATGGATTTCTTCAGTTTTGACAAACTTAAGCTCAGCAAAACTGAAACCTCTTTAAATATTTCAGGTTGGCTTCTTTATATAAAAGTAATTCTGCATTTCCAAACCGGCTTGATCTTCCTGCCTCTACTTATTCATTACGAGGGGTGGTGAAGGTCCTCCCAGTGTGGAGCTGCTCCCCTCTGCTATGTGTTCTGATGGCCAGGGGAAGAGGTAATAATGGAGATAGCAAAGACATTATCTAAGCTATTAAAATAATACCACATTTAAAATACTGTTACAAGTACCATAAGCCCCTGAAATAAACAGCCAACTTACACCTCAGCACTGTTGTTTCAATCTCTACAAACAGAGAAACCCCTGTGCCCACACCCCCAAGTATTTGAACTTATTTTCTCCCCATCATTAGCAACTAGAGTATGAAAAGTAAATGCTGCTCAGTAAAGACAGCTAAAATGTCTTATAGACCTTGCTCTTCTTGGCTGGCACACTGCACTTTTCCAGATGCTTCACCCCACAAAGCTGAGAATCTCAATACTGCTCTATTTTAGTCCTATTCACAGTGAAATGATGGCATAAAGTGATTCTTCCATCAAGGCATTAATATCAGAACAAGATGAGAAGGAAAAAAAAAATTGAATTTGTCATGTAGAAAACTGAACAGAAAATCAGTCATAGAAATATGATTGGAAAGTATTTTCATGCAGGAAAATTCATATTTACATAATACTTATGTATTTAAGAACAACTGGTATACCTGTCTACCATGTGACAATTTTGAACGTTTTACCCATTTTGGAGGCAATTAGGATCTATTCTAGGCTTCTGTGCTCACTCTAATTTCTTCATTTCTCCACCCACCTGAATCTGACACTTTGACATTTTTGTTTGTTAGAATGGAAATTCAACATGTAGCAAGATCAAGCAATGCAAGGTCGAAAACCAGTGAGAAATATATATACTGAAGGAAGGATCATGGAGGTTTACATCAATAAGACATGCAGTTTCATTTTTCTGTAATTTTTAACAAAACAATAGCTGTCATGAGATACTAAAACAAGTTTTGAAATATTCATCACCATTTTCTTGTTCAGTCTCAAAAAAAATTGCTTCAGCACTCAGAGCTGTGGGTAGGTATTGAATAGCATTATGTCTTTTAGTCTAGCACGTCGACAGAGAAGAATTGCCTCTAACACTGTGCTATTGTTCTATTTAAAGAATCTTAAGCAAAAGAGATTTCATTACTTGAGTTGGAAGATTATTTAACAGACTAGTAGACCTTATGACTATGAAGTATTTCCCAACATTATACTGACATTCTTCAATTTGAACTCACAGCACTTAGCATACCTTAACTCATTCAAAACAATCCACCCTTCTTCCAATCCCCCACACATCACATTCTTCCACAGTGCTTGACAAACTCCTTCCCTCGTGGCACTTGCAGCAAGTTAGAGTCTATGCTGATGAAGCACACAGAGCTAATTGTGTGAGCAGGACATTCAGCTGACCACTCAAAATGCAGATACAAGCGAGAGGACTCTAAGCCCCTTAAACCAGTAAAACAGAAGTAAACCAGAATGTACACTCTGAGGATGGTGTAACCTCACTGCAGAATCACAAGGTAATACTGGGAATCTTGTACTGGGAACCACAGCTGTGGGCCTTTGGTGGATGACATGAACCTCTCATGCAAGTTTTATTGGGGCAGACAGAGGGAGAGCTTCCATACAGTGCATTTAAAATTCCAAAGGAAAATACACAAAGTATTTTGTATTAGTAAAGTATTTTACTAATACAAAAAGTTATACTTTTTGTTATTTATAACTTTAGTTATTACTAAAGTTATAAGTTGTTTAAATTGGAAGTTTTTCTTTCTGTTTACACAATTGTTTCTCTCTACTCCAAATCATAGTGGTTTCAACTTTAACATGACTTTCTTGTCATTCACTTTTTCTCATATCTTGCAGAATACATTCACACTCCTCTAAGACTGAAGTATCTCAATTTTTCAATTCCAGTCAATTTAGACCATAAACAAGCAATAGGTTTTTAGACATACAAAACCCCCTTTTTCTAAATAAAGAATAATGGTTTAAAATATCAGGCATTTTTTGAAAACCTTAAAAGTAGTACACCAGAGACGGGGCTAAATTTGAATTTTTCAGGTAATCTTGAACAAGAATATTAGTGGACAAACCTATCTGTGGCACAGAACAGATCTGTGGAGTACACACAGCAGGACCTGGAGCCGAACCTCAACCTGGGCTTTCCCAGAGCTGCCCCTTCAGTCTCAACACAAGATAGGGCAGCACCTCATAGGAGCAGGGCCCTGTTGCAACTGATCCTGGTTAGCAGCTGGTGGCAAGACTGTTGCTGTTGGCATGCTATTGGCAAAGAGGAGCCTGGCTGATAGTCAGAATCCCGGGATGGAACTCCAGGAAAGACCCGAGGACAAGCAGACGAGTACTGAGCAGTGTATCCTGTCTCACCATGGGAAAAGAGAACAGTCCCTCCGCTTCAAATCCAGTTAATTGAGTCCATCTGAATGGGTGAGGTATTGCCAGGAAGTTAACCAAGAAGCACAGCACAGGCTCCGTGCACATCCAGGCTTACTGCTTTTAGAGGGGTCACAGGAAGGGAGAAATCTGGTGAAGAGCAAAACTTCCACATCGCAGCTCCATTAACAAACTTCCCCTCAACACAAACATCATGTCTCCTTATTCTAAACAAGAGGGCTTTACTCCCTAGACAGAGACACTAGCTGGGACTTCTGAAAAGAAATGTGATTAGGCAGAACTAGCACCACAAGACATCTGGCAGAGGAGAGAAAAGCAAGAACAGGATCTCACCAGGGTCCCTTAAAGAATCACTGTTTATCCTAAAACACTCCATCCCTAAAATAAACCAGTGTTTTCATCTCACCTGCCACAGTCATTGGCTTTTTAGTAACCTACAATATGTCATGATTTTGAAACGAGCCCCTTGATTTACAACAGTAGCAGCTCCTCTATTTATAACAAATTCACACTTGTAAGATATTATCAACTACTTTTGTCTCTGTGACATGCAGAGATGCTGCTTAAATAGAAAATTGTGTTATGCGTGTTTGAAGACTTCTAAAGCTAGATAATTTTGCATTTTTCTGCCCTACTGAGCTAGGAAATTAACAGTAAAACTTTTTCTTGCCCTCCAGGAGACCTGATTTAGTCAAAGACACGATCTCAGGTAGTAGCTACAGAATCAGCTATTTATTTAATTTAAATAAAACTGTTCTTCCAGCAGACAGTGAAGGGATGAAATAATATGTCATGCTAAGATTCCTGAGCTAATACTTCTCCCCTACATCCTTTCTGTGCATGTTGAAGTGCACTGCTGCTCTGTGTTAAATAAGCAGCGGTAGAACGGAAAGCAACTAATTTGTGCTCCCTGGGTGCTGGGCAACTAATTTAACTCTTGCTGGCACATAGACTATAAATAGAAAAAGAAGGTAGAGTTTCATACCAATAACATTTCTATGAAAGTTAATAAACTAACAGTAAGGAAACATTTTTTCATCCTGCCTATCTGGCCCATGAACAGGAGTCCAAAGCAAGCAGGTGATGTTAGGTGTCACCTTGTTTCATGACTTACCAAGGGCTGGCACCAGATGTGCCCTCACCTGCTTGGCAGCACACCTTCTCCTTCCCTCACCTTTGTCCAGGATGAAGCATTATCCTTTTGGAACTAAAGAACAGACTTCTGGGCCAGACAGCATGTCACAGGAGAGAGGGCATGACACTTGGGAGGGGCTCATTCTCTTGCTCTCACATGGAGGTGGAGGGAAACCAGACAACAGCTTCCATGAGTTATCTAACTTGGCAGCAAGGGCAAAGTTATAGGTGCTGTTTTTCATCAGGTAATGGGCTGAGCTCATCTCTACATGAATTTGTACAAGCAGAACACTTCCCCTGGGTAATTTCCATACCCATCAAAAGTGATCTTGAAATATGCACAAGCTGGTCACAACAACCTGATCCCAACACTAAAGAGCACTATCATCCTCAGCTGAGTCAGCTGAAACCAAATGCTTTCACATCCTTCCAGTGATTGGAATGTGGTTTCACTTTTTATGGGCTTAATGTACAAAGATAATACAAAAATACACCAGAATATATAAATGAAATCAATTTCTTTCTAGGGACCTGGAGAATCAGATTTAACTTTCTATGTCTGAGGTTGCTAATGCTTCTTCCACAGTTTTTTTTTAAATATAAATAAATTGATTTAAATTCAGCAGCTTGGAGTATTTTGTTTTTAGATTTGTATGAACCTGTATACATTCAGTGTGTTCAAGGATAGTGCTGTACCTACAGATGCCATTTTTTTCAGATTCCCACCTGAAACTGCTAAACAATATTACTTGCAGAGACGTAGTTTAGATCTAATCAGATATCAGGTAATTCTGTCCTTAACACAGGTTTTATATAAATAAAGACTGAAAGATTACAACACCAGATAAAAGGAGAAGTTTTCCAAAGGCATAAATGTAGGGTAAAAGCACAAAGTGAAAGGGGTTGGCTAACCTCAAAGTAAAGTTTATTAGGAAAAAACCAAAAATGAGTGATCAGTCCAACAGTGAAACAAGATACAAGCATGCTTGGGAGCATTGGAAAAGTTAAAAGTCCCTAAAGACATTAGTCTTTTGCATTTCAATCACCCCATGTTAAGGGGAAAGACAAAATCCTTAGGGTTTTAAACTATATTAATTGTATTTATTGCAATTAATTTGAAATTAATACAAACAGTGAAAGATTCAGGAGCCTGCAGCATCTTGTCTCCTCTGCTGCTTCATGTCACCTGGCAGCCCTGACTGCTCCCCTCCTGGGCTGATACCACTTGCTTTGATATTGACACAGTTTAGGCTCAATCCAGTCTTCAAAGAAAAATGGGCATGAAAATCCCTCAATCCCCCTTTCTGCTCTGAGCCCAAGGAGTGAACACATTTCCCAAGGACTGCACAATCCAGTGGGTATTATTTTCTACTTAACAAAATTAACAGCCTCTACAGAAAATAGGGATTGTTCAAAGTCTGGTAGATGTACTATGATATCAGTCCTGACCCCTTTCATATCACTGGCATTATTTGATCAATTTTCTAAACTAAATTTATTATACTGAATATTAAGAAGCAGAAGAAAATTAGATGCAAAAGACTATATCTCTTATTTTAGATAATATTTGTCCTGTTCTGTATTGGCTGCCATTTACTTGCCAAACACAGTTCACTCTGTTTATTTACAGTTTCAGCTTGTAGGAAGGGATGTTCCAGATTAAAAAAAAAATACAAGAAAGAATGCCTCAGATTCGCTCTTAATGGAATTTTCTCCATAGCAGGGAAACAACCTCTTCACCATTCAGGCCCTATTTATCTGTTACTATTAATATTTTAAATAGTTGTTAGAATTTAGTGATTGTTTATTAATACTTAATAATTATTATTACTACTTTTAAACCACTGGGCAATCAAGATACCAAACCAAAGTCAGTAGCACAAAAGAGATTAGCTAGCACTGCACAGATTCCATTAGTCCTGAACTATGTGGAAACTACAGTCTGGACAATCCTGGAACACACATGTTCACTATCCCCCCAGAAAGAAGAACACCTTTGGGACTTACGGTTGGTTGTCCTGCTCTGGTCACTCTGAGCGCTGTCGTTTGACTGGTTGCTGGAGACAGAGGACACACTGGAGCTCCTGACAAAACCAAATGCGGCCAGCTTAGCTGCTGGCAACCGTGAATAACCTGGAGGACGAAGTCCAGATGGGCAGGGCTTGGGGAGATTTGATTTTGCAGCACTTGGACATGATCCTTTCTTAAGATCAACTGAAAGAAGGAAAAAGAATGAAATTTTTGTTAAATAAATTAACTGGGAGGTGCTGACCATTACCTGTATCTCCCAGCTACATAAAGGCAGCATTAAGACTGAACACAAGTTTTAACGACTGATCAGACTGCAATGATGTCTTATTCTGTGCTGCATTGAAAAGATATTTGGTGGAAAAATTACAAGTCACAATCATTTTTAAAAGGTGAAATGTGTCAAGTACCTATGGGGCATAACTCAAACTTCCAGCCAGGTAACATAGTCCAACATTGGTACAAATTTCTTTCAATGTTACCTTCTTCAATGCTGTATCACTTTCTAATTTTGCATTTATTATGTGCCAATTAAAAAAACTCACAGAGACAAACACGCTATGCATAACCTCCAATTCTGGAAAGTATTGTAGATCAGCAACAATCCTCTTCAAGTACACAGGACTTCTTTGTATTTCATCAAAGAAAACACTTCCTTGAAGTATTTCTTTCAAATTCTACTAAAAAAATTTCCCTTTTCTTGTGCCAAGCCTGGGAACAAGGACATGACCTGTAAAGTCCTACTTTTTTAACATACCACTGGCCATTTCCAGTGATGGACTTCTCCTTGTTAAGACATCAGCCCATGTGAGAGACATCCACCAGGTCTCAGGCAAGTGCCAGTAGAAGGTTTTTAACACCTGAAGTTAGACCACAGCAGCAGTTCAGCTGTGGTGTCTGCCTGTGGTTACAAACCACTCATCTGTCTTCAGCTTCTGTCCCAAGCTCTACTCTGCTGCTCTTGCTCAGGTAAATTTTACTAGGCAAATACAGAGCACAGGTTTAAATATTCCTCTTTTCCTTCACAGGCCAAAGGTCCATGATCATGGCAGTCTTGCCTTCAAGGTCAAGGACCAAAGATTTTGGTTGGAAGGTCTGAATACCAAGTGACTCCAGACCTCAAGTATACAAAAATTTGGACAAAGCTTCCTAGATTTGAGAATACCAGATTCCTGTTGCTTGTGGAATGCTGTGCAGCAAAAATGCATATTTTTTAAAAAAAACATTAACAACACTCCCCAAAACCTGATGCTAGAGTGTTTAAGCGGGACCAGCAGGATAGGAGACAAGGCAGCATTAAAAGCTATCAATGTGTTCTGCCAGAAAAGGCCACAAAGTCACCCTTTCTCCTTTCTTATTCAGTGAACACTATTTGTACACTAGCCTGACACAAACTTCAAAGGAAGAAGTGAACATTCATAATATAAAGAAAAATACAAATTAACTGCACAGTAAGAATATGGTCATATTATTACAGTATTTAATTCTTTTGTAAACTATGTAGGTCACAGCCTTATTAATTTTAATGAAGCATTTCACTTTGAGAAGACTTTAGAGAAAACAAGATTAACTCCTTTGAGCAGTAAAATGTTACAGGGATTTTGAAAGATACTTGTGTACCTCATCACAATACTAATGTTAAGCTTTGTTTAACGTAACTGAGCCTTTACAGAAATAGGTGAAACACCAAGCTGAAAAGAGTTTTGTTCTCCTATGAAACACATTCCTATAAAGATGTAAAAAAATGCTTCTTGCTCAACAAATAAAACAATTTATATACTCCTGACTCTTAAAAATGCATTTCTGTACCCACTTTTCCCAGGCTGAGGCTTTTATTAAGACTCAAGGAGGTGGATGTCTACCTTTGCCAGCCCAGAGAAGTACATGCTGTGCAGAGTAACCCAGATAAAAATAACTAATATCTATAGTGAGCAATAGAAGACTGCTAAAGTCCCCATTCACTTTTCTGGCACCAGCAGAGGCAATTTTGGACTATGATCCTGAATGTGGCTTCATTTGGACACTGTGAAGAGGGGCTCAGAGGCAGCCATGGGTTCCAGGTGCAGGTGAAGGGCAGAGCAGGCACATTAGCACAGAGAAGACATAACCAGTGATGGTCACCCTCAGTTTTTTCCAGGTTTGTGCAGTGCTGCTTTGACAGTGGCCTACTACAGCTAATTTATGGTTAGCTGCAAAGCACCCAGACTTCTTCCCTACTCACTGCAAAATATTCCATGTGCTGCATCTGGGACAGGACCAAGCCCAGGCACCCTCCAGGTCTGAAGCCAAGTACTTGTGGTGAGCAGCTGCAGGTGCAAGGAACCTGCCCAGCTCAGTGGCAGCAGGGAGAAGGTATTGGGCTGTCTCTCGTGGGTTTTACAGGTTTCCAAAAAATGCACCTAGACTACATAAGCTGAGGTTTCTTTTTCTAAAGCATCTCTGAAAACTTTAGAGAAAACTTACGTGGAGGGAGAGATATTTCCATTTTACAGCAACAAACTATAAATATCACAGACCTCCTGCAACAAAATAGGGGAAATTCCACTGGGACAGTGGGATAAAGTTAGAAATGGCTTTATTCATTTCAGACATGCATGGCCTAAGGCAGTGTGGCTCACCTGGGACTCCCAGGTCCCCAGCTCAACCACAGGGATGCCCACATCAAGCCCCCAGACTGATTGTTCTCTGCACACTCTCTGCTCTGTAACTGAGCACAAGTGTCACTGAAAGAATTTCCTTAAAACCAGAAGGGTTTTGGTGACAAACTGCCCAACCATCTTTACTTTTCCTTCAAAGTCATTCTTCCAGACATGGGCAGAAGAGTCAGTGTTTTTTTCTCATACTTTTTTTGTGTGTTTCTAGTTTATAACTTCAATTCAAATTCTCTCTGAACTAACAATATTTTGCATCTTGAACTCATCATTATCCTTAAATTATTTTTCACTTTTCTTCTTTGTAATCCAGTTCCTCTGTACCATGAGGACCTGGGGGCAGGACATTATCCTCATTAGGGATTCATTCAAATCCTTAAAGCTAAGTAATTTTGTGTATTCTTTCTCATTAAAATACATGAGACATCAGCCTATTGTATGCATTTTCTATTCTAAACATCATCAAGTTTTGTCATGCATGTTTTTTGCTTTATTTCTGTTCCTTAAAAGTATAGAAGTACTCCTGCAAACAAGGTCTGTGAGTTCAAAACAAAAGTTATTTTAATGAGCAGCTTTTATTTTAATAAAAATCTGCCAAAATAAGCTTAAAAATCTTTCTAGTTGTCTCACTGCCTGAATTAAGTATTGTTGTCTGTATGCACACAAGTGATTTTCTATGACACTTCAAGCTGTTCCCATCCAGAAACATAAAAACATTTTGAGTTGACACAAAGTAGATGTGCCTGGGGAGACTTAATAAAAGTCTGAACTTCACTTCTTATGCGTCCCCACTGCACGCAGAATTGCATCTTCGTGCATGGGTAAAAAGCAACTTTCATGTAACTTCTCTGTCAAATCTGAAAAATGTTTTAGCTGAAATGAATGAAAAATTAAAGAAATGAGTTATACAGATATCTTCTTATGAAGAAGTGTAGCAGTTCAAGATGTTAAAACTCTGTAATTCAGGGACTTTTGGCAAGTCTTTGTTATCTGGTTTTTTATCTGGTAGGGTTTTTTGTTTTCTTTGCTTTCCCTTTATTTTTTATTTTTTTTTAACCAGCATTTCTGTTAAAACTTTAATCATTAGATGTCATTTTCTCTCACTTACTGACAATCTGAACATCACTATTCTCATTTCATATTGGGAAATCTGGGGTAAAAAACTTACCTCCAATGTCACCACATCAGAGATAATACAAGCTGAGTTAACCCAGCTCAGAGTTAACCCAAACACTGGTATCTTTGCAGATTAAAAACAAATCACAAAAGTGAGATACCTAGTCTGCCACTACCTTTGTGGTTTCCCTGTATAGACATAACAACTTCCCTCTGAAGAAGAACTGAGGAAAGGGGCTTTGAAACAGAGGCTTTAATGATTCACACCTAAACAGCAGTGAGCAATTTGGGCCCAGCTGCCCTGATGGTCTCTCATCCAAATACTGTCAAGTCTAGGACAGTTCAGTTCTGAAGGCCAAACAGTTGTCACTGCAGAATATTGATTAATTTCTGAAGGGTCAGTCCACCGTCATATGGTAGGAAATGCTCACCTCCTTGTGATTCAGATTTAAAAGCACCAAAAAACTGCTCTGTGCCTTCCCAGCTCCCAGGCAAACCAAGGCTGGTTAGCACATTCTCAACACCCCAAGAACTTGTCATGTCACAATTCATTCAAGCTGCAAATGTCCGTGTTCGCTTGGCAGCTAACGTGAAAAGCATGGCATCCCTCAAAAACCGTGCAGCACAGGAATCATCTGTGCGTGAGTCCCACTCATTGCACTTTCCACTGGCAGCCCAGAGCAGCCAGAACACTTCTCTACACTGGAGCTTCATCTCATCTGTCCAGCTGCTGCTCACTGGCTGCTCAGAAGGGCTGTGGATGTCCAGCCAGAGACAACCCTTGCCTCTCACCAGGAAGGAGGCAAGGTAGGAAATATTTACTTGCTCCTACACCCAGATTGCTCCACATACTGTTCTTATTAATGACAGCTTGGCACCACTGTCATAGAGACAACCCTTCTGAAATGATGAGGTTTAGTTCCTTGAAGACACAGTAACTGGAGCAGAGAGGTGGCAGATGGTGATATCTCAAGTAAGATGACAATGTCCTTAAAAAACTCATGAGGAAGTGTGTGTGTCCCTTTGCAACTTAGTTTTTATTTTTTTAAAATGAAATTCAGTCAGATTGCACTCTCGAAGAAAAAAGAGAGTGCCAACTGACAACACTGCAGGTTAGTGGAGGACAGAGAACATTCTCCTCTCCGAACTATTCCACTGTCCCTCTTTCCTTAAATGTTTAAGAAGCTTGCCAGTTCAAACTCACGTACCTCAGACTGCAAGTACTGACAGAGCTGGAGTAGTAGTAAGGCAGCATTTCAGGAAGTGTCCTCAAAACCTCTTTTCTATCATCACATCTAATTTACATGTTCAATTAATAGGCCACTCTTGGGTTGCTTATTCCTGAGAATAAACATGAAAATAAAGCTTTCCTGCTGGGAGAAAGCTGTGTACATGTTGTGGCATTTGAGATGAAATACACTATACATATGCAAAGACACAAATAAATGCATATATCTGTGTCTGTCCAAGGAATGAGAAATATTGCAGTCTTGAATTATGGGTAAATTCTAACTTCAATGAAAGCTGACTTGCTTAGAAATGAGAGGAACAGCTAGACCCTCGGGACTGACAAGTTTAATACACAGAGAGGTGATAAGGAAGTAACATTTTATTAACTCTCTATGTGAGAAAAAAATACCCTAAACACTGCTGAAAAATGTAGAATTAAGTTAAATTAATGAGCATAATTAAAGTGAAGTTTTAATGATGAGATCTCTGTTACACTTTTCAAAATCAGACATTAATTCCATCAAAATAATCAGCTAATGAATGCAAATCCTAACACACTTGCTTCAAGAAGTCTTTATAACCAAGGAAAACATATTAATATTTTACATGTTATAGACACAGTATGCTTCAACGCTTGTTTTGAATTACAAGTTTCCCATAGAAAGAACAGAGTCTATTTGCATAAAAATAAACAAATATTAAGCTTTCAGAGACTCCATGGCACCTATATCATAATTAAATGACTTCTTATTTTACCTACTTTACAGAATGCTTTTTCTTACAGTCAGGCTGCTTGTCTGACCCACCTGAGGCAAAGCATCCCTGAAGGAGCAGCACTGCTTAATGCTACCATTGCCACCACATGTCCTATACTCTACTGATGAAGAAGGATTGTTGATCTAACTACACTTTAGGTATCACTTAGAGGTTTCACTTGAGGGAGCACTCATCATTATTTTACTTTCTACTTGGCGTAACGTAAAACTAACAAAACCCTTTTTAAAGCACTTATAATACTTGCAGTCCATCACAGCAGTTCAGGGATTTAATTATCAATTATTTCAGAGTCAGTTTTATGAGGATTAGTATTGTAACATGGGCCAAACCACTCAGCTTATCAGTGCTGCTTAACCAGACAGCTGTATTATGAATGGTATGGCAAAGGGGAATAAAATCCTCATTATGAGGCACTGCTGCTGTCCTCGATACTGTGCCACAGCGATTTCAGTTTAAAAGTCCTGCACACTTTGTCACGGGATAGCAACTGGCTAGATCCTTCTGTTACCTCAGGGCAGGACTGCTATCATTAGGATTGGAAACTGGATTAAAAGCTCAGGATCAAGCTGCAAGAGATGCTGATTAGCAATCTTGAAGGCAGGCCTGGTATCCCTGACAGAAAAATACCCCTCTAGTCCCTAGCTGCTTTTGCTGAGGCTACCCTAACTCTCACACCCCACAACACCCATGATCAAGCCTTACTGGCTCTGCATCCCAGGTGCTGACCACATGCTCATGCATGTCATTTGCTCGTGTTTGCAGACTCCATCAAAGCTGTGTTTAGTCTTGTTTTTCAAATAGTGCAGCAGAACCAATGATGCAGATCAAATATACTGCAAATAATACTACAGCTAACAGCCAAATTAAGGGAAAGTGGTTGAAAATGGCATTTGGTACCTTAAAACAGATGGATAAAAGGTGTTTGGACCTACTATGAGCCCCTCCAATTAACACCCCAACACCTCCGGCATGCCAGGGGTTGCTGTCCCATCCATCCCCTCCACAGCAACCAGCAACACATCTCTGGTCTGCATGTGTGCTCTGCTGTGGATACAGGCACAGGAATCAGTCCTCTGATGCCTCTGCACTCCTATACCAGTCTTGTCCTACCTTCTGTCACCTCTGCCTCTTTCATGAGCAACTCATTCTTCTTGAAAGGAATTATTTAATAGGAAATTAATTTAATAGGAAATTCTTTAAAAGGAAGTATTAAAGACAAAAAGTCTGGTAAGCTGACCTATGAAGTTATACATTGCTGAGAGGAAGATTAAGTCATTTGAGGCATACATGGAAAAATGTTTTAGTCAAGGAAAAGGTGATTATAAGAAAATCTTGAATGGATCATTGGGAAATAAAATACCAAAAATAAATGAATGTAAAGAAACAAACATAAGATTTCAGAAGTACATGAAAGATAAGTAAGAGGAGGCATTAAACCAAAGGAAAACAATGAAAAGTACTTTTCAACAGAAAAAGGTATTGCAGAAAAATTAAACACATTCTTCATCTTGCAAGGAAAATGGAAGGCGAGATGCCAGAGGTGAAACCAATGTGTCCTGAGGTGGACAGTGAAAAACTGGAGACATTAGCAACCTCTTCAGAACAAGTCCTGTGTAATTTAAAATCCATAAAAACAGTCAGAGCCCAAATACCAGATCAGACACACTTTGGGGTCCTGAAAGAGATGATAGACAGATTATTGGTCTACCAGGAGTTATCTTTAATACCCTTTCTGAAACAGCGAGGTATAAATAGACTAGAGAGAAACAAGCAAAACAACAGTTGTAGGAAGCAAATTATGGAAAGCCATTAATTAAATTTGACCTCCAAAGCAGGAAAGGTCCAAAAAATAATTTGTGATTAAAAAAAAAAAAAAATTAAAAATATAAAAAATAACAAAACCCCACACTTTTGAGAAACATGAAAACGTTAAGAAATATAAATTTAGTGGAATAGAATCACAGTAACAGCTCATGCAATTTAAACCAGGACACTTACATACACAATTCCATGTACTGGCTTTTTTTAAAGGCAGTACTACAAACAAAAAATGGGACTGATAGGGTGATCCTATTTGGATTGTAGAATGTCACATAACATAGGAAGATAGTAAATGAATACATGCAAGACAAGCTCCCATATGTATTAAAAGTGGCTAAAGAAAAGTCATGTCTGCTAGCATCAATGATGCAGGATAATGTAGAAAATGGATAGGTGATGGATGAATAAAAATGAAGGCTGTATTAATTTCTGAGGTTCAGAAAAAAACATTTCTTTGAAAATGGATCCTGTTTGCATTTTCTCTCATATCTATCTCCCAAACTGGTTCCTGTAACACAAGGGCTTACCCTACTCATATCCTGAACTCACACCCTCTTGCAGTTTCATTTAAATGGAAATTATGATCCAATTACTTTCTGCACCTGGATTCCCATGTTCAGTGCTGACTGAACTCAAGTCACAGGGCTGAAATGGTATTTACAACCCAGCCTGCAATCCTGGGGAGTCTCAGAAGTAACATACAGCTGAGTTTGGTCAGCTTCTGTTAATAGCATCAGCAAAGATAAACTCCAGATGCAGGGCCAGATAGTAAAGGAGACTGGCAAGAGGCACCATATTACAGAGAACCTTGATTTTCTGATAAACCCCAAATCCTGTCAACCTGTATTACTGATGCTGTCCTCTCAGGGTAAAGTCAAGATGCTCTGGTGCATTTCCATTCTAATTTTTTCTAAATTTCTCCTGCTTCTCAGTATGGAGAAATAGATGCTGGGGAGACACAGTAAGAGTTTTCAAATACCTGCAAGGGGGAAAAGACCCCACAACCACTCCAGATGAAAGAAAAAACAAAGTGTAACAAAGGGTGTTAGGCAAAACACAAGGGAACACTTTTAACTTGGAAATAGGTAATGCATTGGAGTAGTCCTGCTTTCAGAGGCTCCAAGATCTCATATTGAAGGTTTTTATAAATAGCTTCTCATGAACAGGTTAAATAAGCATACGTCAGAAGGAATCCCATCCGGGGCCAAGAGGAGGGATCATATAACCTTAAGTCATGAATTAACTTTAGCCCTTATGACCATTTTTAATAATCTCTGCAGTGTTCTGGGCTGTTAAACAGCTGCTACATTTCACTGGCAATGACCGATTTTCGGTTGTCTCTGAACTTGCTTCTGTTGAAATGTGCATTTTTTAAACCTCCACACTTTTGCAGGCTACTAAGGAGTGTCTTGTAGAAGTAATTACTGTCTCTTTCTTGTGATATTTCTCCTTCCAGCTTTTCTTGTGCTTTTCCCTCCCCTGTAATTCTGCCCAGGGTCATGCTGAGCTGGGCAGTAGCTAGGAAGATAAAGGTATTAGAAGTGTTGTCTCCAAAGAGGTGTACACCAGGCCTTCAGAGAATCAAGATCTCTGCTGGCACATTTGAACACTGTCCAGGTTTTCAGAGTACAACATGGTGGGGAATGTCAAATCCAGACTGAACAGGGGGTCTTCATGACAGAAGAAAATGTCCCATTATCTTCCCCAGAACAAATCCAAAGATTTTTCAGCATTTACAAGGTGGAGGAAGATAAAGAGGTGAAAAATGAGAATTATTTTTGAAAACTATTCTCTTTCTTTGGCAATGACCTGCTAAACAACCTTTGGACAAGTCCCAGACTCCCTAGTCAGCCTTGCTGAAGGATAAAAAGATGCACCTCAAAGAGTGCTGTTGGAGCTTTGTAGTATCAGGTCAAAATGTTGCTCATTTTGCAATTTTTTTGTCTCCAAAAAGAAAAGGTATCTTAATGGTGACTGGAGTAAAGGGAAAGGAAGGAAAGGTCATTCTTTACCTGAAGCATCAGGATGGTAGAGGCTGGGAGCACTTGTTATTTCTCCTTGCTGATGGAGACAACTCGCTGAGGATCTTTGACTGGCAATGAGAATCCTGCTCTTGGCAGAGGGCAACCTGGACACCGCACCCAGCCCTAACTGTGGCTTCAGGATCATGGCAGATCGGTAAAAGCTTGGTGGCACCTCATAGTGACTGTACGGTGGAGGGCAAAATTCATCCTTCGCAGGCCTGTCCCCAACCTGCAGAGAAATCAACAACACAGATATTACACAAGAAATCAATAAACCCAGACAACATGGAGCTCCAAATTGCTTATAAAGGCTAAATTTCCCAGGTTCTTGTGAATCTAGTCTTCAGAGCACTGCAAACTTTCCAAAAGTTATGAACTGCTCTTCAAGGATATGCATATTACACTCTCAATATGCAACTACACCCAAATAAAGAACTGATGCCTTCCCCAAAAGAAAATGGACAAATGAAAGACCTTCAATTAATGAAAATGAGGGTACTATTAAGTCATGAAAGGCTATATTATTTACAGACGTAGATACACTAAGAGAGTGTGTAAGTGGAACTTTTGTTAAAAGTTATTTAAAATATCCTTGCCCAATTCTGGGAGAAGTTGGTTTTAACTTAGATAGCTAAAAATAAAGCTGGAGGTGTTTTGGGTACATTTTATCAGAGAAACTGTACTGCCAAATAATTTCTGTGACAAAAAAAGCCTCACAGTATGTTCTCACTGCAAAATGTTCATTGTAATCTGTCCTTCTCTAGTTCCCGGAAAGACAACTGGTTGTGGACATGAGCACACTTCCCTAACTTATGCTTTCAGAGGCCTGTTGAATATTCCAAATCAGAGCTATAAAACCCATCTGCCCGTGTGAATTGGAGAAAAAAAACTATCGGATTTGCAAATGTGAAACATTTACTATTTATCACAAATAGACGCTGCGTTGTTAAAATCAGTGACAAAAATCTCTCAGTATTTTAATGGGCATTTACTGTAAGAACAGCAGAATGAGTCCCAAGCTGCAAGTATTTCCAGCTCATAGCTGGCTCATAGCACTGAGCTTGCACTCGAGGAATGACCTGGTTCCATGATTCAGCCCTTGCGTCTTTGTGCATTCAAGCTGGGCTATGACTCCCATCTTTCTGTGCTGCTTCATGACTCAGGACAAGAGTGCAGAGTTTTCATCTCTTACATTTGCAAAGAACAGTTTGCTCTTCTGAGTAGAGTCCAACTTCTTCACCATTTTCTTATAAAAAGCAGTATCATCATAATGTAGAAAGGACCTGTGAATATTTTCTCAGTCATCCCATTTAGGCCATGGGAAAAGAAAAAAAAAGCACAGGAAATAGAAAATCTGAACTAAATTTCTTTAAAATTAATCAAAAAGTGCCACAGGCTACCTAGGAAGAAATGTAACTGACAATTAATTAAGTCTGCTGTAAGTTATGATGCATATAATATGCCAAATCAATTTCTATTTAGCAATTATAAGCATTAGAATATGCACTTCAACATTGGCTATAAAAGCTTTGATCCTAGCTCCTTCAAGAGCTTTAATCCTAATTTAGCAAATCTTTAATATGCTAAGAGACAAGATTGGCCTTAAACTATGAAATATAGAATGTTTGAGGCCTTTGCACAGGAACTAGGATGGCAGATGCAACAAACATTGAGCTTTATAGTTTTGCCCTATATTTTTTCCTCTGTTTGCAGTCCTATTCCCTGTCGTTAGATCTTTCTCTTTCCTTTTTTATTATACTCCTGTGACCTATTTTAAGTTAGGATGCAGTTTTTTGCTGTATAGTATGAATGATTCTGTAGGCTTGGACTGCAGATGTTTAGCTTCTTACTTTCAGCTTCTAGACATGAGATTGTTTTTGTGGATAAGCCTCAGTTATCTTCTGTCTCCCTGATAAATTTATTTCTATCAGATTACAATATGCATACTATCATTTCATATTTAAATGAAAGTTAAACACCAGTGCCAAGTATTTCAGTGTAAGGAAAAGAGAAAATCTTTACATATAGAAAATAAGCATTTTTAATAAACCGTGTCAGTTTATTCAAAACTTCTCTCACCCCAATTCTTTTTCTTTATTGACAGTATGCTAGGAGTAACAGAGAAAGGCAACAAACATGGACACAAAACCAATAGATCACAAGCATAAAACCTCAAGCTGAGAGAAGTGAGAAGGACTTAGAATAGAATAATTTAGATTGGAAAAGACCCTTAAGATAACTAAGTCCAACTGAATTTGCCCAAATATCTCTCAAGAATCAGATGCTATTTTTTGAAGATCATAGTTTTGAAGGACATAAACTTGTTATGAAGATACACTATTTCTTCCTTTCTATTTAACTGTGAGTCCGTGAAAGGTAAAATTCAACTGGTCTCAATAGAATTGTATAAAATTATTGCCATTTTAAAGTGCTTCAGAAAGATATGGATTAGTATGATCCCTGCTAGCACCCTGTACTGGATTTTTGTATGAGGGACTTCTAGGAAATGATCTATTGCAGCCTGACCACCAAGAAGGCCAGCCCAGAGTTTTCTTCTGTGGGGCTGTCTCCTCATTACCCATAGACCCATGAATGAATTTGTTAGAATGAGCCAGAAAAGTTTGCAACAAATACTTTGAGAATACAGGAATTTCCGCAGGCTGTGTATTCCTGAGCAGAGCTGGCAGCGTGGCCAGCAGGTACAGATGCCCAACGCTTTCCTTCATGTTACTTTGTTTATAACATCATCAAACACTAATGCCTCGAGGAATAATTTGTTTGTCAAGTGCCTGCTTCAGGCAAGAGTTTGGGAAAAGAGTTGGAAACATCAGTTCAGGCAGTTCAAATAACAGGATCAAGGGGAGAAAATTTTGTTTTCACTATATATAAAACGACTCCCCTAACTCCTTTTTACTTCAGCAGGCTTTTTGTTTCAACAGACTTTATTCCATCCTCTCTGGAGCACAATGATGTCTGTGCTGGGGAACAGACCCAAAGAGGAGGTTGAACAGGGCTGGCACAGTCTTGGTGAGGCAGGCAGGAGAGCTGGTGATCACCAGACCTCCTTACAGGCCCTCACCAGATCAGGGCTCCTGGTAGCAGCCATAAAATAGTGAAGAAAATGGCCAGTGACCACTCTCTGACAGTGCACAGACTGTACTTGTACAGGTAAACTCAGTCTGCACTCCAGGCTGATCCATGCTGGTCCTTGAGAGCAGCCTCTGGGTGAGCGCGCTCTGGTAGAGCTGGATCCTGAGCTGGAGCATGCTCCCAGTCCAGCAGTACAGACAACCTCTCCTGAGCCTTGGGGCCATGCCATCCCACTGTTCAGTTCACTAGGACAGCTACAGACTTTGGGTCCCTGTAACTTGATTTGCTCTGTAACTTCCCACAGAGGCAAGAGGGAGAACAAAGAGCCCACAAACACCTGCTGGCACTGACTAGAAGAGGGTGAGGTCCACAATGAGATGGGGAGCCCACGTTGTGATGAAGGATGTGGACAGCAGTGACCTCCTCTGGAAAAGGACTGGTTTTCTTAAGCATTTTGCATTTCCCCTTGAGAAGTTTTCTTTTTTTTTTTTTTTTCTTTTTTGATGGAGATGGGCATGAAAGATCTATCTACTCACTCTGCCAATGTTCTAAAGAAAAGCACTGGGGGGAGCTTCCAATTCCACAGGCAAGGCTGCCCATTCAGCCTTAACTCCACTCTGCTATGGACCCAACCCCTCAGCACAGCTGGACTGCCTTCATGCTAGAGTTGGGATTTTTGTCTGAGCTGCCCTGAGTGGGCTTTGGCACAGGCAGCTCAAGAAGCCCTGCAGGCTTCCCACTGCACAGAGGCAGCCCTTGTGTCTTTCTCATAGGATTCTCCAGGCCTTTTCCTGGAGTCTCCTGTCCGAGATGGCGCCTTCCTAATTCTTCTATGCCTGGCACCCAGAGGTAATATTTAATATTTAATTGTTCCTACCACTTAGCTGAATGATGCTTAGATTACAGGTTTGACTCAACATCTATTAACACTGTCACAGCTATATAAGGAGCTACAAAATGCTAATCAAAGCTCTCCAAAGACAATACTGGATGTGCGAAATAGGTCAGTCCAGGATGTTTTTTCTCTAACCAAGACAGCGGCCATCATGCCACAGTCTCATTGTCTCCAAAACCTCTGAGTCTTCCACACTCTCCCTTCAGCTCAGTGATTTTGATCTATTTCAATGCACCCTAATTGGTTTCTTTTGGATTACAAATCCCTCATCTGCTACTAGCCCATACTGTGCACAGCTGCTCTTTTAAGCATCTGTTCACCTCCATGGACTGATCATTTTCCTTTCTCTGAGCCAAATCAGGCCCCTTTGTATTCCTCCAGCTGGCAGGACAACCAGGTAATTGCTTTTAAGGTGGCAGTCCAAGAAAGCAGATTCCACCATCTGCTATTAGCTCCTGACTCCTGGGCTAATGCAAACTCCTAGTGCAAGTTTGTCTTTTTTTTCTCAGTCTCTTCTCCAGTCACTCCAGATTCTCTGAAGAAGCAGCTTGCTTGGGTTCAGATATTCCCCCACTGAAATACCCACCAAAGGTCATATTGGAGGAACAGGGGAAGATGCTTTGTATCCTCTGCAGCCCATAAGTGTCCTACTTCTAAACCTAGTCTAGAGAAAATCACACTGCAGACTTGCCACATCCTGAGTTCTTCTTGTGCTAAAAACAGTCCTCAGCAGTGCTCAGAAATCTGTCCTTGGGTCACAGATGTGTCTGCTGAACCTGCCTGATTATCTGAACCCCAATTCTCACAGACACCTGTGGTCTTCAGAGGATCATGCCAACCTAAAAACAGTCAAACAGCCTGTGCAGAGTCTGGGTCATTTTAGCTTTCATTCCATTGCCAAGCATTAAACAGTAATAATCCAACCATTTCCCCTCACCTTACAAGGCGACTGTGAAGATATAATAATGATGGCTGGAACAGACAATCTCCCAACTACTTTAGTAATTCATTCTCTGGACATAAAATATAAGGGACAGAGCTGAAAACTGAAGTTAAAGTCAGAAGACAAAAGCAAGCACTGTTCTTTCTGTGTTTGTGATGAGAAATAACTATAATCTTTGCTCACTTCAGAAGGTGTCTGGTAAATACGCCATAAGGGTCAATCTACTCTCACACACAGTATCATAATTTGGGTATTTGCCAGGTTTTGACTGCCAATACTGCCACTAAATTTATTTCAATGCTGTTTCTTGGATCTATAGCATATGTAGAAAGAGGTAGGGAGTAAAATAGCCTTAATAACAGCACAAGGCACAGAGCAAAAAACATACCTTTTTTTTAAAGACTCATTCAAATAAAATCACCTTTGTTATCTTTAGTGTTTATATGAAAAGCTTGGCTGTTGAAGTACCACAGGTCCCAAGCAGTGGATGCAAGAGCACATGACACAGCTTGCTCTTCCCTGTCCTTTCTCTACCTACCAAGCAAGAGCATCCTTCCTCCACTGTGCTCACCTCCCAGTGGGGATTTTGGGAACCCAAGGCTCCTGCCCAGTTTAGCAAGGCAGAAACACAGTGAGATATCTGGAGCCAGAGGCATCTAGAGGGAATTCCATCACATTTTGGCTGCTCAGGATGGCTTTCCAGAGAAAATAAATATTTTTTGAGGTGCACGTCAGTGTAAGAAACAGCATTAAATTAGTCAAAACTAAATCTTCTTTTGTATTATATGTATAATCCAAAGAGTTCTGATAGTCCCTAGGTTTCCATACAGCAAAACAGAATGGAATTAGTTTAGACCTCTAGTGCTCTGTCTACAAAATCCTGCCAACTTTCCCATTAGGAAAGAAAAGTCTGTATGGGCAAATTATAATCGCTTCCCAAAGCTATTCTCTGGGAAGCAAAAAAAAAAAAAAAAAAAAAAAAAATTATTCAATTTTATTCAATTCAGCATGTATTTTTCTTTCTAAATATCCCTATTTATAATACTAGCAGGTGACCAAGTTTCTGGAAAATACTGGAAGAACACAGTGACAACTTCCAGTAACAGCTAAGATATCACAACAGGGTCAGTGCCAGAAACAGTTTATTCCTAATGATCACACATTGTTTTAGGATTTATCTTATTTGAGGTTTGAGAACTAACTTCTGGCATCAGCAAATAAGCAAATGATCACCACCTGGCATACAAAAGCAGCTGTCTAAGCTGCAGAAACTTACCTCCTGCAGAAACTTCTCGCTCATCGGACTGAAGTGATGACCTGGCGGCCTAATTCCTGACACCACTAGTCCAGAACCAAAGAGTCTTGGCTTCTGGAGGTCAGGCTTAAATTTGTCATACAGGATGCTGGTGGGCTTTGCCTCTCCTCCGTTGGACGCCTTCTGTTCCGCAGAGATGGGCACGCTGCACGGGGGGCCGTCGAAGGGCAGCCCTGCCGGCGCGAACAAAGGGTCGAGCTGCTCTATTGAGCGAGGGTTTCTCCTAATGTACGTGATGATTTTAGGTCTCACAGGTTTGGGCCGGGGGATGGCAGGTTTTATCTCAAAGCCTTCTTCCAGCTTTTCACTGCAGTCACTGTCCACACCAGCCTTTTCTGTGGGGGAGCCCTTGGGGTGGACCAGGATAGGTTTTGGGATGGCGCTGCTGCAAGCAGTCTTGATAGGCACTTTAGGGGATATGTTTAACAACTGTGTGCTGTCAATGGGAGGTAGGACTGAGGAGGGTGACAATTTGTCATCATGAAGTGCATAAAGGTCCTTCAAATTACTGTTTGATAGCGTGGACTGACCATCAACATCTGGTGTTGCCACCGGGCGCACAGGAGTAGGGACACATAAAAAGACATCAGCCTTTGTTGGAATGTTACAGCTCTCTGGTGTTTCCTCTGGAGGATTTTTCTGTACATTAGCTGTTTCTTTACTTGAAACTGAAACATTTGAGGTTTCCACGTCACTGCTGTGGCTGTCAGGTTGTTGGTTTGACACTGTCTCTGCACTGTGTGCTCTGTGATGATCTGAGGGATCAGAAGCAGGCACAACAGCATCCTCAGTGCTTTCTTTTACTAGCATCAGTTTATTCTCATTAACTTTCAAGGGTTTGCTGTCAGGTGGATTAATATCATGTATAGGAGATATCTGTTCACCAACTGCTTCAGTGCAACCTGTGTCAACTTCATGCAAATTTTTGTTTTTCCTCAGTGTCACTTTGACGCTGGATTTACTACTGCAGGTGAGTGGAAATATTGTTTCCATTTCCTCATCAGTAAAATATTCCTCATCAGCCTGGCTGGTTGCCCTGCTGTCACTGTCATTGCTTCCTCTCCCTTCTCTGACGGTGATGTTATCATTTTGCAATTTATCATCAGGGTGAGTTACTACCTGGCTTGACAATGGGTCCTCTACTCTATTACAGGTGTCTTGAAAATGGGATACTTGAAATTTTGACATGTCAGACACAGAGTTTTTCTGTTCCTGCACTGCTGTATTTTCAGCTCTTGGACATCCCAGGAACTCTACTAGCATAATTCTCTCTATCTTTTGTGGACACGCATTTTTATATTGTAGAGATGGTGCAGTCCTAAGCTCCAGTTTTTTACTTTTATCACCCTGACCTAATTGTGCTTCTGATTTACTAGCAACCTCATTGAGCTTAACAGCTGAATGTTGAGAATGAGAAGTATGCAGTGTGCTTTCAATGCTAACATTTGGTACATTTTCTGCTTTACTTGTTTTCTTGTTCCCTGAGGTAGATGGTTTGGAATAAAATACAGTATTTTCCTCTGAGGTATTGTCAAGTGGACAAAACACCATCCCAAGAAAATGATCCGTGGATGTTTTTTGGGATTTCTCTGTACTTCCTACCAAGTGGTGAGACCTGTCGATGGAGTCCAATGATGCAGAGAGCAGACGTTTACATGACACGCGGCCAACGCCATCTTTTACAAATGTTTCAGGCTGAGGAGAAAATTTACTTGGTCTTCCCAAAGAAAGCCTTTTTATTCTCTCCACCTCCACAGTCCTGGACATTTTTCCCTTAGGAAAGTTCTGGGTGAAGTCAATATCACCTTTGGAGACAACCTCCAGGCTGGCATCATTTGTGCTACTTTTTAAATTGGACAGACTTTGTCCTCGGCTAATCCTGATATGCCTTGATATATCCTTAGCTTCACTGGTCCTACAATCTTTCCCAATTTCCCTGCCTGTGGTAGAGGGCAGCTTACTTTCTTGTGCACTGGTGTGACAGGTTCGAGAGTCTTTGAAGGTCAGAAGTTTATTCTGGTCTGTAGGCAGATGAGTCACCTTCCCTGTTCCTCCAGAGTATATATTCCCACTCTCATCTGTCAAATCATGTTTCTTAACATCCCCGTCAGTGGTTCTAACTTTTGTTACAATTTGGTTGGCATTGGTATCCCCAACACTCACTATGCTTTCATTATTGTTTCTTATTTCACTGCGGTTGTCCTGAAGCTGGGAATAACATGACTTGCTTGGAACTAGTGGGGCACTCATTTTGAAGCTTCAGGTGACTGCTTTTTGGTTTTGGCAGTTCTAATTAATGAGAAGGTGTTTTTCCCTATCAGGTTAACTTTTATGCATGCTTCAGTTATATATTTAAATTAGAACTGATCAGTAGAAAATTCATCATCAGAAGGCTTGAAGTCTCTTCTCAGAGTCACATTTTTCTGCTGCTCAGTTGTCTGATGTCTCTTCTGCAGCTTCTGGACCTAGGAAATCTTTATGATGTGCTGTAGAGAGGTTCAACAAAAGCAAAATAGATCTGCCAAGTTCCCTCTGAATGAGAGCCAGTTAATCCAGCCAACCTAGGGGGAAAAAAAACCCAAATACAAATAAAACAAAAAACCCAAACAGATAACATTACAGTGATGTCAGAAATCATGCTAACTAAACCAAAGTTAAAATCAACAGCAGTCCCAGGTGTAACCCCAGCACAGAGTGTTTTCAAAGACTTTAAATGCTGTTTCAGTCACAGCTTTGCTCCCAGCAAAGGTTCTTAGTGTAGCACAGATCTCTGACTCAAGAAGTTACACAGCAAAAACTGTCCTTGTTAGAAGAGTGGTTGTTACTGTTTATAAGACACACAGGTTTACAACTGGAAAAAGACAAAAATAGCCAGGTAAGGGTGGGATCTAGTCTTGAGGGTCTAAACATTCACATATTGCTTCAACACTTATTACATCAAGAGTGGCTACTGAAGCATTTAAAGCATCACTGTATAGATTAGCCATAAATAATAAAATTCTAGGTCCACAGAAGTTGTTTATGGGTTTCTCTTCTTGCCTTGTAGAAATCACTGCCATTCTTGTGCTAACACCCCATCTCCTTTGACATTTCTTAGCCAGATCTATAGACTCCAAGAAAGCAAAAGCTGTGGCTGGAAGCCTGCAAAGTAAAAAAAGTATTTTTTCTGAGACAGATGAATGTGTGTATTTTTAAGTACAGAGAGAGGATGATATACCGATCCAAATACAGCACATGTCCTTCTGTCTCCCTCACACGTGTGCCTTCGGGAGCCCAGATTTTGTCCTCTATCACTTCCAACAAGATGAAGGTGAGATTTCTGTCTATTTTCCATGCCTAAATTTACTCTCTGTTTCTTGTACCCTGTGTGTTCATACCCTTCATCATAAAGAAACATGGACACTGGAAATTGAAGCATGCTCCACAATTCCCAGAAGCTGGAATTCAAAGCATTTGTGATACTCCCAGCTGTGCTGGGTTTCTAGCCAGGGGCTCAGAGGGGCACTAATTAGAAGTGCTGAGTAAGTCCAGCGCTCTGTCTAGAGTACCTGGGTGCCATTCTGGGTCCCTGTGTTCACTGAGAGCATCTTCACACACAGTGTGTAGAGAGGCCATGCTGGTGTGCTTCAGAGACCAGACCGAGTACTCTGGCTTAATGCAGCTAGTACAAATTTATTTACATGAAGGTCGGCCCTGGCTCCTCTCAAACACGGGGCACTGCTCAACCTCAGTAGGCTGCCAGTTGAGACTAACCCCTTAAAACTGACAATATGGACTCTATGCACCCAACATTCCAATTTCATCTCTTCTCATGAGATCCAGTCTCAGATTAGGGATATCAAAGACTTGAAGAACCCATTACATTCTTACAACTGACATCCATACAATTACCCAAAGATGTTTTCTTTTTTTTGCAGAATATTGCCTGCTTGACTTTGTAACGTGTTTTATGACTACCATTACAATAACTACACAGAAAAATGATTCTCTGATTGTAAATAATACAAGGTTCCATTCTGCCATAGAACATACAGGACTCCTACTTAATTAATATAAAAATATAATCTATTTCCCTGTTAAGGAACACAAACTTTGGAGCTTGGTTCAGTTAATGGATTGAACATATTGTGATAAGCCCATCTGGAAGTAGGATACATGGTTTAGTGTTACATTTGGGACCTTAGATTTGATCGTTCTTCTGTAAATAGCTGCTATTTAAGAAGCTTTGGCTTGGATTTTCTGCAAGATACTTTATTTTAAATGGCACTGTCCAGGCTCAACTTCACTATGCTCTTTGGAGTCAGTGAGATGAAAAGACTCAGCTGTGTCTGGGTTCTGCTGGCTCTTCCTCTATTTTTTATTACTCATATCTCTTGATTGATATTGGCTGACATACACACATCTGAAGTCACTCTCTGCTGTGGAGGAATGCTCTGGGATGAGAGGGATATGAACTTCCTTACTCTTCAGATGCCCTTCTCAGCACAGGAGAAGGGAGTAAGAGGAGTCCCAAGCCTAACAAAGACAACACTACATCACTTAGCAGCATATCACTAGGGACTCTGGACAAGAAATATATCTGCCATCTTAAAGACTACACTTGGTATATGTAAGGATTTGTATGGATAAAATTTTCTTTATACTGTATAATGTAAAAATATCCCCTCTGAACCACTGGGAGTAGAAAATGAAGTCATAGCTCTCCATGTCACAGCATCTTGGCAAGATGCAATAACTGTATTTGTGAAAACAAAACAAAAACCCATCACAAACTGATGTGAACATGCTAGACAGCAAAACAAAATTATATCCACCAGACTATGTTTAGCTATGAATCCCACAGGGAGAAGAAAAGTTCAAGGAGCCAGAAACACAATTAAATACTTCTGTTTAACTCCAGCAGTGTCAGGTTCCTTCTAAGATGTTTATCTCTTATGAGACTCTATTTTAAACCTGAGCCCATTTAATGATGATCTAGGAAAGAAGCCTACAAGAGTTTCTTCCCATCTGATATTGCAGTTCCTCCACTACTCTCCAAGTTACATTTGGCCAGCAGGTCTCACCCTAACCTCTGGAGACATCAGGAAGAAGGAGAAGCTGAGCTGGATGGTTTTTGCCCCAGGACATGCAGCAGGGACTGCATCAGCAGAGCTCCAGTTTGTAAAATAAAACTGTCTGGAAAAAGAAAGCAGCAGACTGCTTCTGAATAATAACAGAGGTGCTTTTTTTGGTTAATCAAGCAGTGTAGAAATATTATTATCCTCAATAGGAATTGAAAAAAGAAAAATGCTGAAGAATTCCAGACAATTGGTTGTTTGTTATGTTTTCAATTTGTCACAAAAATAGAACAGCAATAATTATGAAATATGCAAGGGAATTATTAAAACACGTGTACAAATAAAAATGGAAATAAAGAAATAAAACCTGAAACATGTTGAGAATTTTACCTTCTTTTTAAAAATTTCCTAATGAAGGCTGTTACGGCTGCTTACCCACCCCAGTACCGAGAGTCTAAAACCAGAATTTTTACAGCAAGGTACATTAAAAACATCTGGGTGTTCTAGTAACACTGTTCATGGCTTAGACTGACTGCTCCTTCAGTACAATGTGTATGAGAAACACCTGAACACTTCATTAACCATCTGCCACTGAACTGATGCCTCTTGCTACTACCGTAAAACAAACCAAACTAAACCCAAACAACAAAAAACAATGGGTTTTTTAATTGCTGGGGCAGAGCCAGCAGTCTGCAAAAAGTCAGCCCTGGGCCAGCATCCTCCATAAGCTGCCCACTCCTGCAAGGTAAATGCTCTCAGCCCAATGGGCTACTGGGTCGTGCTGCCCAAAAAATAGGATTATAGAAGCAGGTTGTTCACCTGGAGTAGAGAGGTGAACCTCATTGCAGCCTTTTAGAAATAAAAGGGGGTTTACAAAAAGGAGGGGGAATGACTTTTTCCATGAGCAGATATTCATAGGACAAGGAGAAATAGTCTTAAACTAAAAGAAGAGAGATTTAGATCAGATATTAGGAAGAAATTCTTTACTGTGAGAGTGGTGAGGCACTGGAATAGGTTGCCCAGAGAAATTGTGGATGCTTCATCCTTGGAAGTGTGCAAGGCCAGGTTGGACAGGGCTTTGAAGAACCTGATTTAGTGGAAAGAGTTCCTGTCCATGGCAGGGAGTTGGAACTAGAAAATCTTTAAGGCCTTGTTCAACCCAACCACTCTATGATTCTATGATACATAGGGGGAACCTGTGCACCAGCCCACCTGGCAGTGACTCAGAGAGGAGTCAGAAGGTCTGATGGGGTGTTTGTCATAGAAGGCAGCTACGACTGCTTGATCACAACTCTGTTCAAAGCACAAAGTGAGAAATCTCCAGCCCATTCACTCAGAGGCTGTCATGACCAAAAGCTCCAAGTTCTTAAATGCCTGGAACATCCTGGACAAGGGGTGAGCACAAACTCCAGCTCTGCTGCCCTCTGCACAAGCAGCACACATCCAAAGGATGAGAGTCTTGGGTGCATTTCAACACCCACAGATAAACTCCTGCAGAAAAAGACCCTCAGGAAGAAACCTTGGCCCAGGAGAAAGACACTCCTGTTGTCTGACCAGCACAGTGATGCAGGGAGATGGATGAAAGAAGATGAGGGATATATTTGCATGAGGTGGGAAACAGATGCAGTTTTTACAGTTACTACAGAAAACTGGCATGAACAGATGCCTCCTGATATGCATAATTGTCCCAAGAAATGCCACTGGGGAGAACTGGCAAACCAGGCAGAGCCTTGCTGGGGCTCTCTCTGGGAGACAAGATACCACCACACCCAGTGCCAGCACTGCACACTGCCAAGAGCTGAGCCCACAGATGAAACAAACACAGCGTTGGAAGGAAAGGAGGTGGGAATATCTCCTTGGGAAGCCCAAATCTTCATGAAGAACTGTTTCTAATGGTGACAGAAGCTGAAAGCTGATACTAGGATATTATTAAAAAAAAAAAGCAATAAACCTTTTGGAGTGGGTAATGTACAATTGGAATTAATTAAACGTGATGGAAAAGTGCTCACCCAGGCATGTGATAATTTTGTTAATGTGATTTGGAAGGGTGAGAACTAAGGTTTGGATACAGTCCCCAACAGCTTCTATTCATAATGAAGCAGACACAGCTGTTTGAGGAAATTACAGCATAATCTCATCTTTGGCAGATCCTGTGGAAACGTCTCTGTCTGTCATGAAGAGGACAATACTTCAGAGACAACTTTCTGCCTGACAAGCAATTAGAACATAGGCAGAGAAGAGATGATAGTGCAAATGTTAAATTTTTACACACTGGAAAGTGGCAGGAAGGCAGTTCTGACTCAAAAGTAAAACTGAAATTATTTGAAGATATTAAAAGCTTTTGCAGAGTGTGGCTCTATTGCATTTCCAGAATTTCACTGTTTTAGTGTGTTTAATGTCTCTATAGTCAACAAATGTTAATGATTTCATTATTTACATGATTGCATATTTTATACCTTTATAAGTATAATTATAAAAACTGAATATAGAACAGCTTATGGTTTCATAGGCCAAGGCAATTTTTCTGTTATAGTTTAATTTTTATTCAATAATAAAACATATTGAATTTTATCCAAATCATTAATAAATTTATGCTGGTTTATCAAATGAATTTTATAAAAATTATTATGAACAAAACAGATTTTAAACATTTGCCATATTATTTTCAAAATTTTCTAAATCAAACATTTTCATTTTCTCTCCCAAGTAATATTTCAAGATCAAATTGACTTCATCTTGCCAAGGTTTTCAAATGGCAAATCAGGTGAGACAGAAAGGTTACTTTCCCTACCCAAATCAGTATTTTTATTTTCCTAAGTAACAGGGTGATAACAAGCCCAGTGGAAAACTCCTGGATCTTGCTTTCACTAGACTTAGGATGAGCCATTTCTTTTTGTCTCTCTTCACTGCATTTATTATATATATATATATATATATATACATTTATATATGTATTTTTATTAGTGAGATTTTTGGTTCAAGCCTTCAGTAATACAGTTTCCTTATACAACACACCTGAGATCCCTTGGAAGCAGCACCAATTCCAGTTTGCTGGAAATCATCACCACATGCAACATTCCTGAAAGCACAGCCAAAGGTAGAGGTGCTAAAGCAAGGTTGTCCCCTGACCTTCCCAAAGGAAAGGAGGTGGCAGCACCTGAAACAACAGGACTGAAAATTAAGCTGCCAGCATGAGACCTCAGCCCAGGAATTCACTGTAGCAGCTGGCAGCACCATGATGTGTGATCAGCTTGCAAGTGCAACTTTCCTTTCTGAATGAACTGAAAAAAACCCAAAAGAGATGTTCTATGTTGGAAGCATTTATATATATATATCCTTAATTGCCTGTATATGGCAACTGGAGGACATCAACACAGAGGATGGAGCACAGGGAATGACGGCTTCTCCTTTGGCCGGTACCCCTCTTCAGCACTGTTTTGTCTCACAGGCCCTACTGAGGATGGGAAACAACCATGACTACGTGCTCTTGGCTACAGAAACCTGCATTTTCGTGGTCTCCCTGGGGAACAGACCCACAGTTTTTCCTGCCATGGTAGCAGCAATGGCAATACAATTTTTCTACAGCTTCATAATTTACCTCCAGTTGCGCTGTGGGGATCAGTGTCTTCAATGCAAATTCACCAAAAAACCTTCCCAAATAATGTATATAATTTTCTTTTCTGTAAGAAACTTGTAAATGTATGGGTTTGGTGAGAGCTTTTTTATCAAAGCTGCATTTTGTAATATAATACTCTAATAGTTTATTACCTGTGAGGGCTGAATTCCCAAAGTACATTATATGGAAAGTATCCTGCTGACTGCTATTTTAAAGGAGTACAAGATTTGGGATTAAAGATTCTCATTATCAAAACTGACAAACTGTTTTCATTACTAACATCAATCAACTCTCCACCAGGCATAAGCCTGAATAGTTGTTTTTCAAGACTTCCTTATTTTTACATTTCTACTTGCTTTCAAATGTTCACTGTTGGATAAGACAACAAACACAATCCTATTAATTAGTTATCCCCAAAAGGCAGAAATTTCTGTCTTAGCAATGGCAACCAGGAGGCTGATTGATAATCACAGCAAAAACCTTTGAACAAATGTCTGATTTTATTTTAATTCCAGATAAGCACATGTGGCTAAAGGTATAAGAACAGCTCATACTTTCTGAGGCACACTGCTGTTCAATTCGAGGACTTGAAATAGAAACAAACAGCAGAACCTCGGGGAAAGCCACTGTGAAGATGGTATCAGATAAGGGCATCCTGGCTTTTTAAGTAGTATGAGCTGGTAAATCGAGCAAGGCAAGACCTCAGCCCAAGTCCTGTAGATCTTTATTGCCACAGCCATGAGCAAAACACAGGCGGTACAAGAAAAGCTCGAATCAAAAGCCCAAAGGAGAGAAAATTATCACTTATCACCCCAAGGCACCATAGAGCAAATGAAAATGGCAAGAAAGAAAGCAGTAAAGAAGTTTTCTTGAAGAAAAGCTATAGTCAAGGCAAAAGCTGACTCCTCTCAAACAAGTGCAAACAAATGGAAGAAAAATCATGTATCAAATCAAGTCCATGCTACCACAGCCCAGTCCATCTGTTACACACTGAGACATTACCCAGGGGTCAACCCCAATCACGAGGCAGGGGGACAGCCCTCTGCACTCTTCCTTTTTGCCCAGATGCCAGCAGGGGCACCAAACATGTCCCTCTGCAGCACTGAGCACTCTTGGGCACAGTGCCACTGATGTAAGCAGGAGATTGCAGTGAAGGTGAGAGAGGAACCATCAGCTCCTACTGTTCTCTTTCAGAAGGAAGGGAGCAGCTATTCTTGCCCATCCTTTCTGGTGCCTTTACCTCACAGAGCCCAGCCAGAAACTTACTATGTCCAGCCTTATCCAAAAACATGAACTGCAGTGCATCTTAAAATCTGCAACAGCTGGACAGTGGATGCGTGGGGCCCCAAAACACCGCTTAATTTATTTCTGTGCAGCACAAAATCTTGACTGGAAAAGGGATTGTGAAATGTTTCCAAAACGATTATTGTTTTTTTTGCTAAGACTGCTAAATCTTTCCTGGCTTCCAAAAAACATCTGGGAGACAGAAATAAATAGATTTAGTTGTAACAGTCAAACACGAAAAGAAGTTCATAAATTTGCTTCCTATTGAGCAAAAAACCCAGAAACTCAGAAGCTTTGTCTACTCCAGCAAATTTACCCACTGCTGATAAAGCAGTTACAGCTGGTACTGAACTCAGTTTAACTTCAAGTGTAGCCAAGGGTAAACTGTCTTTCCACATTATTTTTTGAATTCTAGTGAATTCAACGGCAGGTAAATGTGTCAGTTCTTAACTGAATACCCAAATACGAATTTAGAACCCTAATTTTAGATTACTAGGTTTGCACATTTCAGTTTGAACCACGACCAGTTCTGTAATGCTGTCAAATTTCAGAAATGCTACTGCAGTCAAACTTTCTAAACATTACTACAGTCCATCAATTAAAACTGAAACAAATGTGAAGCATTATCACAAATTCTGCTCCTTTGCTTTAGCCTCAGTAAAAAACATCTTCCATAATTTGATCTATATTTCCAAAATGCCACTGTATTTCCAAAATATAGATCAAACATTGGAGATTTGGAAATCTACATTTCCAAAAAGTAGAAAAAAGTATGACTTGTGACGACAGACCTAATGGCGGGAAAAAACACTGTTAACTTGTTTTAAAAAGCAGTGTCAGGATGAAAACTGTGTTAAAACCCAGACTGGGCTCTGGACTAGAAGAGCCTGATTACAGCAGTTACTATCCCCATCTGAAGGGCATAAATCTCAATGTGGTTTTATTCACACTTTTACTTTCCTCAGTGAAGTACATGAAGTAGGTTTTCAGGTGTAATTCCAACTATTAGTAAGGTAAGAGGAACATCTACAACAACATATACAATTATTCCATTATTACAAATACAATTATTCCACTCGGGCCACCCCGACTGAGAAGCTGGAATTTCAGATGCCCACCTGCACCACATGTCTGTGGAAGCCAAGGGCTCAGCAAGGGAGAACTGACAAGGGAGTTCTCACCTAAGAGCACAGAAGGCAGAATGCAAAATCTTAATATTCATAAAGGTGAAGCATAACAAATGCATTACCTGCCTGCTGCTATTGAGCCTGAAAGTGTACTACAAGCACTCCACAGCCAACACTGCTCTGTAAACAATTAAATTTGTTTTACTGAAAAAAAATTGTATATGTTGCCCAAAAACAAATTGTCTGTAAAAAGATTGCACCCCCATTTTCATAAATGAACAGAAATTTGATTCAGCTACAGCACTCTATCACCATGCATTCCTTAAATGTGTAAATAGAATCAGACTCGTGAACTTAGGGATTGTTTTCCCTATTGTATATTTCAACATCAAATTTATATACAATAAAATTACAGGATTTAATAGCTTTTTGGTTATGTTTATTTTTTAATGCTGTTAATTAGCACCAAAGTTGTGCCCCAGGCATCTCCTGTACCTATCAGATACAGATCAGCTGAAAAACAGCAAGCTCCCTCCTCCTCTGCTTAAAGAGAAAGGGATGTTTCGAGTTCAATGTTTCAACTTGCAGTAGTCCCACTCTCTACTTACCCCAATCATACAATTGTTTTTCCTCCTTCCTGAAGTTGGGAAGAGGTTCAGGCTTTGAAGCATGTGCCAAAGAGCTGGGCTTTCAAGGCAGACCACTGAAATCAGGTTAAAAAAAAAAATAAAAAAAATAAAGTGGGTGCTGTAAAGGAAGCACCTGCAAATTCCCTTCCTTCTTCCTCCAGTTTGGCTGCATCTGCAAACTGAAGGAAGAAGGATGTGGTCTCCTAAGGAACTGCTCAAGACTTTCCAGCTTTGCTGGTGGAGCTGGTTGGGGGATGAGTGCCGGTGGAGGACAAGCTGAATGTGAGTCAGCTGTGTGTCCTTGCAGCAGCAAAGGTTAACCATGCACCGGCCTGCTTTAGCCAGAGAGTGGCCAGCAGCTAAAGGAAGTGACCCTTCCCTCTGCTTGGCATGCATGAGACATCTGGAGCACTGTGTCCAAGTGCGGATCCTGAAGAGGCTCCAGAGAAGGGCTACCAATAGGGTTTCAGATATGGGGCATAAAAAGTATGAATATAGGGCCAAGGGCTCGGGATTGTGTTAGCCTGAAAGGTCAGAGCATGACAGTGACCCAAGAGCTTCTTCCCAACTACCTAGAAAGGGGAATAATAGAGAAGATGGAGCCAGACTCACCTCCCAGGTGTTCAGCCAAAGAAAAAGGACCAAAAAGAAAATCAAGCTGCAATAAGGAACATAAGAGGAATGTAAGGAATGTAAGAGAGGAAAAAATGTAATAATGACAGAGGGGAGGCACTGGTACAGATCACCCAGAGGGGTTATACAGTCTTCATCCTTGGAGGATTCAAAAGGGTTCTGAGCATCCTGACCTAAAATCAGTCCAGTAGAGAGCATGGCTTGGAGTAGGTGAAGTCAGACAGAAGTCTTTTTTTTAATCAAATTTTTCCATTATTCTGACAGCAGCAACCTCAAAGGGAGAGAAATTCCTTTGGCAAGGACACACTGCTGGAGATGCCTCTGAACATGACACAGTGCAGCCTGAAATTATTATTTTTACCTGCAATAAAGTGAATTTTGCCCAAAAAGAGTACCTAGAAAATGTAGCAGCCGTTATTTGCTCAGCACTCCAGGAATGGAGAAGAATCACCTGTAGTGTAAAGCTACTTTTCAGTTAAAAGCCCCAGTTTTGGGTTAGAAGAAGCAATAATGCTGGAGCCACCAAGGATGTGGCAGAGACAGGGTACCCAAGATTCACCAATGAGTTATAGCAGCTCAGGTAAAACCGGCAGGCACAAGTTCTCAGAAAACAGGCGACTACAATCCTTCTTCATGCCACGATATTTATTTTTAAATCCATTGAGTTTTAGGCTGCCTCCATCTCTCCTGGCCAAGGCATTTCATAGTGTGGCCATGGTTAGATGACATAAAGTAAGGAGACAAAAATTAGTGCAGGTAAATCAGTGCTACTTTGTTAGTGAGTGCATTTTCTGAAACTCAGAGGATCATCCAAAGCACAAGTTTCATAAATCTAAGCACTAAACTAGACAATGTAAAAGCACTCAGCAATGGCTAGATGTCCCAGGATTCTGCTAACTTCTGTGGGGAAAAAACTGAAGATAAAAATGGTTCCTTACTCTAAATACCTTCTCTGCTGAAACCTGGTATATGAGTGCTATACTGAGATTCTTTTTCACTCAAAACTGCCAGAGAAACGGGACAAGAATTTCCCTCTGTTTGACAACTGTTACATTTTTTATCAGTGAATTATTAGTGCCAGAAAATTATAGCACCAATTTCCTTCATTAAGTTATTTGTCCTTCCAGTGTCATGCAGACAAAAATGGACTCAGTTGCTCAAATTCACCCTGGTGGAGCAAGTAGAAGTTTTGGGCTATTCACTGGCATGGTGGTGTGAGAGAGAGAAATGGCCTTGGCTCTCTGCAAGTGCTGCTCACCCCCCATAAAGAAAACATCCCTGAATTATGAATACTGTTTCCAGCACAAATCCGAAACACAGTCCCATATTAGCTGCTGAAAAGAAAAATAACTCTCTTCAAGCCAAAAGCAGCACACAAAATTATGTTAAAACTTCTTTTATTCTACCTGAATCAGCTGCATATTCCTTCAACTAAACCCTGCATTCTAATAGAGTAACAAATTCCAGGTTATAAGGGTAATTTTACGGAAACAGAAGTATTTTCTGTCAGAAAAATAAGCAGAAGATCAAAAAGAACTGAAGATATAAGACAGACCATTTCAATCTGTAAGAAGGAGAAAAAACTGTACTACAATCAATTCTACCACTTGCAAAATGTGTATCTTAATCTGAATAAATATGTAATGATGGCTGATGAGTAATAGTGCAAGAATGCATAGCTGGACATAGCCAAGCTTTGGTCTGAGCTGCAGCAGGGCAGTCAAACCACCTGCCTTTATGCCCTTCACTTATATGCCATTAAAATACATTTAAAATACCTTTTTGCCCTTCAATTACATACCATTAACTACAGGACTGGTCTTCAAAACAGAGAACTTTCCTATGATGCCAGTACAGCATTATCTACTTTTAGGAAGTCTGTGGGACTGTGCCTTTCATTTTCCCAAAGTAATGAAGCCTCGGTGATCCAAAGTTGCAATATTTTTTCTTTATTAGTTACTTCAGCACCTAGGAAAAAAAATTCTAAGTAAAATATCTGCTGTTGGCTTCCTTCAACCTCATAATCCACAGTGCACCAGTAGCCAAGTAGTCAGTAATATTCACTCATTGTCTCCTTAACTGGAAAGATATTGTAGCTGCTTGGAAACAGTTATCAAAGAAGACAGCACTGGATAACAGCAGACAATAATTTACCTACATACTCTCAAGGAAGTACAGAAGGAATGTATATGGACTGTATTTTCAAATTCATTCTGAGTACTTTTAATATACATAAAAGTTGTTTGGAGTGTTAGGCAGATCACAATACAACCCTCAGAAGTAGAAATGTTACACTAATGGGAAAATTAAAGATTGCTTTTCCTTGAAACTGCTGAGATCTGCACCTCACGTACAGCTCTGAGCATGTCAATGTTTCAGTAAGAAATTGCAGGTCAAGAAAAAAGCAAGATGAATGCTCAGTAGGATAGCAGTATTCCATAATTAACCTCTGTGTGAAAGGTAGTTCATCAAACATTGTACTTAAATTTCACAAGGAGACATGGAAATACTATTAGATGTTTTTTAAGAACATTTTAGACAAATCTTAGAAATGATGCGATTCCAGATTATTTTGCCTTGAAGAAAAGGAATGGATAATGTGACCTCCCTCCCAGTCTTATTCTGGAACTTATCTGTGAAACTTTGGGAAAAAGCAATAAAAGAAACTAATATATGCAACATGGGTAAATAACTATGGGAACTATAAACTCCTGTCCAGAAAATGCTTCAATACACACTGAACTTTACTATCTTAAGTCATCTTACAGATGTCAAGGGGATGACTCAGAGCAGTAAAATTATGGACATGCCACAGTGTTTGCACTGTGAGTACAATAACTCTCACTTCTGTAAAGTGTGAAGAAAGACAACTGTTCACACTTCTATGCTGCCTCTTTGAGAGCTTCCAAATAAAAATAATTAATGTCTGGAAACTTCTGGCTAGAGAAGAGCTCTGGTAGTTTGTACAAGAAACAGTTGTAGGATTCTGGACATAGAAAAAGTGATGGGGCAATGAATCAGTGAGTTTGTAATGTGCTCATACATTCATTTCGAGGGTATGGAGATGGAATAAGAATGATCTAGTGTCAGAAGCTCCCACTTTTGCAGTCAGGATGTCTTGACACCAAATGTTTTAGGATACTGGCACATTCTTACCACGATCTGTGAAGAAACTATAATATTGTCAGTCTTGAAGTGTTTTTGTTCAATATTACAGGGCACTTTTACACAGCTAACAAGTGGATGAGTCAATGATGATCTGCAGATATAAATCCAAACATACACCAATTTCGTGGGGGGTGGGATCTCTGAGAGCTGGTCTGTCTCTGGCGAAAGCACGGATAGTAGGCATGATCCCTAGACAGAGCACTAGGGATCCTCATGGAACACTTACACAAAAGGGAATGAAAAAGGCTTTTAAGTCACACCTGGTTTGTCTTTACTGGACTAATATGCATTATGTCAGATAACCACCTTAATAGCTTTGATGCAATTGCTTAAAGGGTTGGATCTGAAAAAGAAATAGTAGTTAAGCTGGTCTAACACACACTACTCCTAAACTAACACTATTAGAGGTAATAGAAAGAAAATGAGGAAAGGAAAATTAAAGTGAAATTAACATTTCTCCTGCTGTGACTCAGTCCTGCACCATGAGCTGCACTAGGGGCATTTTTACTGCCTCCAAATGGCGCAGGACCAAACCTATTGCTATAATCACTAAAAAGTGATTAAAAGAGAGTACTGAAAAATAAACACCATGAAACTACTGCCCTCATGCTACAAAATGGATTATATATGGAGCTTGTTCATTTAGTCTCATTGTTTACTTACAGTAACTTACACAAGGCAATAAGGGAATATAAATATCCAAAAGCACAACGTAGAAATTAAAATATCCCCTGGCCAGGAGTAACAATAAAGAAGCAGGGTGCCTCTTGGGTATTCCACTCTTCTGAAAGTGATGCCTTCTTGAAACTTTTCAAGAAAGTTTCCACTGGTTAACTGACAATGATGGCAGCAAATACACTACAGAAACTGCAAGAGTGCCTTTTTAATAACTGTGTGGTTTGTCTTCTTTTATTTGGCAAAGTGTCTAAATACCATTGTGGCATTATGTTAAACCATCTCACAAAATACTCAATCAGCTAATGTGCCATTGCTGGGCTTGAAAAAACATAAAGAAGACCTATTTATAAATAGCTTCTCTGTGTTCAGTGTTTTGGGTTTTTTACTCTTTCAAGGGAGGAAGGCTGTTGCCAAAAACTACATGCCAGTATTGCTTGGCAAACTTTCTGTAGCATTATCTGATCTGCAGAGACATTAAATCTGTACTGAAAATACATATTCAACAACTTATTAGAAGGTGGAATTTGTGGCCTATTACACAAATACATATACAGTTGATAAGACATAATGGAACAGCTGTTGTGGAGATATTTCCCCATAATTCACTCAATGCAAGCAACATACATGCAGCTGACATCTTACTGAAAAATCTTGGAAAGCCTGCTGACAGAAGTGGGTGTGCACAAACATTAGCTATGCTCCCATTCTCATATACCTTTGTCCTCCTTTGCTTTTTTTGCACTCAAAAGCTGCATCTCACACTAACTATAGGCTGCATTTTAAAAAGGGACTGCTTATGTAGGAACTTTATCATCTGAATCACTATACACCAGGTAATTTTAGAAGTAGGGAACAGCCATGTGACAGGTTTTCTCCCCTTGTTTGCATATAAAGTTTCAATAACTAAAATAAGTTTTCAGGAATGACACACTAGACGGTAAATTTCAGTCTAGATGTAGGTTTTTTTTAATGAATGACAAGAAACCATTTACTGAAGGGTTTTTTTAGGACAGGAGGGTTTTTTGAAAAACAGTGATAGACTCTTTACTGTACAACAGCAGTGGGCATTGCCATAATGCAAACGCAGGATGTTGCAAGCTGTGGGGACACTTCTGCAGATTTTAAATCCATGCAAAACCTATCCAAGACCTTAATTACTTCCTCTGTAATGCATGTATACCTAATCATGTTTCAACTTTCATCTTCTCTCCTTACTCTCACATAGTCTTGACATCTAATGTTCTGTTCAAACTACAAGCATGCAGAAAATTCTTTTATCTTATCCTTGGGGAAAGTGCAAAGCATCAACGAGAGGTAACAAAGTCTCTGCAATATCTATCCTCTTTATTAACTGAGAAATGCCAGCCAGTTTCATATGTTGCAGGAGTAGGCAAAAAATCTAGTGGTGTGAGTGCATAAGAAGTCAGATGGTGTCTCTGATCCATTTTCTGCTATGTGATCTGTGCTCCTATCATAGACATGAAAGCAAAGGAACTGGCAGCAACTGAAACTCAACCAAATTTTTTCTGCACTTTGGTCTTACTGCACACACTTAAATTTTTAGGATGTTCCTTAAAGTTACATGATTTAGCAAGGACATTTTCTGCTAAAACACAAGGCTTGCAAAAACAACGACAAGCCACAAGAAACAGATTTCAGAACTGGCGGGTTACAGGTGTTAGGGCATTATTGATTTTGATTCTGTGAATTGATTTTTAGGATGAAGGGAATATTAGATCACAGAGACCATAGTATTTGATCATACAGTTGAATCTTGGGTATTCAAAGGCATTGTGTGTTGACACCAAGAATGTGGATAAATTAAAGGATTTCTCTGCCTGAGAAAGCAGGCACAGACATGCAAGATGAAGGTATAAGAAGGCCTGAGATCCATGCACAGTGGGGTGCTGATGTGCTGCCTGCACCGGAAATGGTCCAGGCCAGCAATTATGCCTTCTGACACAGCAAAAAAATTATGAGTTCTCTTTGCTAATTTCTTCCCAGTCTAAAATCTGTTCAGGATTTGGAGCCTGAGCATCTTAACAAAGGTTCATCATCCAAATAATTACGAAATGATTGTTTGCACCTCTTATCTCTGTTACTTAGAGACACGTCCACCAGTGTTTCATCCCCAATTGTTTAGAGAATGTAAAATATCCCACAAGCTAAAGTGAGCCTGCATTCTTCCCTCCTCATCCTCCATCAAATACAAATAAATAAAAATTAAAATTAAAAAAATTTTAAAAAATTTGGTAAATTGCATGTTAGAATAAAAATACCACCAGATTAGTGAATGTCATTAGTAGAAGTCCTGTATTTATAATTGCATTAAGAGACTTTAAATTCTAAGCTATTACACTCACATGTATATTGCTGCTTGGGAATGGCACAACATCTCAGGGCTCAGGGAAAACTTGGAAATGACCTAATTTTATCTTGCTCTTACTTTAAATATTGCAGTGAGGACAGTGGAAGAAGCCATGTGTGAGCAGCCTTGACTTAAACACAGAAGCTAAAAACCCTGCGTAAGGCAGGATTCACATGAAGTTTAAATTTGTCTTTTTCAAACCCTGTGTACTGAAGAGAATTTAATGAGTGGTTGAGTAAGGATCTGCAGATAAAAATGCGCCCAAATCAAGCACCACAATAATCTCCAGTGACAGATAATTAATGCAAAGTGAAATTTATCGAGAGGAACTTTGGGAATAAAATACCTACATTTACTAACATAATAAACTAATATATTAATTATATTAATATAATATAAATATATTAATTTAATTAATTAAATATATTAATAATAAACTAATATAAACTGTTCTGGCTTTAGCTGAAAGACTTCACTGTGGGAAGCATATGTGATTCCTACAGAACAGCTCTTATCACCAAAAAGAGTCTTTGGATCAGGTTTTGCATATAAAAAGAAATTATCAGTGGAAATTATCAGTGAAAATTATCCTATGTGAACTGTGTTACTTTGTTTACACAGAATATCCCCTTTAATTTTTTTTTATAATGAATGGTATCTCAAATTCATCATGTCAGATGAAGATACAACAATTACACCTTTCAGATGCAATTACTGCTATTTGTGCAAATGTTTTCCACCCTTTTGGTTTAGCTCTATTGTTGTATGAGTTACACTGGCGAGAATTTTTCCAAACAAAACGTCCCTTTGACATCTCACTTTTTTCATAAAATACAATCATTTATGTTTTGATAGCATAGATCCCTTGGTGGAACTACATACTTATAATTAAAAACAGTATTAAGTGCTTAACAAAACGAAAAAGGAAAGAAAGGGGTAGGTAGCACTTCAGCCAACACCTAGATTAAAAGTGCACATGGACAGAAATGTCCCTGGGCAGTGGGGACAGCTGGCTTAAAATGGCCCATCAGCCTATCTTTATCCTTCCAAAAATTATTATCCCTCAAAAGAGGATGGATACTTGTAACAGCATCCTCCAGAGTTCAAATACTGGAGATATTCTAAGGAAATGTTTGGGAGAATTTAACCTTCATGGACCAAAGTTATGCTGCCTACCACTCCAAAGATTTAACCAGAAGGAGATCAATGACTGTTCAGGAAGGCTCCCTGTTTAGTTTACCTACATAGATGTGGCTGGGGGAAATACCAGAAAATGTAGCTGATGAAACTGCAACTTTTTGGGATCCTGTGGAGAACCTCACCATACTCCTGGACTCCAAATCCCAGGGAAATAAGCCAATAACCACTGAATAATAATGGCCTACTCCTAAAATACTTTTTTTCTGTGTTTTCAACTTTTCACTCTGGAAAAGAGCTTATGTAAAAAATACCTCAGTAAAAATACAATAACACAAAAATACCTCATTTACATGGTATTTGTGGCTTCAAATTTAACAACAACCACATATAGTCAGTGGAATCCCCCAGGGTGCAACTGAGTATCTTCTGCCCCCTTTCTCACGTAGTACCAAGGCCAGAGTCAAACCCTGTCAGGAGGAGAGGCAGTGCCTGCAACACCCCATTACTTTCTGCATCAAAATGTCTTTTTCTGCCCGACTGCCTAGAGCACTGTGCAGGACAGGCTTTCATCCTCCAGATGCACCTGAACCTTGTATAAGTTCCTGGCAAGAAATCATAGAATATCTGGAATTGGAAGGGGCTTAAATTCCTGGCCCTGCACAGGACACCCGAAGAGTCACACCACATACTTGAGAGCATTATTCAAAAGATTCTTGAACTCTGCAAGTGTTGTGGTTCCATGACCATTTCCTTGGGGAGCCTGTTCCAGTGCCCAGCCACCCTCTGGGTGAAGAACTTTTTCCTAATATCCAACCTAAACCTCCCCTGAAGCAGCTTCAGGCCATTACCTCAGGTTCTGTCACTGGGTACCAGAGAGAAGAGATCAGTGCCTGAATGCTCCCAGCAAAACATCTGCTGCCTTTAAGAGAACAGGTTTTGAGATTACTAATGCAGGTCAATTTTTTCTATCAAAATAACCCCATCACTCCATTAAAATTCAATGCATTTTTGGCAGGAAAATTTCTATCTTGGATTTTTTTTCAAGTAGAGATGAGAAGAAGGGAGTTATTACAATGTAAGTATATTTTTTAAAAGTTAATTCTGAAAAAGCTTTTTTTTTTTTTTTTTTATCTCCATGATCCAGTTTTTGGCCAGCTCTTTTTGCTTTACATTTCAGGACAAAGGGGTCCAAGTCAGCCAGCATGAAGCCACACCATGACCTACAAAGAAAGTGCAAAGCCTGTATTAATAAAACTCATCCCACAACGGATGCGAGGACAACATCAGAGTGCTGAAGAATATTTGCAGAGACAGCAGAAGGAAGGCTGAGAGAAAGCAGGAAGGCAGGAAACAGTTCATCAATCTTAATGGATAATGAGATTATTTTAAAAAAATGAAAGAGAAGAAGTGTTGAGAAATCCATTATTTCCAATGAAAGGACAAATAAAAGTAAAAGGAACTGGCACAGGCTGATAACCAGGAAGATGACAGGGAAGTACAATCACAGAAGAGAAGGAAATTGCACACACTTGCAAATAACAATTCTTGCCTTTCTCAGGCAGAACTGTCACTCACAGAAAACCCTTTGGACTTTGGAGAAGTTGAAAAAAATGAAAGAAAGCCACAGTGTGTGCAATCAAGACTTAAGAAGTGAATAAAGTCAGGCTAAATAACTCCCTGTTACACACTGTTTCCCAGTGTTTTGCTAAAAAGGACACTCTGGAGCAACCATACCCTGTTCTCATCTGATCTAGATACTGAGAAATTCTTCCCTCTCCCTGCTCTCTTGCACAGTTCTCTTGCATTAATTAATTTTGTTTGCAATGAGATCCAGACTGTGATCCTTGCACCTACCTGGAAACCTAAGGAGAGAGCTGCTCAGCTCAAAGGGGTCCCCAGTGGGCTGGGGAGCATCTGTCTGCCCTGACACACAATCAACCAACCTCCGTCATTTTCTCCACCAGCTCCCAGCCAGCCTGGCCTAGCCCTGACCTCCTTGGCAAGAGGAATATTACAGTCAGCCAAGTCCTGGCTTAGCCCAATCCCTGTTTGATCAGCGGAAGATTATGTTAGAAGCTAGGAGCTTTGCTATCTGAATGCAGCATGTGAGCATTCAGGCTGGCTTCTGCCTTCCTGTTGTAATTACTCGATAATCACCATCAGAGCACACACCTTCCACAGGCACCTCCCCTGCAAAGGGTCCAAAGCTGTCCTGTCATCAGCCCTTTCCTTGCCCTTGGAAAAGGCATGGCTGGGTGAGAAATGATGGCATGAGGCCATTATCCTTATCATATACTGGGGGATGTTTTTTGAGAAACACAAATGCAAGCAAAGTGATTAGCCATGGCTTTACCCTACAGAAATAAAACTGCTTCCTTCTGATAAGCAACGTAACTGTTTTGAATGTGACTTCACCTTATTCTGTGCTGCTACACCAATCAGGGATGTTATCTTGGAGACAAGGACAATAATGAAAAAAATGTATTTCCACCACTTCCATGGTATAAATGTTATCTTGCTTAAAACCAGAAAGTTTTACAGGAGAAAGTCTGATGTCACATCTGGCACTGGTGGCATCAGGCTGTGTCCAGGTTTGTCCTTGTTCCAGCACTTGCTTTCTGTGGCAGTCAGTAAGCTCATAACACTTTTGTCTTGCACTCTTGTATTTGTAACACAAGTAAAAGCTACAACCCAAACACTCAACAGCTGGAATTGTTGGAATCAACTGATCATAAAGTAATTGCAAGTTTCTGACGTGATGCAGCCAAAACAAAGGCAAATGCAACACTAGGGAAGCTTTTTCAACACAGATTTACAGATTTAAGTGTCCCTGTATAAAGAATTGCTGAGATACCAAGTGGCCCAAATGGCAAGCCACCTTCTGCAATATGCAGATAATGACATTTAAGGTAACTGAGAGAGATATAAAACTCTTTTGGGAGAGGAGCAAAGAAAATGTGGCTTGTTTAGTCTAGTCAAACAAAAATAGAGACCGACTGATCTCTCTCTCTCTAGGGGAGCATAAGGGGGTTAATCTAAGAAAAAATAGTGTGAGAATGATACATGAGAGAAGATATTTAAATTTGGGTCATAAAAATGAGTCAGTACAACATAGCAGTCAATACGGCTAGGTAGAAAATAGCAGACAGTTCCCAGCCTTTACAGCAGAGACTTTTGTTATCCAGGTATTTCTAAAACAGAAGATGGGAAAATTTGGGAGGAATTAGATGATCCCTAATTTGTGAAACTTGTGGCAGGTGGTGCAGGACTCTTGGACCAGTAGGTGACCTCCAGGTAGGTATCAGTGAAGCTCTACTAAGAAAAAGAAGAGACAATTTGAGCCTGCTGTTGGGAGTTCTTGCCTATCAGCAATCACAAACCTGCACACACAGCTCTGATGGGAGCAGGGCTCTTGGCAGAGCTGCATCCATTTGGGAACTCTTGCACAGCCAGTACACAGATCCCTTGAACATCTTAGCAAGGCTCAGATTTTGATTCCCTGTCCACACAGAGTCAATCTGCAGCTAAGCAAACACATTGTTATGGTCCTCCTCTATTATCAGAAACAATTGCTGCAGGAAGTCATTCCATTTTCTTTTCAGTCCTTCTTGGCACACAAAAAGATCAAAGTAATGTATTTCAGCAGAGAAAATTTGGAAAGAAGTCTAATCTCATTAATTTGGAGAGACCTCAGAGATTGACTATGACATAACCAGTCCAAGATAGAAGAATGTAATAAAATACATTACAGATATTTCAGTTAGAAATATAGATTAGTGAGGAGGTACTATTTGAAATGTTGCAGCACAGTGTTAGGGTGGGGGGAAACAGGGAGAGATTTGCTTAATCTTTAGTGATACAGGCCTTGTTCATTCCTGGCTCCACCTCAGTCTTTGTTAAAAGTAGTAGACTGAAGGTGTGCCAAGTAATTTATAAGACCAGGTCCTTTATTGCTTTAGCACCTTTGAATTTGTTACTGAGGATTGATTCACACACTGCAGATGTCTTTCACCTGCTTGATTAGCATGGGCCGCTAAGGACGTCCAAGAAAAAACAGAATGAAGCAAATTACAAAAAACAGAGATATGTACTCTACTTGTTTTTGATTCATGATGAGCTCCCCACAGACTTTTCTCTCCTATTTTGCCCCTCACTTGCCCTGTGTCTTTAACTCACTTGCTTTTTTTTAGTCAAAGGCTGTTCAACACTCGCCAAAAGACTGGTATTTGGTCAAAGACTGTTCAAAACCATTTGTACACTCCTTGTACTTCACACAGCAAGGTCCTGTTCTCAGCTGGATGCTCTGTGAGGTAATGTAATATAAATAGCAGCTGGGAAGTTAAGACAGAGCACTCAAACCTCCCATCCAGCCTACTCCCTTTGCACAGACATAGCTCAGGCACACAGGGCACCATCATGCTGTGAGGGAGAAACAGATTTAAATCATCTGTGATGCTCAGGTTTATCCTGTCTAATGCTCTGTCATTCAGCTATTCAGTGGCAAGATATTTCGCACTACACATCTCAGGGTCATTTCAATTTTTCTACCCTTACATGTTGCTTAAGCCAACCCAAGCTGCTATGACAACACACTGGTCTTGTATTGGAAGGAAAAAAGCTTAGAGAATCTGGAGCAAGGAACATATGTGAAAAAGGGCCCCAGTCCTGTAATCCAGAGAAGGGGAACCAGGCAGATATTTGTGTGAGGAAAGGAATCTCCAGAGCACTGAGCACAAACAAGTGAGACAATGAAAAATACTGTTGAAAACTGTGGATGGGGACCTTGAATTTAAATCACCATTGGTACTAAAGCTGTTTATTATGCTCATGCCCTATCTGCAATAACCTGCAACAACATATCCTTTGCTTTTATATTGATGAAAGTGACTAGAATCAAGATTTAGGACTTGATTTACTTGTGATCCATCTCTCACAACACATAGCAGCAAATTGTCTTAGTTGTGTTTAAGACTGAAATCTCAATTGGCAATCTCCCAACCAGCCCAGTCTATTCCCTATTCCAGTGCACAGACCCAACAGGAGCTGCAATTCACTGCAGACTGTTGTTACTAAAGGCCAGCATCTGTAGAGTAAAGGCTATGATGAGAGGCTGGACTCATCTCACCTTACTGCAAGCATCTACAGCTGAACTACTCCCTTTAAGTTCCTTTCACAAACTATAGAAAAAATTAAGTATTTCCAGGGCATGATTCATTCAACTCATACTGTGTAGCTAGCTCAGACTGAGATGAGTTGATTTTCCCTGCTGAGCTAAACACTGCCTGAGGTGTGGTTCAGAACAAGAGACCTAAGTGCAATCTCTGCATCTGGCCAGAATCTCAGGCTTGGAGGTCTGAACTCTGGTCTCTGGACTCCAGTCAATGTTAATGAAGGGCAAATCACTTCATCTTTGTAGAACAGGGTTTCTTTTCAACAAATTTTTGCAGCTCAGGATGTAAGCTTTGACTTTAAGCAAGTCATACAGGTGTACTCTGCAACTTGCTCAGAGAAGAAGGCTCTTCTTGATGGAAATTCTAGTTAAACTTGTGGTCTGAATCATCCTGACTCTTTCATATGCTTAAACTCAGGTAAATCTTGGCTCCCTGTTTTGCAAAAGTATTTCCTACAGTTAGAATGCTGGATCCTACAGGCAGGGCTCTGGAAAAGCCTTTGAAAAACAGGTTTGACTCCTTCAAGGAAAACCACCACCCAGGCTTCTGGAAGCTGAATGTAAATTAGGCAATCAAGTAGTCTGCTTTGTAAAAGTTCTTCTTGAGAGTTTGTCCTCTGTTGCAGAGGTGACTCAGTTTGTACATTACCTACTCTGGACTTAAAACCACAGAAAAAAAAAACAGAGCTTTTAACAGATTCTCTGGGAAGCCCGGCACTGGGAGCAGAGAGTTGCTGCACAGGAACAGATCTAATTCTCTGGGTCATCACTAATAGTCCTGTCAGCATCATTCTGGCTCTACAGCACAGGTGCCCTCACTGGGGTAGGAAGCAGTCAGAGTCAGGGCTAAGCAGACACTGCGTTAAGAACAAACTTTTGAGTTACGCTGTGCTCAAGCTCGAAGAGACTCATGCAAATAAGGAAAATCTTTGCCAAGTGCAAAGGTAACAAAAGAAAAAGAATGCAGGTTTTATTTGGCCATTCATAAGAGGTTTCTAGGTTGACTGCAGCAGTTATCACAATAAGAAACAGTGAGTGACTGTACCCCTCAAGCAATTTAATAATCTAGGATACTGAGTTCAGTAGTCTCATCTTTCCTGTTCCTTTCTCAATTATGAGCAATGTTTTTTTCCTGAAAAGTTATGTACTAAATTTGGGGTTTGGTTTGGATGATATTTCTGAGCACAGTGTGCAAAGTCCAGAGCTTTCTCCCAAGCAAGAACACTCTTCTCCCTCAGGACAGCAACCCTGCTTCATTTACAAGGTGCTTCTTGCTACCCCATAAATCTTACCTTTTCCATTTTATCCTACCCCAGCTTTCACAAATTCTACTACTTTGCTCTGTTTCTGCCCTCAGAGTCTAAAAAGACTTATTTTTCCACACAGTCTCATCCACCCCAAAACTGTTTTCATCTTATATAAACTCCCCAGTGTTCTTTAAACTCTTTGATTCCTTTTTTTTTTTCTCTCTGAAGGGATAACACAATGTTTCTCCCCTCTCTGAGGTTCCATCAGAGATTTTCTTTTTATCAATGAATATAGGCCAGTGAATTTAGACCATATGTGTTGCTCCATTGGGTGATTGTTCCATTTTTCAGTAAATAAGGCAGGACATCTGTATAAACAACACAAAAACCTAGAGGGGTTTGTCATATCGGACTGGTTTTGTACACCTCAAGTGTTAAAAGACCTTGAAGTTGCAGTAATACAAAAGGTCAAAGAGAATCTATAAGGATTTTAATCTGAAATTATTCTTAAAAAGAGTTCTGTAGATAAATCACTTTAAAAGGAACAATTATTTGATTTGATATGGAATTAAACCAGAATTCTGTGTTGGGACGAAAATCATCATCAATCAGAATCTAATGAAGTCATGAAAGAAAAAGTAGTTTAAACTTTAGTATTTCTAATACTTTTAAACCAGGAATATTTATATTATTATTTAAGCATTTCTGATGATCACATTGAGTATTTTGACATCTTTGATCAAATTATTGACATGTCTCCATGTGCAGCATAAATACTTTTAACATGGATAACCAATACTGTATTTTTCATATGCTCATTACAACATAATATCACATCTTAGTTACAAGGTATATAAAAGTATGTCACAGTGAACTCTCTTAAGATGAAAACATGGAGAAGTTAATCAATGCATAAAAGCCTTACACTCCATTTAAAATGCAGTGCCTGACAGCAGTTACACCTAGAGTACAACCCACAGAGCATATTGTTAGTAAGCAGACTTTGACAAGCTTTGAGAGGAAAACTCTGTTAAAAAAATAGATTGTTTTAACACCTTCTACTAACATTCACTTAATCCAGGCTCTAAATTCTGAAAATGGAAAAATCTCCAGAAAGTTCTGAAATAAATACTACGGTATACACAGATGGTGATGTTGGGGCAGAACGCCAGCACACAGAATCGCAGTGTTTGGCGAATCACAGGCAAAATAATTAATGGCATTTCTAGCAGCATAACACCCTGCAAACATACACACTGCCTCGTGGAGTACTTGTCAGCAGTATTAATCTGGGAAATAATTAGTCCCTGTAAAGTTCTTTCACACTCTTTCACCAGATGGCTAGGCAAGATCGTCAGCTAAAATCCTGCTGTTTCAGCACTGGAGGAAATGCCAAGGAGTGATGCTTTATGCTACCCAGTGCAAGGTCTGGGCACACTACACTGTGCTCATGGTTTCATCCTCCCAGGTATGGCATAGCAGCACAACATGCTTCACAAATCCCACCAGATCAGTTTCCGAGCATCACTGCCAAGCGTGCTTTACACCCCAACATTTGCAAGCCACTCTGCAGAAAGTTCTGCCATCTGCCAAAACACAGGACCTCTCCAAATGGAATTAGATCAGAATTTGTATATTTAGAATCAAGATTAATTCCAGAAGAGACAGAGTAAAAAAAGAAAAATGTTAACAGTAGCTCACAATTACGGTGGCCATCCAATCGTGTAGAAGCTCCAGCTTGACAATCAACTAACCTTCACTTTGTCACTTGATTTTGTTACCAAGAAAACATTTAAGGAACTTTCCAGTGACATATTAGCTGTTCCCACAAATATTCAATAGTAGTTTACACAGGTTGTATATCAGCTTCTGATGGCAGCCTGGTAACACAGAAGCATACAGCTGGGGTAGGGCTATCCAGCAGAAATGCATACACTGGCCTAGAATCACACACAAGCACTGGAATATGAAAACATACCTTCTATTTTGTTTGGGGTGCCTGTATCCTAGAGCTAGCTCCAAGACTCTGGAATTTAGAGAAGAATAGTCTTTTCTTAGAAACTCAAGACCTGCTCCAAGACATGGACTACTGAATACGACATTTGACAGCATCTATAAGACTCATAAGCAGCAGCACAGGGAATTCTGGAAAGTTAACACTTCTCCTTTGAACAAGGAGTGGTGAGTCTGATTTGGCTGACTAGGGAAAAAAGAAAACAAAATAGGGCTCTGAGCAGCACTGCTGTGGCTGTAGCTGAGGCAGAATTTCCATTTCAAAGCCTGGTTTTCCATGTCCTACTTCTCCCTTATAAATACAAGCTGCAAGCTAAAACTTGGCCCAGAGAGTTCACCTGTCACGTTTAGGAATTAAAGACTGAATCAATTTGCTAAGAAAAGATGGAAAAGGAAAAAAGATACTATTGTTAGTATAAATACATTTACAAAAAAATCTGCTGTTCTCCTGGGAAGGCGTGGGGAAAGAGAAAGCCTTGGCTGCTTGGTTTTCAAGAGATCAACAGCATGCCACAGCTGCACACTCCTGCAAAGACAGTGACCATAAAGCCTAAGATGGCTCTTCAGATGCATTTATCTTCAGTACAAAGTCATCTCAGGTCTGGACATGAGAAAGGAACTTCAACTTTGCAGGTTCAGTGTTGACAGTCACCGAGTGCATGCTAAAGGAAAAAACTTGTTTTGAGCTGTGCACCAGTCTGGTCTCAGTCAGAGTTAACCTCAGCTGTTTGATATGTCAGAGTTTGGCCTGGAGGACACAGTTCAGCCAGCCAGTGACTGAATGACTGACTGATACATCCAACCCTGCCTGGTAGCATCCAAACACTGGATGGCTTTCCAGGGGAGGAGGAGTAAGCCTTCACAATGGTTTCAGCCATCTAGCCCTGAGTGCAAACACAGAATGTATTGATTCACCGGGATGTTCTATCAAAATCCCACACAGCTCAACACGGTGCTTCAGTCACTTAGGGTGAGTCTGAACTGCAGCACTCCTCCAGGAGCAGTGAACAGAGCAGATGGGCTTTTCCACCCAACTGCCTCCCCTGCCTCCCTTCTGCTTGCCCATCAGAGATGCAGAAACTTTTGAGACCAAATAGCACCATGCTACTTATCTGTGAAAACAGGGAAGTAAACAGAAGGGCACACGGTGCAGGATTAAAGCTACTTTACTCTTCTGTGCAGCTGTTTGTATCAGGTTACTCTTGACAGCATCCAGGCACCTTCCAGTAGTCCATTAAATGATGTGGCTAATGTCTGTTATCTACGGTTCACCCGCTCCTCCATCCTGTTTGATTATCCCATCGATACGTGGCAATTTTCCCCCTTTGTATGTAGCCATGACCTTAGCTGTCTTTGGCACATTAATCAGTAAGCAGCTTGCATTTTTCAATGGTACAGAGCTTTTTCTGTGGATAACAAAATCTAGCAATGAGCACTGCGCCCCACCTCACAGTCGCTACTAAAACACACCAAAGTAATCACTGGCGAGCTCTGGGGAGTGCTGGAGATTAGGCCATGGGAGTGATCCTTTGAAGAGTCTGAACACTACCGCTGACATCTACAATAACCATCAGGGAAATCCAGGGGTTCGTTTTCTCTGCAAGAGCAATGAGCATTTCAGGCAACAAAGCAGTCAAAAAGGAAATAATTAAAGAAGACTTACTGAATAATTTATTTTGTGAAAATGAAGTTTAGCGTTTGGTGTTGCTCATTTAAGGAAAATGTCAGCACTTCAATGAAAGAAGTTGTTTTCTGAAGATACAGAGAGGTGAGAAACACTAAAATATTAAGGAGTGCATTAGAAAACAGTGATTACATTTTAGGATTGTTAAAAAAAAAAGTAATGACAGCTCTGCTGTATTTTATAGCCATTCTGCCCAAGACAAACATTTATTAGTACATTAGCCTGGCTTGCAACATTTTCTATAACATGCAGAAACTTTAACAGGCTAATTGTAAATCAGAATTGGTTTCTCTAGAAAGCTCCATTTTGGACTTTGCTATTGTCTCCTACCATACAGCAGGCATGATTCTCAGCAAATATTTAGATTATATTTGACCAAGGCTAAATTGTCAAACAACATTATAGTCACCTCACAAACAGGGGCACAGCTAAAGCAGAGATGCTTAATGTTTTCTTTGCCTCTGTCTTCATCACTGATGACATCCAAAGAGGGTGCCAGTGCCCTGAGCTGGATGACCATGGTTGTGAGAATGATAAATTCCCAGTGAGCCATGAACTTGGGCAGGATCTGCAGCTCCAGCTCAGGCCATGGTGTCTGGAGCAGAGTAGTCCCCAGCAAAGTGTTTCTCCTCCCAGTTTAGTTCCATTACAAGAGACAGTGGATGCTGGAGCAGTTGACATTTTCCCACTTTACATCAAAAAGGCAGGTCACTGTGAAATACATCAGCAGAGAGATCAATCTCACCTAACTTTCCATGCCTACACTGTAGACACTACACCTAAATTTTTACAATTAGGCATTTAAAATTAGCATTTGCACCTATGCCACAGTCTTTGGGCAGAAGTAATCCCTGTAAAAGTCTAAAATAATCCTTGTGAATCCCAGTCTAGAAATACCAACGTCTGTGCACTGACTGAACAGAAATGCAAGCAACTACTTCCAACAGGAACCTCAATATGTGCCTGCAGCTAAGCATGATGAATGTCAGCCAGCATGTGATGGGGTCTATTAGCCAGCCTCACTAGCAACAGATTTAATGCTTACTGTAGCTGGAGCCCAGGAGAAAAGGAGACTATAGCCTGTCATGCCTTGTGTCGATGTTTGTGCCAGTGTTGGATCTTGCTATTTGCCCCCATGCCAGAAAAAGACCTGCAAGGTCTGACCAGGCAATTAGCAGAACACTAAGTTGGTAAAGGTGAGGCTCTGGCTGAAATGGAAAGGTTTTGGAGATGGAAGAAAGGATAATAAATTATTACAGTACTATCAAAATAATCTCAGTTCCTCTATAGCAGGCAGCAAAAACTCAGCAGAAAAGGATGTCAGGAAAAGAGGCAAAAGGAGATGGGAAGAGAAAGCTTCAGCTCCACCAGACACTATTTCCCTGATTAAAGAAGGCCTTCCAAGGCCATCAGGCAAAACACAGTCTTGGCTACATGAGCCCTTAGCATTTCCCATGGCATTGGGTAGGCAGAAACCCTATTCCCAGTATCATGAGGTAAGGCTCACAGGACCCTTTCAGTTCTTCACTGCTCCTTTAGGCAGAGGACCAGGAAGGACCAGGGCTATACCTGTTTTCAAAATGAGCTACCACACCTTTGAGGGAAAAGGAGATCACCTTTTACAGCACAACAGCTGCAGATAGGAGTTTACATTAAATAATACTTTCAAGAACAGTGAGTGGGGGGAAAGATTTGTTCAAGATTATGAACAGCAGATAATGCCACCTTTTGTCAGATGAGAAACTGATTTTTCCCCTTTATATCCATAAATACCATGCTACCAGGAAAGGAAATGTGATGCCATGGAATAAGGCATCTTCCCACCATGTCTAATTATGCATCCCTAAAATGAAGCTTCCTAATTTGATTTGTGGTTTTTTGTTTTTGTTTTGCTGGGAGAATTATCACATGAATTATCATTGCTTTTCACTCTGAAAATAGGAATTTATCAATTTCAATTGCAGCTGACCATTATAGTAAAAATCTGATAAAACATTTGGTTCTTGTAGGGTACACTGATTCCTTTAGCTGAAGATTTTTTTTTTTTCTTGAACATGTAATAGTAGTATCTGTATTTAATGTGGAATAAACTCTGCAATGAATGACATAAAATGAACAGAAGGGTGTAGTCACAAAGCATTCAGTCACACAATTTACTCATTTGTACACTGTTTATCTTCTGGTATATGTCAAAAAGTAATCATTTAAATAAACAACTTCTTTAGTAGGCAATAAAATGTTGTTGAGTTTCCGGTCTCACAACACATGCTACGACTATAAATCAGATTATTCTAAATTTGTACTGATTTGCAGCACTGGGAGGTATTTTAGAAATGCCACAAGTGAAAGGGAGGTGCTGGATTTTTGTTTCTCTATAGTGTCTGTCTCTGCAGGAACCATGAGAAAGCCATGGGTGTTTGGAAATGTGCCCATGCCTTTGCAGCTACATCAGCTGTTACAATATGTAATGTTACCTCTCCTGCAAACCTTGCTTAACTTTTGTATTGCCCAATTTTTTAAATGAGTATAAATCACTTTCAGATGTCAGTTATGGTTGTTGCTGAAAGTGTTCTGCTGTAAATTACCAAATGCTGTACCCTGGGAAAATCTGCCAAGAGGTGATACAAAAATGACTTTGATCAACACTGGTATCCCAGATGCAGAGAACAAAGCAACAAAAAGAGCATCCCTTATTGTACTAACCTCTCTGATTAGGCATGATAGCCTACAACTAGCCACACCACCCTCTGCTTCTAGGCTCCTTGAGGAAGAAAAGGTAGCCACCCTTTTTATTGATTTCTCCACTACAGTCTTCTCTTTTGATGAAGATTATGGGATCCGTGAGGAAGATAGGGGTGCTCCTGATCCTGAATGACTAAGCTGACAAGTAACCTCCTTTGTTGAAGTTCTCTGTCTTCAGCCCATATCCTCCCACCCCACAGAGTGTGTGCTGACCCAGGAATGTGAGGAGGACTGGATACCTTGGGAAAGGGATTTCACAGCACTCTAAGATGCATGAAACCTTCTTGACAGCTCAGCAGATGCGTCAGGGTGATTAATGTTGCATGCTGCCACCTGAGAACATGTGCAGAGAGACAGGGAGGTGCTTCATCTGTCCCTTTCAGACAAATATCATCTAGATAAGGAAGAGGTTAGTCTATTTTGGACAACTCCTTATGAAAGGGAAGTCCCAAAACAATCTTATAAAGAACCTCTCTAGAAAAAGCTTTGCATTAAAAACAGTATATTAACTTCCCTCTGACTCTAGCTCACAGCATGCCTGAGAATCTTCTACAGCAGCAAGTGACCCAAGCAAGGAGAACACAGCACTAGTTCAGAGTAAAGCTGGAGAAAGTTGCTACAAAAAAATTTAACTTCTCAGATCTTTACTGGGTAAACGACGATGAAATTCCTGTTAATCTCTGCATAGTTTCTGCTTCTTATATTTGAAATGAGGTAGAGTTACACAGTATTTTAACTAATTCTTTTAAACTAATTCCTAATTCTTTCTGTGTGACAAACAAGGAATTTTAAAATTGTTTCAAAATCTGAAATAGCACTGGACACATTGGACCAAAACATAAGGATTCCAAATTTTGGCATGAGACCATACAATCTACTTTTAGCCACACTTGAAACAAATGAGAAACACTACTTGGAAGCTGTTAATACACAGCTAAACTCTCTCATCTCTGCAGTGCTCAGGAGGTTTGGAGGCACCTAGGCTGGCCCTGTGCAAACACACTCATTCCAGTGTACCTGGGGGTAAAATATCATAGAGGGTCTCATCACAGATTTTTCCATTAGTCTCTCAAGAAAGAGGACTGGATCACCTCTCCTATGAACACAGGCTGAGAGAGATAGGGTTTTTCAGTCTGGGGAAGAGCAGGTTCTGGGGACACCCTACAACATCCTTTTAGTACCTAAAGAGGGCCTACAAGAAAGCTAAAAAGGGCTTTTTACAAAGGCATGCATTGATAGGGCAAGAGGGAACAGCTTTAAACTGAAAGCCCTTTTTATATGACAGGGCTCTGCTCTCCTGGAGAGGGCTGAACACCTGCCTGCTCACGGGGAGAAGTGAAATAATTCCTTGTTTCCAGCTTTCACTCTTCCATTTCTCTCCCTGATCCCACTGGTGGGAGAGTGAATGAGTGAGTGAGTGAGTGAGTGAGTGAGTGAGTGAGTGAGTGAGTGAGTGAGTGAGTGAGTGAGAGAGTGAGACTGGGGTTAAACCACCACAGTGCTCCAAGTGATTAGGAGCTAACAATGTTCTGCTTTCTACATTATGGGCCTTGGTGAAGTTCAACAATGACTGAGGGAATGACGTGTGGCAAATGTTGGCCATGTGGCTCACTCCCAGGTACACTGGAGGTGCCAGTAGAAGGTCTACAGTAAAACTATTGAATAGTAGCTCTATTAACCTAGATTAATCCTCAAAGCTCTCTTGGGAGGTCATTAATCTTTGGAAACTGCATACAGAAGTTGGAAAGAGGAGATATCAACACCAGATAAATAGGACTCACTACCTTGAAGACTATGAGTACTGGTTTGGGGACCTGTAAAAACTTTACCATAATCTCTGGGGAAATCCCTGTCTTCATCATGATTTAGATTAAAGCTTTAGTACCTGGGCAATTGCTTCTCCCTCTCAGACCAAGACTTTTTCTTAAAGCCTTTTTACTGCTGTGTTACTGACACAGGAGCTTGGTTTTTGGCTTTTTTATTCATTCTCATTTCATGTTATAATCCTTTTTTAGATTTGTATTATTATTATTATTATGTCATTATTGTTAAAGTAGAAAATGAGAAATTTATTAAGAGAAGTACAGCAGTTAAACTTGTACATGAAATGGAAGACTTTTAACAATCCCTGCATTTCCATATGCATTTGGTTGCCACAGTTTATATGAGCAGGAATGACAACAGGCATTTAATTTTCCTGGAAACATTAGCCATGAACTATAAGCTGCTAAAAGTTTTCAGAAACCAGAAAGAGGAAGGCTATCTTTTCTTTTACCTCACAGACATTTCTTGTACCTGAGGTTCAGCTCTATCAGGGCCAGACTGTAACTTTTTTCAGTCTAAGCAGTCTCATTCTTAAGGCAGTCCCATTACATTTATTTATGGAGGAATGTCTTGTTGAATGCACTGTTGGCAGAGTCTGACTCTGTACAGATAAATAAGTTGCCCCATAGAGCTTCAAATGTCACCATCACACAATAGAAAACATCCCAGGTTAGATAGATGTACTATGAGCAACACACTGACAACTTTTACTCCCCTTCTGCTGATTGAAATGGGATGATTTACACAATTGCATTGCCTCTTGGCTAGAATAAGATTTTGCCAGTCAGATGGTCCTGAAGACTGTCTGTTTGTGGAATAAATCTGATATAATTTGATACACAGCGCGGCACACAATCAAGATGAAATGATCCTTAGATAATTCTTCCATGTGCAATCATTTCAGGAAGAAAATTTTAATAACGATATTTTCTTTTTTATTAAGTTCTTCGGACTATTTTTTCAGATCATGAACAATTGCACCCAGGAGAAGTAGTTATTGCCAAGTTAATATTTTATCAATCCTTTACCTGGGGCCAATATCTTAAAAAAACAGAGGAGACAGATTTCACTGAAATGCTCACTACCAAAGGCATTTTCCAGTCTACACTTCCACAGTGCCTGCTTATTATTATAAATGCTTATCTCCCACTTTTAAGAGTCCCAATTTGGTTATGTCACTGTTTCACTTGTTTGTTTCTCCCTTTTTCTTTCTCATTCATACTCCTCCATATTTGCTTCCCTCTCAAAAACAATAGTAAAGGGAAATCTTAGGATTGGCAAGCGTGAATATAAACAGATAACAGTGTTTTAAAAATATTTGAGTCTTTCCAGTCTCAGCCAAAGCACCTGACGGCTCAGCGATAGGGATAATCCATGTCCAGGACTGAGCTGATGAACTAGCTAGTGGAACAGCTTGATCAAGCAGCCTGATCAAGCAAATGTTCTGTGGGAGTTGGGCAACCAGGGGCTGGGAGCAGGTTGGCCCTGCTTGACAATGGACTGGGCATCAATCTAAGGCCATGGGAGACAGGATGGTAGGAAGGGAAACATCATGGTTGTGGAGACTAGGATGGGTTTATGGGAATGGTTATGTTAATATAGTTGATCCATAGAAGGTAACATTTCAAGTTCTTGTTAATGACTGGTTGATAACATGTTACATATATGGTACTGTAGCTGTTCATTGGTTCATGATTCTGTTACAAAGGTTATATATTGTGATGTTTCCCTCATTTCGGGGTCTTTGAGGCTCACCCCATACTGTATACGGCTTTTACCCCCTTTTTTATTTTCACTTTGTTATTGAAGTCTTTATTTTGTGGGTAACCCTCATAAACCTGTCCCTTTTATTTCTCTTGCCACAACCCCCAGCTGGTCTGGTTCCAGAGTCCTGCAGACACGGGCACGACAATGTTTCACTTCCCCAGTTGTAATTAGGATGAAACAGTGCTGAGAAAAACCCTAGTCCCTGTGTTGCCAAAGTTCCAAACTTAAAAACAGCACAGGTTTTTGCTTCATGTGGACTTCTTTTCTGAAGTGAAAGCACATTGATGTCAGTGTTGCCAAGAGTAAAAACTCCCATGTGACGTTCTGGTTGAACCATGAAACTGGTTCCGGAACAATTTAAATTCATCTTTTACAGCATGCTTCTCCCAAAAAAGCTCTTCATGGAGGTGGGATTAGCGATTAAGAGATGTGGAGGGTGGAACACATATGTCTGTGAAAACTGGAATTAATGTGATTATGCTAAGCAGAACGTATTCTGGACATCAGTGGTTTGCCAAGATTTAAGGAAATGTGCCCCAAGCATAGAATATCTCCTCTGGAAAATAAAGCATGATTTTCAGAGAAGGTTGGGATAAAGACGTATTTTATGGGCAAGCAGAGGAAAATCAACTGTCACTTTAGATGAAACACCTTCCCTTTGTTCTGCTCTTTTAATCTCCACCATAATAAAGCAATTATAAGAAATTTATGATACTGAAATATTGTTGGTGCTATATTTTTCCTCATGGAAAAAAAAGAAAAAGAAAAAAAAGAAATATAACACAAGCAGATAATAAAGTAGTCAACACATAAAAAGTATATTGAGCGTGAATATTATCAGATGCTACTCATTCTAATTATTCACTATCAGATCTAGTTCTGTGAAGAGATTATTCCTTAGAGGATATAAGAAATCCCAAAATATTTTTCCAAGTCTATGAAATATCACTGTTCTGATGTTACAATTCGACAGGTTTCATGAAGCATGAACGTAGCCAGAAGGACAAACAGTCCGTGATGCCAATAATTCTGATTGCTTTGGAAAATAGGCACACCCAGACCTGTGCACAAGGGTTTCCCCAGTGAGACAAATCATGTCTTTTTTATTATTTCACACATGATCACAAAAGAATTCTGGCTTTTGCTTATGCCTGTTGCTCACTTATTCTCAACCACCCCACAAGTCCTGCAAGCATATCTTATATCCTATACAGTGACATATTATTGCATTTTAGTCTCATAGCATGCTGGTCTGTTGTGACACACCAGCAAAGTGAAAAGTAGGACAGGTCATTTGCAAAGTAACATGGCTTTTAAGAAACCAAGCTGTTGCAAATTTTTCATGTCATGGTGTCTCTAAACGCCAAAGTTACCTTTCATGGCTTACAAAAGCAATTCCTCTCACAGTGCTCCAAGGCATTTCTGCACAGTGGAGACTACTCCAGGTACAAAGCAAATGTTCAGTGATTCATAATGTTTTGTCTTCAGAAAACAGACAAAAATATCTGTTCACCTTGGTCACAGGATGACCAAGCATACAAATGAACGAACTCTATCTAATGATTTGGTTTTCGTGCCAGTCAAAGCAACCATAAGATACAAGATATTCCCAAATTATAGAAATTTGCACCTAGGTAACTCTAATAGCAAACAGCTGTACATATGTGAGTGTGCTTATTTGTGTTGTTTTATTCCACTACAGAATTTACAGTATTCAAAACTGTGTTCCAGATGTATTTAGTTCTGAGAAGAACATACCTACCCTTTCTGTGCACAGCAGCACTTGTAGAAATATTGCTCAGTAATGCATAAATTTCACATGCAGAACCCCTCACATGCAGAATCCCACACATGCAACAGCAGAAATAAGCTGCACCATCTGCACTGGCAAGAGGTTGCCCACAGAAGAAAAATCAACTTACCCAAGCATTTGTGAACAAAGTATAGCTGACAACTACCAGGTGTTTGTTAAGACAGTATGCTTACTAGTGACTTGTTATTCAGAGTTTCATGTTCAAAACTTCTTTTGACCAAAAATATTTATCACTCTTTTTATAATGAGAATTACAAATATGGATGTCTACTGGAGATGTGGTACAATAGAGAATTCTGAATATTTTCTTTATTGAGAAGGTAAAATTAGGCAATTAGACCAGACTACACTAGCACAACTGAAAAGCTGAGTAATTTTCATAACACAATTGATTTCTTACCACATGGTGCCATTTAAGGGATTAGAACAACTCACCAGGGTAATATCAAACTTGATTAGAAGCCAAGGGGCCTGATTGCTATCCCCATTAAGCCAGACAAAACGTAATAGACACCAGCAACTCTCAATTTTCACCAGTGTAACTAAAAGGAAAGTCAAGCACAGTATCTTTTGCTTGGGTAAGTCATTTTCATATCTTTGAGTGATTAACAGTGATTGTTTCAACCCCCTTGAAAATATCAAAGACAATGTCTCTGGTATTTTCACAGCTAGGTGTCCTGATAATACATGGGTTTGAGTGCCTTCATATAAAGAACAATTCACACGGCAAATAAAAGGAATATCTTATGTAAACTTGAAGAAAACCTTTAACATGCTTGGCATGCCAAGACCTTTTCCACTCCACAAGTAAACATCTAAAGATAATGGGACAAAATTTTCCAGATATTGAGGTATACAGGGGAGGAAGTCAGTTCTGGGAAGCTTTTGAGGATCTACACAGATAGGTGTCACAAATTACAGTCAGCAGATACTTCAGGGCTGGATTCATCTGAACTCAGATGTCTACAATGCAGGTAAATATACACAAGATTGTTGGCTAAACTACCTCTGTCTACAATGGTTAAAAAAGTAACTTAGTAACAGAAGGATTTATCTCATGTTAGATAAAAACCATCATATATATGAATGTGTCCCTGAAAATGAGTATTTCTCCTCTTGGGATGGAGGAGAGGGACTTCAACCAGAAACCTCAGAACTGTATTTAAACTTGAAAGCAGAAGGAGCCAGAATCAAGCAAAATGTGGATGAGGTATAATATACATTGAAGATGAGGTAATTTGGGGTCATTCACCTCTGCTGGTGAGCTGCTGCAAAGAACCCTTGCAGAGCAGATGTTCCCTGAAGAAATAATGAATGTCCATAAAAAAATAAACAGCATGTCATTACTTCTCAGCCTGTCTTCCAATTTTCTTTGCTCACCACTAATATACCTGCCAACCTACCTTCTCCATTTTCAATAAACTTATTTTCCTTTTTATTCTAGTTTATTTTTATCATCTATTGAGTATCACAAATAGATAACGTATTTATTTACCTATATGAATATAGCTTTATAACTTCAAACATCAATAGATGATTTGGTTAGAAGACAATCTTTCATGAAAAACTTTGTCTAAATTTACGGTCTGAAGAAGTAATACAAATGTTTATACAATTTTAATTATATTTCAGTCAAGGCTTTCCCTAAACAAATAAACATCTATAATTCACACCTTGGAAAGGTCGAATACCACTTGAGAGGACGGCTGTAAACTTAAGTAAAACTGATTAACCAACTTTCCTTCTCTGTGCTGAGTGAGCCCCCAAAAGGAAAACCACATGCCTATGAAATTCAGAATGATTCAGTTCTTCCAATGGGAAGTGGTGCCTTAAGTTTTAGCCTTCATATTTTTCAGATTCTGTGTTGCCTAGCTTTGAGCTTCATATTAAGTGTTAGTGAGCTTTCTTCACAGAGTAGATGGATAAAACCCTTCCTTTTCTAGCTTGATTCCAAGGACAATTGTTACAAGTTTCAGCCCCAAGAACAGGATCAATGGTGGCCTGAAGAGAGAAAACAAGGAGGATGTGACTTCATAACCTAAAGCAGTGACTGGACAATTGATCTTGATATGCAGATGGACAAAACTTATAAAAATGTGAGACCTCATGACCAGTGGTCCGTTTTATTACCATTTTTAGGTCCATCTTGGGATTAGCCCTGGCCAGGCTCTTGTGCTGCCTAAGGTGTATCCTTTAAGGCCTTTCAATAAACACCTACTTTATCCTTAGCTCTGTCCAGCCTCTGTTCTAGGTCAGCCTTCTCAAGGCATCAGAAGCACTGTGAGAGACAGCTCTGCTGTGCCAGGCAGCTTAAAGCCAGCAGCACCCAAGGGCTCAGCTGAGTGAAGTCCCAGGGCCTTCCTTGGAAGCAGAGAGGCTGCCAAACTGAACACCCTTCCCAAAGAGGGGCTGAAAGCAACAGGCTCTGCACTCCATTGCACAACCAAAATCCCAGCTTTGGTCCTGCTCTGAGCACAGGTCTGGCCCCTATGACTGCTCAAGCCAAATTTCTCTGCACTAGGTGACATGTCCAGGCAGAATCCTTCTAGGAAATATTAATGGTAAAATGGGAAGTATTTCAGGCATCAGCCTATGGAAAATGGACCTGAGAGACACTTTCATTTGTGTCCTTGTCCTCTGCAGGTTATGGCTTGGCAGAGGGGGTTGGTGTCATGCATGTAATTTCTGTCCTTCTTGGATCGAAATATGCCCATATCAAAATATGAGTGTTATGTAGAAAAAAAAAAGAAGAAAGAAAATCACATTTCAATCAAGATATTAGCAGCTGAAAAAGCTATTACAGCAACTGGAAACCATGAAGATTTAATCTGCTCTGACCATGCTCTGTCCTTCCACGCCTGCTGCTGATTAGACACCACAGGCACCATCTTCACAGAATAACAGAATTAAATCCCTCAGGAAGTCATATTGCTTCTTCTATAGGAACAGACAGAAATTTTCTCCAGACCCATGACTCCCCACTGGTTAATTACAACTCACTAGTGAGACACAATAGCAGAACTTTTAAGTTCTTTTGTCATATTTCTCTTGGCCAAACTGGCTGCAAACCATACCCCGAAAATCAGCAGCACCAGAAAGCAAGAGGAACGGACACCTAGGTGATCCTGGATTGAATGAGCCATCCCAACCAAATTTCCACATGTGCTATGATGCCAAGCAGGAAACCTCCAGGCTGGCAAATTCAGGAGCAAAACTCCCTATTTTCTCAGCCGGTTTTCATTTCTGATGCCACAGTGATGATTGCACTTGGAACAAGCAGTGGCACTTCTGCTGTCACGTGTTGCTGTTGCCAGCATAGCAACCTACAATCAGTGTGGGGCTAGGAAATCTCCTGAACTCTGCAGTTCAACAAAACAGCAGGTCCTTTGGATACCATCTTTAAGTGAACAATTTCAGTAATGGTCTTTTGTCAGTCCTTCCTAGAAGCAGTACTAATGGGCCACAAATAACAAAATTAAGTTCAGCTGCTAAAAGAGCACAACAATCTGTTGAAGCAAGGGAAATTATTGTCATAAAATATTTGTATGGCCTTGTGAATTCTGCACTGCACAGAACAGAGATCACACCTTGCCCTACCCTAAACTTTTTGCTGTTGCTAAGACAACTCCATCGATGTAAAAGAAGCAATGCAGTGTTCAGTGGCGAGACCTCCAAAGGGGATGGATTGGCTACTAGGCTTTGCTAGAAGAGAGGAAGTGTGTTGGTGCAAAGGCCAGGATGGCTGTTGTGGCTGTGGAAGACTGTCTGACACAGGAACTCAACCAAGCAATGGGGATACAGTGGGAAAATCCCAACAAATAGCAGGGGCTCCTTGTTCCGAGAAATGCCACTGTTTTCTTCACTGAGTCAGGCGGAACATCAGTGGAGTTCCTAGGAGCACCATCAGGAATTCCAACAACAAGATCTCCTCCCCAGACCAACTACCCCTTCTCATTTCTACCTGGTTTATTCCAGCAGCAATGTATCTGCCTAAGCTGGGAGTTACTGAGTCTTTGGAAAACTTTTCCCTCCAGCACTGGGCTTGAGGCCTTGTCCCAAGGTAACACAAAAATGATAGATAGTATATGCAGATAAAGGAGATCACAAAGTAGCTCACAGTATCAGTTCATTAAACCTATGTGGAAAGTCCTTTGCAGGAACAAAATCCCATGCTATGAAAGGATCCACATTCTGATTCCCCCCATCAGTTTATTCTAGATGTTTCATACACATTTGCAAAGAGGCTTTCCTTTACCGGATGCTTCTTAGACTTAGATTTGCAGACCATCTTTCACAGAATATTACTTGGATTATCTATCTTGAAAGTCAAAATGTGGATCCTACAGTATATCACAGGAATTGCATCAGTGAAGTTAGTAATTTAATGTTTTCTGGAGGAAAAGATCATTATCCTTGGGGGAAGCACACAGAAGTGCATGCCTGACAGAGCTCATCTAGACTCCCTTAGGATGCTTCATTGCTTAACATAACACTGCTGACTGGACTTCCTATACCAAATTTATGATTTTAGATATGGAAGAAAAAGCAGATTTAAGATTGGCAAACAGAACACATTACAAGAAGGAAAAACCTCTATAACTTAGACTCTCAGGCATTCACAGCCTAAAGCAATGAAGTGCAAGTACTAACAGAGTGAAATCTGACAGCTTGTTTACATTATGAGGTTCATCTGCATCCATATCATTGCACAGACAAAAAAAATGCTCTATCTCTTAAAAGAACTCTTCCCAACAAGGAAATCCAAATCAAGCAATTGTCTCTTCTCTACCACCACTTTGAAAGACACCTAGGGAAGGTTTTCATTTCACTTCCAGAGATCTCTGTTGATGCACCTGTGAGGGAAGAGAATCCCAGCAGCATATACATCTCATAGGTCCTACCACTGGTTTGCCATGATGGGGGCTTGGTTACATTCACTGGGGTGACTGGTAGGTAGCTGCTGTGATTGCTTGCATTATGCCACCTCCCTCACAGTGCTAGTCATTCCACCTAGGAATTCCTCCTATTTTACTACAGCACCTCTAATACAGCATCAAAAACACATGCACTAATACCAGGATTGGGACATGACAGACACATGTCTAATTCTTATGTTCTGGGGTTTAAGACTTCCTATTCTTCTCCCTGCTCACTATTTTACATGGCTCAATTAAATGGCAGAATGGGATACTGCCAAATGTTTCTTTCTCACTGAAAAAGAGACAGCAATTTAAAGGATGTTGTTACACTAGCCACATTTCCTCACAAAAAATGAATAACTATAATTACAATATCTGTGATTATATAATGTCAAACACAGGAAAAATAAGCGCTCCAACATTTTGAGGAAAAAATTGTAACCTGTATCATCCACATTCAGGCTAAAAATGCTGGATCTTGTCCCAGCCTCAGAAATAAAATATATCCAGCACTAATTGAAAAACAAATAAATCTGATTATAATCTTACTATACTCTGGCTTTTGCATTCCTCAGCTATGTGAAAAAGAGATGGAAAAATCCCATTACATGCACCAGGAGACAAATTTTTAAGGTATTTCTGCAAGCATCAGTTATCTTTACACTTAGATATTTCTGGCCTTGGAGCTTGAGTCCTGTTGCATTACATCTGTGAAATATTTGGTCATTTGTTCATAATGCATCTTGACACTGCCAGCGGACCCACTGATCAAAAATGCTGCTGTGTTTGTGGGTTTGTCTTCATATTCAGATGGTGGCAGTCCTGGCTTCCTTGTCACCTGATGTCAATTGTGAGGGTTTGAAAGTTTGTCCACAAGGAGCTGAGCAGCCTGTTTGTAGGCTGTGGTGTGGAGTGAGCCAGAGCCTGGCAGGAGGCCATATATAATGCCAAAATCCCCTCCAACACCTGAAAGGGTGCAGAGGCCATCCCAGTTCATGGCATCTCCCTAACACCAAACTTGGGCAGATACATCCCTCCTCTAGCAAGCCAGGCAGAAATGAGAAGGGATTTTTGGTTTAAGGAAGAGATGTTGTTGCTGGACCTCCTGATGGTGTCTCTGGGAGCTCCCAGTAATGTTCCACAGGACATGAGTCAGCCACAAAAACAGTGGCACTTCTGGGAACCAGAAGCCCCTGTTATTTATTTGTTGGGATAGTGACACTAACTTCTCCAGATTATGCTCTGTCTTCTCGCAGCTTGTTGGGCTGTGATTACCCTTGATATGGAGGTGTGTAACACAGGGCGTGAAAGAATTATGCTATCATTCACCCTCAACTAGAAACCACAGGTTTCCTTCTCACTGAATTACATGAAACTCTGTCAATTGGCTCTTTCTCTATATGTTACCAAGGTACCAAGCCTTTACATTACATGTATATAGCTCTATTGATTTTTTCAGTACTTAAATGCTATAAGAAAATCAATGTTTCAGCAAATAGGGTGGTACAGAAGTATCAAAAAATCCCATTTGCCATTCCAGCATCAGAGATCATGGCTAAATTAAAGGAAATAACATGTACGATGTGGGATGATGGATTCAGAGAAAAACTGCAGAAGACACATAAATTGGGTGAGTGGAGACATGTGAAATTAAAAACAAAATAGAAAAAGATATGCTGAAGATAAATATAGTGGCTGTGGGTATGACTTAGTTAACTTAAGTGATACAAAACTTAGTTGTCTAGTCCAAGATAACCATTTTAGCTCTCTGCATGTAGTGAATAGAGAGCAGGAGCCACCTCCGCAGAGGATTCAGCCTAAGGCAGGACAACACATCACATGCTCCCTCAACTATCCCAAAGTCTACACTCAGAGATGCATAACTTTTGTGTTTTAACAGCACTGGAGTTGACATAGGATCCTACATAATTTTGAGTGTGCTTCTATTTAATAGAAGGCCTTCTAGCTCAACATTTTTTTTGTTTTGAAGAGAAGAATAATTTGATTTTCTTGGAAAAATCTGACTTTTCTTGGTCAGAGGAAAGATTTCCTTATAATGGCTTCTCAGCAGGTCCTGGTCTGAATATTCAAATAATTTACAAGCACAAAACCTATTTATTTGTTGCATTTTATTAATAATGGGCAAAACTTATCACTAGCATGGTCTCATGTATTGCCATTCACTTCAAAGTTGCTGCATATGTTTACACAGCAGAGAATTAGGCCAGATACAGTCAAAATGTTTCATTACTAATCAGGTCAGACAATAAATCAGATCTGTTTGCAAGGTACTGCAATTTGTGTCTAATGACTGGAAGAATTGGTATACAAAGTAATTATCAAAACTGGAAAAAAATCGTCTCCTAGATGTGCAAAACCTCATCAAAAGTTTGAACTTTAAAAGAGAAAAAAGAATGGCAGGTGTAAAAAAAAAAAATCACCTTCCCATCTTCCATAACAATTAACTACCAGTCTATGGACCCAACAAACCAGCCAGTCTTCCACCCATCTAGAGTGTATCCCCAGCAGCATACAAGGATTATGCTGCACCAAGCTGTATTAAACAGCTCTCGTGTGTTATACCCACCCTCAAACTGAACCTCTGTGTGCTACCCCTGTAAGTGAAGATGTTGATGTGTCAGGCATCATCTCTTTACCAGTCTCCATGTCTGCTCATAGCTGGAAGCCAGCAGCTGGGCAGGAAAAGCAAGAAGATGTACGCCAGTAAACTACAACTCTTATTTCTACCAGGAGTAGGGAATAGGCTTCATACCTACTACGTCCTTCTCACACATACCAGGAGTTTTGGCATATTTTATAAAAGACATTCCTTTGCCCCAAGACCCTGAACATTTCTGACACCTACCAACCACTCTGAATTTCCTCCTCAGTGACCTTGCTGACTTTTAGCACACCAATTTGCAAAATTACCATCCTTTTTGCATTGCTTGTAACACATGTTGTCAAAAAGATAAGAACTATGATCATATATACAGCTTCTAACTAATATGCAAGTGTTCTAAATAATTTGCCTAAACTGTCAGTCACAAAGTAGGACAAACCTTTACAGCCAAGTCTCAAAAAATTCTGATTAATTATATCCCCTCTGCATTTTAAGTGATGAGTCTACTGCACATATCTGCAAGTGACCTATTATTTCCCACAAGACAATCACAGCCCAAAGGAAGTCCCCAAAGACAAAGCATGCATGGGATGTCTAGCGCAGCTCTTTCAGAATTAGAACAAACACCCCAGACTGAGATTTTTCTAACTATGAAATAGGTGAGCTTTCACAATTTTACCCAAGTTTGTTTCCTTTACATTCCCAGAAGTCCCTTACTGCTGAGATGTGGTACATGAACTTCTGGAAAGATGAGCCTTCCCTCATGGGAAGTTAGGTGTGGGATCAGAAGATGGTTTATAACAGACACCTAGTTTCAATTTCAATACAACTGTTTATTTCTTATGAAATGACTAATATTAATCACCTAAAGCCAGTTGATTGAAATGGGATAAGAACACTTAGATGTTTAAAAATACTTTCATTTTACAATCTCTTCTTTAGTTTCTACATCTGACAAAGAGTGGAGGACACAGAAAGCTTGCTGAAAAATATGGATTACTGCCCTACCAGTGCAAGCCCAAAAACAAAGCACAGGCTGCACATAAACTGGGTATCATATGCTACTTTACAGTTACAAGGCAGTACAATTTCTGGAGGTACCCATTAGACTTTGTGGAATGGAGTAGCTGTCTGCAAGGTGCACCCTGCATGCCTCCTGTATTAATTACTTACTATTTGCTTTCTGCTGAAGATGCTCCTTGGGGATGACTCTTGGTCTGTTCATCAGAAGCCTTCAAAAGATATCAAAATGGGAAAAAAAAAAAAACAATTCACTCTAGGTCAATAGGAAAGCTCTTTGAGTTATAGAATATCCATTAAAATGCCAGTACAGTTTTTCCACACAAGCACCAGTCTAGATTATGTTTGAACTACCTTTTCTATTAATTTCTATTTTCTAGCATAGATTTTCTATTAATTTAATTGTCTGAGTTGCAGCTTGCTCTTCAGCACAAGCTTTGGGCCAGTGCAGTGCTGGGAGAACTGAACACTCTGTGAGCAGCTTTCAAACCTGGAGGTAGATGAAGTTCTGGATTTTAAAAGTCAGAGAAAATCAAGTTTTCAGCTCAGAGGATTAGTGACTCCAAAACACTAGAGGAGTCCATCTTTAGGACAATGACCTGTTGACAGCTTAAGTGCTGTTTGCCACAGAGGGTGTAGTAAGTAACACCTTCTAATTTCTCAGAATTGTTTTGATGGGGGAATTACACATGCTTTGGAAATTCTAGTGGCCATGGAAAGTTTTGTATAACCTCTCTTAGGACAGTACAGAGAAAAAGCAATATTAGATTAAATACTTGTAAAATATGCTGAGAGCACAATAAATAAAGTAACCTCTTACTCTGCTATCTACTGGGTACATTTTTCCTTACTCATTTGTCTAGAGTACAAGTAGTGATGAAAATTGACTATTTCTTCAAAAGAGCATTCTGAAAACTTAAGAAATAGAAACTTATATTTTAGTATGCAGTTAAATGTTTTCTCTCTTTGCTTTATCTTACTATTTGCAGTTAGATTTCTTTACTACATAATTTTCCTGAATCTTGCTAAATAAATATTCATGCTCAAGACAGGGGTGAGAGGAGGCACATATTTGACTGATAACCCAGAAGAATGAGATTTTGGCTGTAAAAATGTGATTAGACTGATCTCTCCCCATCCAGAAAAAAAAATGCATTTATAAATCAAAGTTACCATATAATTTGGTTACAGGTATTCAATGGAAAAACAATCCTCATTGTCAGTTATATACTTCCATTTATATTTAAAAAATATTGATTCTGATGGATGAAGAGGGTGTCTCTCTGCTTCATTATTCCAAATGACACATGACAAATTATGTTTTTCCATGGATTTTCATAGAGTCTCAGAGAAGACCCTTTTCCTTCAGCACTCAGCTGTTAATCCATTTTTTTTCCTGGAGGAGATGCTATAGGAGAAGATGAAAAAAGTGCCTGTCAGCATGTTAATCACAGAGTGATTGATGCTGCCATTACAAGGAAAGGTTAGACAACACCCTCAGCAGTTTTCACCACTATTTACAGCACAGTGCCAGTCATCCAAACTAAGGACTGATCAATGCACGGACTTTAAATTAATCCAATAGGAGTCCTCGGAACGTAATGGCAAGTCTGATAGCATTCATCTATTTTTATTTCCCCTCCCTCTTGGCTGAAGTCTGAAGACATCTGAAACTTGTGAGACTTTAGAAAGAGATTAAGTTATTAGAGAGCATCCAAAGGAGGACAATGAAGATGGTGAAGGGTCTGGAGGGCACACAACATGAAGAGCTGCTGAGGTCACTTGGTCTGTTCAGCCTGGAGGAGACTGAGGAGAGAGCTCATTGCAGCTACAGCTTCCTCATGAGGGGAGGAGGAGGGGCAGGCATTGATCTCTGCTCTGTGGTGACCAATGAGAGGACCCAAGGGAATGGCCTGAAATTGTGTTAGAGGAGATTTAGGTTGGGTATTAGGAAATGGTTCTTCACCCAGAGGGTGGTTGGGCACTGAACCGGGCTCCTCAGGGAAGTGGTCACAGCATCAGCATCAGCAGAGCTCAAGAAATGTTTGAAAAACGCTCTCAGGCACATGGAGTGACTCTTGGGGATGGTGCTGTGCAGGGCCAGGAGTTGGACTCAATGATCCTTGTGGATCCCTTCAAACTTGACATATTCTGTGTCTCATGGTCATACTACCAAAGACAACTTGCTCTGGCTCCCTGTACACATCCTTTCTCCTACTGGCATCAGCCACTACAAAACCCACCCAAGAAAGCAGACAAAAATTCAGTAGCCAAAATAACAAACCAGGAAAAAATTTAAATTAGCACCTCTACGATTTTTTCTGTGAAATAGTTTCACAGAATTCTTGCATGCTGCATTGTCAACATGACTTCATGTACTTTTTCTGGAAATGTTATGAATTCTGGATTGTGGGTACACTACTAATGGAAGCACTATTGTGATGTGAATCTACAAAGACAAAGTTTTTAAAACTTCTGTGAACAGACTTGTCTTCACGAATTACTTGAAAGTAAATATATCTATTCAACAAAAGAGCAAGCAACTGTTTCTATATATTATACTTTCTTTAAAAATTGGTTGGATTTCCATATATCTTTTTTATTGTCAGCTGTAAAAAAAATCACACTTGAATACTAAGAAAAAAACAATTAAGGAAATTATCTCTAATAAAATTACCTTAAGTCCAGGATTGCATCATTTATTTTCTTAATGCTAATCTATTCAATAATTAGAAGGATCAGTATTAGCTTATCAGTATTTTAATTCCTCTAAGTGATTTAACTGATATAACGTTGCACTGCTGCTTTTTATTAGAAAGTATAACAGATATTAAGTATACCTGGGCAGTAGATGTCCCTTTCCATCTCCATTACCGATTTTATTAATATCAGTGTAATTGCTCTGAAGCAATAACCATATCAATGACCAGAGTTTTACCTGTTACATTTCTTTCCAATATTGAACACATCATTTTCTAGTTAGCTGAATACAAACCTCCTTGTTCTCTAGCCCATTTTTCCAGGTTAGTCCAAGTACTTTCTTGAATAATACTTGTAAAACTGAACCAGCCAAGCTGCTACCTAACAAGTCATCTTTTATGGTCATTTAAATGACCAAAACTGAGTACTACTGTGGTCTGAAAATGCTTTCCTTAGCTTTTCCAACCTGTTGTGAGCTCTCTTTCCATAAACAAACACTACACTAACAGAATTAGCAATGTACTACTGCTTCACTAAAGGCTTACTGGAATTGCAAACTCATTATGTGTTTTTCACTTGTAGTCTCAACCCAGCCAATCACTGCACAATTACTCAGTGTACATATTTCAGTGGTGTCTGGAGTGGGTCATGGTCATGTCAAGCATTCAGAGATCATGTAGGGTGAAAAGCATAGAGCCAGCTGCAGTTTATCTCCTTTTCACTTTATCCTGGACCATGAGTCAACAATACAGCAATGATTTGCAAAGAAAGAGCTGTCAAATAGTCTTGTAGATGAGATATTTAAAACTAAAATAAACAGAAAGGGAATCAGGTACATTCTCAACAACCATATGCAACAATCAGGTACTTCATTTGGGTGACCAGGAGGACGCATTTAAGTCATAACATAGCTATCACATGCTACGAAGTTTAAATGTTATCAGACCACATCCTTATCTTTAGCAGGTACCCTAACTTTAGCAGGTTTCCTGCTCTCACTCTTTGAGCAGATCCCAACAAGTTTCCCTTTCTTCTAGTAATGCAACCAACACACAGTGTGCATTCCTCCAATCTCTCCTGAGACAGAAGCTGACATTTGCAAACCCTTCTGCCCTTTGTGTGGTTACATGTGAGCAGACTTGGTTGTATCTAGTGGCACATTCCCTTGCCACAATGCAGGACAGCCTTGCAAAATGAAAGGATTTATGCAAGAATGTGGGGGGGAAAGAACTAAAGCTTTCATGTGCATCCATGGCTAGCAGTCCAAGTGTTCCCAAGTTTGGGGCCTCCTGGGTAGCTTTTCTTTCTAGCTGACAGTCTCCTCTTCAATTTTAACTCTGATCCAGGGGTTCATCATCCTGTTCCTGGCACCATAAGGAAATGCCAGTCACTAATATTCCATTAAATCTTCAAAGAAATTTTCTTTACAGTTTCCAGTTATTCCTCTGTTTCAGGCCAGACATGCTTACTATCCTCAACGTTTCACCTTCTCCATTTAACAGGAGAACTCCTCCATCCACTTGATCAGAGTGCAGAGAGAATAGAAAAAATGTCTCCCAAACATATTTAGCAAAAGAAATCCCCATATTCTGCACCAGTTAATAGGATTCTTTCTTGGGAAAAGACCTTATGTGATTTTGCATTGTGGATTATGATGTTCTACCTATAAAGTTTAAAGCAAAGAAACACTGCTAACTTTTCTTTTTCCTATTTACTACTATGCACTATCCATTAAGGCAGAAACACTACTCCCCTTACCTTTTGCAGCAGGCCATACAAATCCCTTTATCAGACAGAATATGATAGGCCACTTTGGCTTCCCGGCTCTCACTACTCCCCACAATAAATCCCACAGCATACTGCAGCCTTAAAAAACCCTTTCACAATTCTATTTTTCATGCTTGAGGTGTAAGAATCACACAGAGAGAGGCCAAAGACATGCTTCTGCGTAGGAGCCTCCTCATTTGTATGCAGCAGACCAGATTCCCACCAGTTTGTACCTAAATGTCAGTCCTAATACATAGTTATCACAGTATGATAGCCAAGGTGATTTACCTTAATCATGAAGGCAAAATATTACTATGTTTCATGAGCAAAAAGGCACATTTTGATCCACTTCTTTTGAAACAGCTGAAACTATAAAGATATGTAATTTTTCAGCTGTTCCTTCATTTCAACAAGTTATGTGTTGCTGCGAAGGGCAGCAGCACTTGAAAAAAGGTTCTTTGGATACAGTCTCCTAGGAAAGCAGAATTTTTAGAACAGCAATTTCTTGTTTTCTGTCAATCAGGAAATGTCTGTAAGTGGTTCACACAATTTTTTTGAAACTGAGGGTTGCAAATTATGATATGAGCACTGATAGACATCTTCTTGATTTCAATTTTTCACTGAAAAAAGGGCCAAACAAACCCATAAAATTAATTTATTTTGCCATAAGTTATTACCTAGTCATTACCTTACCAAAATTTTGAGGTCAGTGGAAAGAAATCTCCTTGTTCTCTGTACTGACCCCCTTCCTGGAGCCAAGGAACATGGAAATACACCTTATGAAAATGTATCTCCAACTATTAACTCAACTATTGTCTTCAAAGCCCAAAGGATTTTAACAAAAACACCAGAGGAATTAAAAAAAAATTAAAAAATTATAAGGTCTCCCTATCAAATGCTAAAATTGAGAACAATGCAATTAGAAACTTTGAATAACATTCTCCAGTCTCACCTGGTGCTGTAAATCAATGCAGCATTTGGGAACACAGGTCCAAAAGCCCAAAGTGAATTTTAAAGAAAGGTTGTAGTGTGTCTGATAGCAAGGGGCTTAAAATCCTCCATCTCTTTCAAGAGTGTGGCTCCCAGCAAGGAGGAAAATTTTCCCAAGTGAAGACAGCTTGGTTGAATTGGCCACAGAGCTGCTGTGTCCTCACACAAACTTAATAACAACAGACTAGACAGCCAGTACTTCTTGTCTCTCATGGCCATGACTTTCATCTGTCCACTTCCCCTCTTAAGAGCCAAAATTGCCTTATTTGAGCCAATCAAAGGGAGCATAGAATTGTTTGGGTTGGAAAAGACCTCTAATATCATCAACTGCTACCATTAGCTCAGTTTTGCCAAATCCATCACTAAAACATGTCACCAAATACCACTTTACACATCTTTCAAATACCTCCAGGGATGGTGACTCCACCACTTCCCCAGGTTGTCTGTTCCAGTGCTTGACAATCCTTTACAGGAAGCAACTTCTAATTTTCAGTCTAGACCTCTTCTGTTACAACTTGAGGCCATCTCCTCTTGTCCTGTCACTTGTCACCTGGGAGAAGAGACTGACCCCCACCTGGCTACAGTCTCTTCTGTTGTAGAGTGATAAGATCCCACCCTGAGGCTCCTTTTCTCCAGGCTGACTACTCCCAGCTCCCTCAGCTGCTCCTCACCAGACTTGAGCTCCAGACCCTTCCCCAGCTCCGCTGCCCTTCTCTGGACACGCTCCAGTCATTTTGTTCTTATGGAGTGTAAGCAATGCTACTTCACTGTATGTAGAAAGGTTGCCATCAATGCTCAGACTTTGGAATAGTTCTTGGCTACAGCAATGCATTGCTCACACCTTCATTTTACCTTCATAAAAACCAGGAACAAATTCTCTCGAATCCAGTGTATAAGCTATAAGCTGTCCCCTTTGCCATTGCCTTTTGTTGAGCAGCCATTCTTCTTTCATTGCAATCTTACAAAAAAGCATTTCCATCTGTTTTTTTCATACTTTTAACAGTAGTTCAGCCATTTAAATCCATGGCAAAAGAAATCAGTGTTCCAGACTCCCAAAGGTCACCATGATTCACATGCAAAATATGTCTGTCCATTTCACTAGAATTTGCTAAGAATAGTTACTATCTGCCAATTTACACACAAATCCATCACCGACGGGGAGGTCATATGCCAACAGTGTATTTCTCTGCTATCTTTAATTTAGATTTATAATAGTGTTTTTTTTCACAAATTAATACAAGTTGGCAAAATACTGGCCATACTGCAAGGAGTTTCATTTTCCATAGGAGAAAGTAGATGCCAAATTGTGATAGAATGCCAGGAGGCCATAAAAATGGAATTATAAGTCTACAGATATTCTATGGGAAGTTGACTAAATATTTTTTTTTCCCTGCCAGGGGGATTATAGCTGAATTGCTGCATCTGCAAAATCCAAAGTCCTTTGGTGCTACAAAATTCTTTTTTACTTGGGTCCAAGCTTTATGGTAGTTGGCTTCCCAGTCACAGAAAGTCATACATTATTTACAAATCTTTGAGTCTAAGTCTGTTATGAATACATTAACTGTTCTGTTACCTTCAGAACTCATTAGCAACAGGAACAAGTCTTCTAAGGCTATTTTCCACTATATACCCCCTGCCTATGCTGAACCTGCTGTGCCACTCAAAAGTGGTGCATTTCCAATATTAGCCTTATTTTAAAGAGTGAATTGAAGAAACAAATTGACTATAGGGAAAAAAAGTCTTTAAAAATACCCCCAAAGCATGTTGACCCAGTAGGTAGATATCTAATGGGTCTTCATGAACTCTGCCTAGATGCAGAGATTTATTGTCAAAACACTGCAGACCCTTTAGCCTTGCTTCTAAGGAAATGGAGGATTACAAAATGACGTTGTAGGGCATATCCTCCCTTCCTTAGCCATCCCTGAACTTCTTGACCAGTTCTAAGCAACTTTGACAGCTGGGTTCAGGGAAGAAAGAAGCCTCAGAGGCGAAGTCCTGACAGGTCTTGTGAAAATTAGAGGCTGAGTAGGTACAGAAGACAGAGAGGAATATTTTGCCCACCCTGGGAGGCAACAGCCTGTTGTGTGTGCCCACACACCTAACTCACGTCAGCCACAGCCTGGGCTGATGTTTTCCCACCAGGCTGGGAAAATAGAGCAAACATGGCATGCTGCAGGAGCTGAGAGGGATTAGAGGACAGAGGACACAAACCCACACAAACCCAAGTTCTCCCACTGAGGCTGCTTGGTTTTTCATAACTCTTTTCAGTGACAACATCTGTGAGTAGAAAACTTATGTTTTAATTTGTGAGGCAAACATGTATAAAATTATGAAACAGTATACTCTGCCAGGCTGCTTACAAGAAATAAGAGTAATATGGCAGAGTCTGGTCATATGGGGCCAAACAGTATAATTAGTATTATAATTATATAATTATATACAATTATAAATAGTATAAACTGGAGTCATTCCAGCAAATTCAGTGGAAAAATGGCACTCTGCCCTGGAAAAGATCACAGACCTCACAGAAACCAAGGAACACGGGTGAGAAGTGAGACCAAGATTGGATGGGGGCCTCATTTCCCGGCAGATCCCAACTGCGCGATGCCATGGCTTGTTCGTGAGCAGGCAGGATACTCTCCCTTCCTGGGCTCAGCAGCAACTCATTCAAATCCCTCGTCAGAGAGAGAGGCCACTGCCATGCTGTACTGGAGTAGCTTAGATGACAACCGCATGGGAATTCTTAATTGCTGTACTTTGGCTCTGCCTTTGTGTCTTGCTATGGACTGCACAGATAGGCAAGCTTTTATAACTGTAAGCACATTTTACATATATATAGATAGCCAAATATATACACATTTCTCCTCAGTGGTAAATTCAGTCTTATGTACTGAGAAAGCAGACCGCAGTGATTTGCTTTTAGCTGGTTAAGCAGCCTGAAGTGATCCAAGAAAGAGAAATCAAGGAAAATAGAACATTATTTCACTCTTCAATCAGTTTGCCTAGTTACAAGGCTCTTGCCAAACAAAAATGTAATATCTCTGCTAAAATTAGGATATTAGTTCTAATTACCAGGCACACAAAAATCTTAAAATTCTGTAGCTGAACTGATAATGTTGCTATGGAAATAAGCTTAATTACTACAGACCAGCTAACAAACTTCCCAATGCTGCTATCTTTACAAGCTACCTCCACTCCTGAAAATTTGTGGTTTTTTTCCTCCCCCAAAAGGGACTAAATATCTCTAGTGTTAACAGTAATTAAATTCAGACATCCCAAGTCTGAGGCTATTCTGAGAATTGCTTGACAGAGGCTAAGGCAAGAGAAACAAAGCGCAGTGCTTCAGCGTAACCATTCCAAACAGTCAAAACCACATTTTTGTCAATGTACTAATTCAAACACACCAGGCAATGCAAATTCCCCTTGTACATAACAATGAATGCATGCATGCTCGTCCCACGCTTTTTTTTCCCCCCCCTCACACAGGAGAAAAATTTATGAGAAGGAGAGCCACGCAGCAGAGGCTTTCTTCTGCACTCCCCAGACTTTGGTTACCAACCACTCCTTATGAATACGTAACTGTGCACATGGAGACACACATGGCATATGAATATGTGCATGTGAATGTATGCACATAAGAAAAAGATCATTCATGGTGAGACTCCGGTGTTTTGCTTTCCCACAGCAGGAAGCCTCTCGCTGGAGCTCGGGTGCTGAGGGACGGGCAGCTTGCAGGGCAGAGGAAAGGCAGCAGGGCTCGTGCTCCAGTGTGACCATGACTCCACACGCTGGGCACTGTAGGGTAAGGGCTCCAGAGGGGATAAGCAGTAGATGGAGGGGGCAGAAGACAGGCAGGAGGCCCAGGTCCAATCCAAGAATTTCCTCTCAGGGGCTGAGACAGAGTTGGCCCTGCAGATCTTGCATACCCCAACAGGAAGAACTCTGCCCCCCTGCCCCTTTCTGAAGGGACTTTCATTCCCTGGGTGCGTCTGCTCATCCTGCTTGAAAGAAGGTCATGCCTAAGCCTGGCTAGGGCAGCAACACATGATGAACATGACCCACTGGCTGCCAGCCCACAGGCAGCAGAATGCAGATGGTCAAAGTGAACTCCACAGACATTCAGTGGCTGAAAATCCGTCCTTTCCAGCATTTGGAGGTAGTCTGTACATTTTCACTGATAGAAAAAGAACTCAAATTTATCAGGTAAGTTATACATCATGAAAATTTAAGCAGTCTTAATAAACAGCTGAAATCAGAAAACCCTCAAGGAGAACATTTTTACAGTGTTCCTTATTGGTGGCCTGCAATACAAACTTGCTTACATCCAATCTGACAAATGTCACTCTGCTGACTTTAGTTTAATTGCTCCTAATTTATACTGGTCTGAAAGCAAAATAATTTGTTTAATTTCTCAAAGGATAAAATACTGCTCAGTTCAGAAACATTAGCTTTCTAAAAGATTCTTCGTTCATATTATTTTCCAAAGATTTTCTTAAATCCATTTTAAATCAATGCATGCTTGCCAAATTGTACATAGTAATAATTCAGAGATAATTGGTGTCAACATAACTTTACCAAAAATTGAAGCAAAAATGGCTCTAAAATTCTGACACTCTGAAACCACATTTAGATCATAGAAAACATCTTCAAATTGGTTCACAGTTGAGGAAACATGTTTGCTAGTTAATACATATTTTTTCCTTGGTGAAGCCACAGGAGGTACATCATTTCTTGGATTCACAGAACTTAAGCCCAGAGGAATGAACCAATTATCTGGTCTGACCTCTGTATATGAGGAGTTATTAAATTTCATTCATTAGCTCCTTTATAGAGCCATAGAAGTGGTGACTTACTTCCAGTTGGAATTTCAATGGTATCAGCTTTCAACTATTAGTCCTTGACAGTCCTTTCTTCACCAGTTTTTTACTCTCACTATCCCTTTGTGGCCAAGTTTATACATGACATCAAGCCACCTCTCAGTCTTTCTTTGAGGTGTTCAGTGCCTGTAACTGTGTTCTCTTATTTCCATGATTCCTTTCTGCACCTTCTTCAGTTTTTGATGTTCTTTTTAAAACACGGATATAAATTCAAGGATATAAATATAAAAAGAAAAGCAAAAAACATCTGTTTTGTTCTACCCTGTGGTTTGTACACCCAGAGACTAAAACAGGCATTTGGCCATAACCTCATTAGAATGCTTCATCTTTCCACCAAATATTTGAAGAGAGCAAAAGCAGCATCCCATAGAACTTGTTTTTGTAGCCAGGTGGATTGCTTCAGGCTAGCTGGCCTCATTAAACATAAGCAATGTCTCTTCCTCTAGCTTAGGCTTCCTAAAGGATACTCAGTGTCTATCTGATGCAGAGGGTAAGTTCTGCTAGAGCCAATGTTGAGCATCCCATACAGATAGGCAATCTGTATGATATGAAACAGACTCTGGAAATACATCTGCAGCGTTTAACTCCCTATTGTTTTTAGCAGCACAATTGTTGACCTCAGTGAATCAAAAGCAAGCGCTGCTTAAAGAGTCCAGCAGTGTTAGCAGCCACCTGCACTTCGAGATTTGCTTCTCAGCAGCAAATCCCCTCATTTGGTCCAGAGAGGCAGCATGCACTTTATGTGAAAGGAAGAAACACTGCTGATGAGCCCTTCGTTACTTCAGCTGCTGCTCCTGGAGCAAGTCCTCAGGTCACATACGGCGCCCTGCACATTGCTGCCTAAGGAGAGATGACCAGGAGAAAGATGGATGGTGCACCAGCACTTCAAGTGTCAGAAGGGGCAGAAGGCAGGTTTAAACCACACTGGCTGTGATGCAGAAATGTTCACGTTAACTGTTCATAAGCTACTCCTGGACTCTCCTCAGACACCCATTAGCTAATTTATTATTAGCGCGCTGATGCAGCTCTGCATCTGGGGACCTCCAGCAGATCTGTGACAGCAGCTATGGGAAGGCCCAGCCCTCTCACAGGTCTCACAGGAAATAAGCCCCAGTAAATAAGGGGCAGGAAAACCCATCCCTGAAGGAAGCAAATACCACCTGATCTCCCCCCCAGGGCTAGCTGAGAGGAAGTCTGTACTGTATTCTCCAAATGTTTCCACTCACATGGCTGTAAGGAAAAGAGGAGCCAGACACTTTTATAATAAACTGAGACAAACAGTGAGTCCTCCCTGCCAGACATACATAAAGCAATCTCCACAGTCTGCAGGTGCACAGGTAAGTCTTGGCCCAGGTGCATGACATGCACACAAGCTCTTGGCACAGGGCACAGGTGGCAAGGCTGGTCAGGAAGAGACATGCAGACCATGCTCCATCCCCACCAGCAGCCATCCTGCCCCATGCCACAGTCCTCAGATTTTTGCAGAATAAACTCTGCCAGCACAGGTAAGGGCCCCCCCAGCCCACACACCAATTAATTTTGAGTAACCCCCTCCAGCTAGAAGCACGTGATGTACCTTCCCAGAAAGAAATCAGTCAGGTTTGAGCCCTGCACGCCTCTTTCGGATTTGTTTCTGCTAACATTGCCAGCCAGCCCTCAACTGCTCACAGAGACCTCCTCTCAGCCCCTGTTCCCACAAGAGCAGCAGCCACCCAGGCTCTGAAGTCAGGCTGGGAGTCCTTGCCCTCTCTGGAGGTGCAGCAGCTCCACTTGCTCCCTTCTCCTTAAAACAGACGTGTGGCACTGCTCCCCGTGCATCCTGAGGGCAGCCCCTGGGGACAGCACAGCTTCTTGCACAGCACCTCTAGCATGAGTGGCATCTCTGCTTCCCCTGGGCACTCTCCTCCAACCTACTTGTGCTTTCCCAGGGGAAAAAAAAGTGCTGCAGTGAGGCAACTGCAAAGTAACAGAATGAATACTGGGTGGGAAGGGGATGGGGGGAGTAAAACTGTGTCTTTAACCTTATTCTTGACTTGTATTTGGCTTTGAGTGCTCCACTGTGCAACTTTAATAGTTTCCCTGCAGTGGGGTTACATGGATCTGTGTAAGCACCTGCAGCGTCAGCAGACTTGGAGAGGAGGCTGGAGCATGCCTGCTTGGAGGCTTTTCCACAGAAAAGTTTCCAGGGCTCTGACATCCCCACTGAGACGACAGGGCACCAATCTTCAAAGGCTCTTCTGAACTCCCTATATGGAGCTGAGTTTATTTACTTTAAGGACATTCATTCCCTACAGCCAACAGGGAGCACAAGGGCTCGAGCTGCTACAAGAAAAAGGTCTGCTTGCCATGACCTCGCATCCCCTGAAATTGTTGGAAGGCTTTCTGAGACAGTTTGGAGCAGTGCACTGAATCAGGCGGCCAATTATAAAACTCGACTGACTTTGCAAGCACACCTGACTCCCATGGAGACTGACAGCAGGGCTCGTAGGATTTGTGCCATGTACAAACATCAGCTGTTTTTCAAATGATCACTAATATCATTTCCCCAAAATTTGTAGCACACTGAATCCCCTGCTGTGCAAACATGATCAGGCCATCAGGTTCAAAGTTCCATATGATTCCCACCTTCCCAGTGAAGCATCTTAAAAATCACTTTAAATGCTAACATTTCTTTTTCCACTTTCCTCTCTCAAAAATATTGTTTAGTATCAGATCTAAGACATATCATTTAGAATCTGTAACACCTCTAAAATCAGGCTGTCATCTTTGGACACCAGCCATGTGTATTTCTTATCTAGAAAGACAAATGTTTGACTAAGTTCTACCACCTTAATCCAGGAAAATGTGTAATGAAAACTATTTTACAATCTTATCTATGGGTGCTGCCTCCTATATACTTTATAGTTGACATATTTATAATACAAGGGGGGTGTAAAATATATTCACCTGGATAGTTAGTAGTCAGTCAGTCAAAAAAGGACCAGCACAGTGTAAGTCCACAGCAGATTTTAGCTTCTGCTGGCTCTGCAAGTAATGGATTACAAATGCACACACACAAAACACAGACACCTGTGCAAAATAAGTGGTCTCATTCTCTAAGAAAATGTGGGCATTCCCTTAGGCTGATTTTTTCCCTCTATCTACTTGCAAGGGCAGTACTGAGGAGAATATTTGGTATTGGGAACTATTACATTCTGAATGATTGATGTAATTGCATTTGAATCTTGCCACAACCTCTACATATCCCCAAACCCAATTTAACCGAATGGGCTGCTATTCCATTCACCTGCAAAGATGCTTCCCAGATGAATTTGCAAGTCCTTTAAACTGAGCATCATTTCATGATTCCCTGATTGCCACCCAGATCAGACTCATCACAGCACTTTCATTTCTGCCCAGTCAAACAGCAGATAGCGTTTGTAAATGTTGTTAATGGTATTGCAATACCCTATACGAAGAAGAGTCAAATGCAATATGCCAGAACTCACCCCAGCCTGACAAATAATACTAGCTAACTGCAGCAAAACTGACATGTCATCAAAGTGCAAAGTACTTTCAAAAGTGTTTTATTTAGGCACACAGTGCAGTGGCTCAGAAGCAGCAATCGGCAGTAGGATAGCTGCCAGCTCAGATTCTGGCAGCTGAGTTGGGATCTATGGAGGTGGCTGAGGAGCCTGCATGAGCAGCACAGAGCACTGCTGCTCACAACTGGAGCAGCTGCCTTGGAAAGGGAAGAGAGAGCTCAGATGGAGATGGAAGAGTGCCCCACCTGGCCTGGGCCCACAGCCCCTGGAGGCAGTAGAGCTGGAGCAGGGAGAATGGGCACTTGATCAGTTTTGACTAGTGGTGATACAGAACCTGAACCGTTATGGGATGGAATTAATGGCTCCCCACAGCCACTCTGAAATCCGGGATGGATGTACCATGTCCAAAGCACGTGTGCAGCCACCCCTGAGTGCTGTGGTGGCAACAGCCTTCCAGGAACCAAGGCCACATAAGACCAGCTGTGAGCACTCAGGGTGCTCTGAACAACAAAGTAGAAGAGGATATGCCTGGGTAAACCAAGACACATGGAGTACTTGACTAGCCCCTAGAACTCTTTCCTTCTTTATAATGCATAGAGAGTGTCTCAAAGAACAGGCTGATGCATTTTTTTAAAAATTCAGTCCTTGTCTACAGTATTATTTGAAAGACCTTCTTGATGAGTGAGGAGTAAGAGGAATGATGGCAACCATAACAGTGACTTCTGCTTGAGGGAAAGAAGTAATTTTGATCAAATGGGTTAAAACTGTTTTTCAGCAATGCTAACCTCTATCTTGTAGGGATGCCATATAAATAGCTGGAAGAAAAGATATGCTTATTAATGATCAAAACTTTCCAGGCTTTCAATTAAGGATAGAAAGAAAATGCTGGGTAGTCACATCTGTGCACTCTGAAAGGTTCCAGAGATAGGAGAAATGATAGGACATTTCCAATATTTTTTGGATAAAGAAATTGAGCACACGAAAAGTAAAAATCTTTCAAGTCTTTTCAATCTTGAACACTCCTGATGAAACAAAAGCAAGTACAAGTCAAGCTTGAATGATTTCTGTGTATGCACCTTACATTTTCTTTTTCCTTATGGAATTTCCTCAAAGAGTTTTGTTGGTTTTTTTGCAGATATCAGAAATACAAACAAAGAAAGAAATTAGGAAGAAATCTAACAAATATTGTCATCAGTCTTTTCAAAACCAGATGACAAACTCCATTGCTGGATCACTGCTTTCACTACAAATGCTTCATTCCAGGAGCTCACACCTTTCCATTATTCAAATGGAAATCTAATTCAAATTCAAATTCATTCAAATGACAGCTAAGTTGCTAGAAGAGGATGGATGTCCAATGCACATTTTGTTTTCTTTACACACTTTTTTTCCAGAAGCTGCTCTGATACAGCAGATATTGACCCAGAGGTACAAAGCCAGAGCTGTGTCTCCACTCCTCCTCTCTGCCTTGCAGGGTGTCCCGAGACCCTCAGCACAGGGACACTGGACTCTGTACTTTGCACAGAACCCCTCCTTCAGGACCCTTAGGTACCACCACTGCACATGAGCAGAACAGTCACTGTCATCCCTTTGATTACTCAGGACAAGACCTTTTACCCTTCCAGGATATAAATTGCCAGCTGTCAAGTGGCTACAATGGCACTCAGCTCCACATGAAGAAGCAGTACTATAGAAATGTTAATCAATTCTAATCCATACCAGATCCTGTGTCTGAAGTGAGCTGCTGGCAGCAAAATGGCAGCAGCAGAGCTGAGGTTCTCCAGCAAACAGAGTACAAATGGAAAACCACTGGTCCCAAAATATCCCTCACATTTGAAAGCAAGCTAGCTGGAGTGACAGTGGGGTGCTCTGGCATAGTAGGTACGAACCTGAACCAGCTGGCAAAGAGAATGGGTTTTGATTTCCAATGCTATCCACACAATTATTTTCATCAAACAGGATCCCATGTGCTTCTGGCGCTGTCCCTGTACTGCTGGGACCCTCAGCATTGGCCCCAGGTCAGCATCTCCCATGGCAACCCATTCCAAACCCATGGAAAGCAGACCATGTGGTACCTAGGTGGGTTTGAACCCCTAAAAGCACTAATGGCTGTTTCATTTCAAGAAGGGGAAAAGACAGGCCGAGAAGACAGGTTCATTAGTCAGAGGAGGAAACGTGACGTGGCCCAAAACTGAACGACAAATACATAGCCAATAAGAAGCATATTTTAAAAATAAGCTATTGCTAGCAGAACAAGTCCAAACAGAATACAGGGAAGGAACACAGAGCAACCAGACACTCTCAATGCACTCCACAAAGTACACTGATAGACAATAAACCTGTCTGAACCAATACAACAAATTGGATTTGGCTTCCTGCATCTTTTATGGACCACCAGCTGCCATCTGTATGTTTCCATATTCATCTATCATTATCTCATACTTATCATAATTGTCACAAGCTTCATGAGAACACCCCTCACAGTGATCCCAGTCTGTCTTCCACATAAAAATCAGTGTCAAAATTTGAGTCCCAATGGACTGAGTCTTTGTTATTTCTAATTCTGGGGACAGAATCTTTTTTTTGTGACACACAAGTTAAGAAGCGAATGACTTTGATACAAAAATGTTCAAGAAATAATATTTTACTGTAGTATTTGGGAGAATAAAATATTTTAATAGCGCAAAAATATTGCTTGATTTTTCCTTTTACTTGTATTTTTTGGTATAATAATTACCCTATTTTAACCTCTCCAAAATCCTAAACAAAACTATATTCTTTTATTTTGAACCTGCAGGGGTATCCTGGTCCAGTTTCAAAATATTTTTGAACGTTCTATAAAATTAAAAATTCATCCAGACTTAAGATGAATTTGGCCCATCAGCATTTTTGAGGGAAAAAAAAAAAAGAAAAAGAAAAAAAATAAACCAAACACCACACCAGAAACATGTTGGTCAGCTTCTGAAAATATGTGTATTTAAAAAGTCCCAGCTGTGCTGGCAGGAGATGTGAAATATTGAATGCTTTTAAAAGAGAATAAACCTAATGATCTTTCTGTGTATTCATATTAAAAGATCCTGGTCTTTTTGCCTTTCTTACTTCAAAAACAGAGACATATAGATAGACAAATTGGGATTACTTACAAGCTGACACTGAAATTTCAGTTCATAGCTATGTAATACAGTAGGATACTCTAGCATCAGAAATCTTTAACAAGCCAGTATTAGCTGTGAAGTGTTACTAATTCTGAATTCCTGGTGGTTTGCCACTTTAAATTAGGTATCAGATGAGATCAGATGAGGTGGTGACTTTATTTTTATTGTTTGCTCATTCTTGCACATTTATGAAAGTAATTTTCTAATTCTCTAAAAGATCCCAGGTAAAACACTATAGAAATTGATTAAACAAAATATTACAGTAAAATACAAAGAGACACAGTATTGTATCTTCTGATAAATAGCTCTCTTATTAATTGTGCATCCCAAACAGAAATTAATGCAAATCAATTTTCGTCTGTAAGATATAATTTCATTCATTCCAGTGACCTGTACCATGGAAATAATCATCAATATTTTACCCTGACACCCAGACATCCATTACAGGATCCCATCCAGGCACTCTTCTAAGCAAGGAGCTCAGTTCTCCTGAATCAATTAATCTCTGTTTACTTACGTGTTTCCCCATCTATAGCAGCAATGATTTAGTAAATCCCTTCTAAAACTAAATTTCAACATCAAACATAGAACTTCGACATGTGAGCTGGCAGAATTCATCAGTGACATATGGATATTCCCCAGCTACAGGAAACAGGAATTTATTCCGCTCAGGTTTATTGCTGGAAGTGTTTCCCCAGCACACAGGCTGCTTAGCTCTGCTGAAGTATGTAATGTGCGCTTTACATCTCAATAATAAAATGTAATCCTAAAAACAAAGAGTTCCAGTTCCAGGACACACATCAGTGTGGCTAGTCACTTTCTGAACAAAACATCTGCAGCAAAAACCTCAAGACATACTGATTTGAAAACAGTATTTCCACCCTCATGTATAAAAACACATTGAACAATGAGAAGAGGTCTAACACAGATATCAAACTACTTTTTTTTGCCCTTATCCCAGGGCAAAGGTGGGTATAGCCCAAAATAAGGACTCAGCACTCTGCTGACCTGGAGTAGGAGGTGAAGACTAATAAGTACAGCTCACTAATTCTCCCTGAACACAAAGGAGATGAGCAAAACCAGTTCTGGGGGGGAATTAAAACATCCCCAAAGAGCAACAACAAATTGCTGAATGTTATATTAGTGTTTTTCTTAAAGGACTTTTCTGCTCCAGGGGGTACAAGATTAAATAAGAGTGGAAGCTTTCACTTAAAAGACAGAAGTTTCTATCCTCCATGTGTGCAGAGGAAACCTCCCAAGAGTTCTTGTTTCAGCATGTCACCATCCTAAAAGAAAACTGTGATAATCACAGCCTAGCTTAAAAAATTAGATTTTACAATTTTTTAATACCACACTGTGTGTCATGGTTGGATTCACTCTCTCTTTGGCTGTCTGTTAATCATATTTTTGATTTCTTCACCATGAGCACTAGACCACTGGCTTCTATCTTCAGTGAAAGTTGTGACATTGGTGTCTGTAGGAGGGACCACACCAAAATCTGCAGGACTTGCAGAAAACTGCAAGATCTACTCAAGTTACCACTGCCCTGGAGGAAAAAGGTCAAGTGTCATAGCCATAAACTTGCACAAGTAAACTTTCAGCTGGCTTTTTTCATTTATTTATTTTAAGAAAGCGGATTAGGTCAAAATTTGTGCAGGTAAAGAAATTGTAGACTGCTCCTTTAGCTCATCCACCATCAAAATCTGAAAGGAAATGCTAAATTCTCACTGCTCCTAGAAGCAGGTTTCCATTTAGCTAGAATTTGTATTATCCTTTTCAAGTATACACAACACAGCTCAATTTGATACTATCCAGTCACAAACCCCAACTTCACACTAAAATACCTTATAAGTAACTCTTCAGAAAGTCAAATATATTGAGTTACTCCAATTACCTTTAATAAAATTCTTGTGCTTTTATTTGGAACAAAAGTTTTCCACTCTGTCAAAGGAATGTGAAATATTGCAAGACTTTAACAAAGTCCCTGTAATTCAGTGGAGAAAGAGGTTCTCTTGGTTTGGAAACCCATGGTATGACCTGGAATAGCAAGTACAGACATCCAAGTGCTGTCAAAGTGAAATTAACACCAGTGTTCAAGAGGAATATGATCCAAGAAGTCCTGACCAACCCAGGTGTCGGCAGCAGCACACCATGCGACACTTGTATTTCTACTAAATGTTTCTACTAAACATTTTCTTGAGTGCTCATAATCCTTCCTCTTGAGCATTGAGAGACAGGGCTCTTTATGCATATACATGCCTCCTGCAGTGGGGGCACAGTTCTGTGTCTCAAGGACTGGCAGTTCTCTAAGTCCTTTAGGGCCTCATTTAAGTCCTTAAGGGTTTGATTTGCTGTACATCCTAACCATGCTCAGGGCAAGCAGCTTTAGGGATTGTTATAGTATATGGATTTCTTATGTGAGCTATGCCAGCCCTTGAGTCAAGCCCTAAGGTTAAACTTCTATTTTCCAAACCAAAAATCTCTTAAATTTAGTTACAGCAGCTCTAAAAACCTTAGACCCTCTATGGAAAGGCATGTGTACCTCAATCTTCTCACAGGATCTGCTCTGTAGTCAGTGTGCCATAAAGCACATGGAGGAAAAGAGCCCTGCATGCAGCCCCTCCTCAAAGCATCCTTGTGGGGCTCATCATCCCAGCCAAGTCTCTGCCAAAGATCTTCTTGCTCCTCCTTGATTCCCTGTGGGGTGAGACTTGTCAAGAGTGCTCCCAGAAAGTCAAATCTACACCCCATACATAGCTCACAGCCACTAAGAAATCTCCACAGGCACAGAACCACAGAGCCCTGCTCTGGTTGGGGAAATAAGGATATGGGAACAACCAGCAGCACACCCTGGAAAGCAAACTCTTCAGCCAGTTTTTGCCAGTGCCACCTCTATTTGCTGACTCCCTGAGGCTGAAACAAGAGTTCCCTAAGAGGAAAGTACTGGAGCAGCCCAGGCAGGTCCAAGCACTGCAGCAGCCTCTTCTATGGTGGTAGAGGGTCCAGTCCACATAACATGCAACTTTTTATTTTGCTTGCTCATAGGAGAGGTTTCACTGTCTTATATTTCTTACATAAGCCACCTCTCTTCAGCACAATCAGACACAAAAAACCCATGATGGGGCATTTCTAATTCCTCCACTTACATGCTCTACCCTGAGTACAGTAGACTGCTACTGAAAATCCTCCTGGCAAACAATGCAGGATCAAAGAGAAGAGCAGAATTCTGTGTGACTCACTACTAAAAAATGAATGGTGGGGGTAAACAACAGCTTAGGAAATTATGTAGGAAGTAAGTAAACATTCAAAACAACCCCTTTTAAGCAAACCCCAGAACACTCCATATTTTATAGCTTTTAAATGGAATATAATAACTGCTATGTTATTCAATTGCCTTGATATAAGCACATTAAAAAAGTAAGATAAGATAGAAAGTAAGATAAGCCTTATCTTTCAATCTTTTCAACACAGTCATAGAAAATAAATCTTAAATTGCAATTATTTTAAACTATATACCAAAAAAAAAGCCAAAACAAAACAAAAATAAACAAACAAACCCTCCAAAATCCACAAAAATTTAAACCCACTATTGATGATCTGGGATGTTTTCTGCTATAGGTCTACAAGCCAATTACAAAAAATTATTAAGACCGAACTCCTTACCACTATACATGGAAGAACCAAACCCAGCCTGCCCTTTGTTCCTACCACACAAACACAGCACACCTCTCTGTGGAGTGATGCTTACCAGTTTCCAAGCAGGACTACACATCTCCTTCAACAGTGTCCTCATAAAACAGACTTTCTTTTGCAGCTGTGTGGGCTACAAGAGAAAACTGAGGTCTTTCTTCAAGCACCGTTGTTAGTAAGAGGCTGTCGGTGCAGCCAGCAGCCGCCACCACTGATCCCACCCAGCTCAGCTGCTTAACAGAACCAAGATACAGAGTGCACATGTGTCCTGTGCAGGCAGAAAACATTTCCTTGGTAATTAGCAGCAGAGCCTCCTACCTGGGGAGGCACTAAACTGCACTCACCATGAAAAATTAAACATCACCAGTTGAAACAGAAGCATTTGTTCTCAGTGTCAGGCTTGGGCGCCATAACAGGAGATGACAGACTCAATATCAAATAGTGATTGCAAGAGACGACGAAGGCGAGCTTGTCAGAAACCCGAGCTTAGCATGCAGAGTATTACACTGGTGACAAGTCAAGGATTTTGTTCTCAGACATGTTTGTGAGAAGCACTTTTGTAGATTCAGCAAAGGAATCAGAAGGGAATAGCAATTACAGAGAGCTGCCACAGCTGAGCTTTTTACACCATCACACCAGTGCAGCCCATTTCCCAGCAGGATGCTCCTATTGGGAAAACCTGATATCTGCTTGACATTACTGTTCTTCCCACAGCGGTTCAAGAAGTAGGATGTTTCTGAGCAAAGCTGTAATGATTCAATAGAGAAATGTTCCACCCATAGAGGGACAAGACATTACCTCACCAGAGCCAGCAGCTTCAGCGGATTTATTGCATGTTATCCCCACAGCAGATATTTTTCCTCCCAGTTTTAATTTTGCAGCACATAGCGGTTCCTTGGTACAAGAACAATTTGCATAACCAAGCAAAGACTCATTTTGAAGCACACTTACAACAGCATCCAAATGCCATAATGTAAACAGGGCTGGGAATGGCACATCAGGCTTCAGCCTTGTTATTAAATCTTAATACTTCCTGAGGGCTGTGTAGTCTTAATTGTATCTCGTGTCTTTGCCACAGCATTGCACATAGTGTCATTTCAGTACAAATCAGATGAAAACCCACACAGATTTATCTGATCTGTTCCCCTATCAGAGTTTTTGAATCCCATCTTCTCTGGAAACCTATGAGAAGACAAGGTGCAATAGAGAAAAGTGAAAGATTAAAAACACATTGCTGTGGTTTTGTATTGGTATAAAAAATGAAAGAAGACAATGTAAAGTGCTTGCTGTTCTTCCAAAGACAACAAACAATGTTTCTTGGCAGCTAACGCTTAAATTTCAGTTTGGTCCCTCACAGTCCTTCAAAATGCACTGCCTTTTTTTTTGTCTTTTTCCTTTGTTATTCTTTAATTTCCCTGTGTTGATATGGTAAGGCACCACTGCATGTTATCAATGTAGATGGTGTTTTAAAAAGTCATTTTAGAAAAACATACTGTGCCATATTTATTCAATCTTACAGTGGAAAGCAGGTTAGTGATGCTGCTTTACTATGTCAGCCTGTAACTCCAAGTTCTGTATTTAGAAGTACCAAGCAACACTTTGATGAGGGTATTGCAGCACTCACTTAAAGACACTGTACGTGCATAATTGGAAATAGAGATTCTGGACTTCCTTGGATTTTATTTATAGCTCTTATATATAAAGCATATATATGTTGTATGTATAGCTCTTGGTTTATATTTGTGGTCCACCCTATGGTCTGCATCCATTTTTATATACACAGCTTCTGTGACGGTCTTCTATGTTTTCCTTGTGCTTCTTTCTCCTTTTTAATTATTCTGTGTCAAAATTAATAGACAGCCATGAAAATGAAAACGTCACAGCTTAGTGCAGAATGCATCAATTACTCAAGCAGGATGCAGGACAGTTAAAGGTACATTCCCCAGTGGCAAAAGAGCTTGTCTTCTTCCAGCTGGAGTACAAAGGAAAAATATCCCATTGACTGCAATGAGAGCCAGTGGGCTTAAAAGATTCTCATGATCTTACAAATTAAGACAACCTACTTTTCATGAACAGTGACAGAACTTGTAGTCTAAGCATCATTTAAGAGCTATAAAGTGCACAATATGCTCAAAGGGATTAAATTTACTTTAAAAAAGCAATTTGCAGGTCTCATGAAAAATGTTATAACAGTTTGATCCAAATATGTGTGCAATCAAAACAACAAAAACTTGCTAATCTCTCCCCTTCACTCAACTTGTCCTAGAATGAAATACCTTGGGGAAGGAAACAGGTCATAGGATATAACATTTAGGTTTTTTTAATTCTTTGAAGTACTTGGTTTGGGCATAAGCAGAGAGGTTGATAGGTGCTTTGGAGATCGAAGGGTAATTGGGGCTTAGCTTTATCAACTGGACTTGAGGAAATCACTGAAATCTGATTGAAAATACGTTCATGCAGTGGCTTCTTCCATAGTTTCTGCCTGCATGGAAGAATGCAATAATAATGCTTACCAAAACATTCACGGGGCTCAGAAAACATCTAGCACAATCCAACAAATCCTGATACACCATTTGTAGAGGCAGAGAAAAGCAAAAGTAGGTAAAAATTGTCACCATGGCTCCTCACAGCCTCTCCAGTCTGGATGCAGCGATGTCCCTGTCTCCTTCTTGCACTCCTCAAATCTCTTTACACTGCAGCTGCTGTCAGCCATTCATCAGAGAAGCAGGCTGGGGGAGATTTTCAAAAGAAGTGTCCTAATCTCAGCTTGGGGACATGGACCTGCTGCAGGGGGCAAAGCCCAGACAGTGTGGGTCCAAAACTACATTTTCTTCCCAGGGACATCTGAAGCAACACTCATTAACTCTGCATATGAGAAAACCACTTTTTCTGAGGGATCAATGGCAAATTATGTATTCTATTAACATAAAGAACCACAGTTCAGCAAAACAGGTATTTCTTAACAACTGCAATCCTCTGGAGCTGAATTCCTGTCAACTACATCCAGTGTACTTCTGCTGGTAGAAATCAAAGTTTCCTTCTTGAGACAGGCTGGGAATTTTAGTCCCAGCTGAAAAAAAAATAATTTCTTGTCTCAGCTACTTACTACGTTTAACCCCTTGAGATATGTGTCTTCTACTGTCTTGTCATCCCCAAACAGGCCCTCATTTCAGCTACTCACAGGCAGACACAGTGCTGTAGGCTTTATACAAACATGCAGTAAGAAATGGACACCACTGCAAAAAGTTAAAGTAGGATGAGTTAAAAAGGAGTGGGGAAAATCCAAAGTCATGTGGAAGACATGAGAGGAAGAATCTTTGTCCCAGGCCATTGGACAGGTAAGTAAAAGAGAGAACCACTGATGACCTCCTAATGGTCAGTTTAGTGCTCTGTTAATATAAACTCTTCACTTTAAGCACTTCATCCTTCTGCTATAAAAAAGAAGCACCTTATGTGGTTGAGGAGAGAGTAGGCTGTACCCTTAAGAAATCTGGAATTTCAAACACAATGATGTGCTACAATGTAATTCCCCAGGGCATCTCTGAAAACCTGTGCTCTCTGTGGCTGGGAAAGGGTTCACAGAAAGACATACGTTAGATATGAGCAAAAAGCATTTTCTGAGACAACAAAACATATATCCTGTTTTAACCGAGAGAAAACAAACTGAGAATCAAAGTTAAAGAAGAAATTATTTTAATCTATCCTGTGGTAGACAAATTAAATACAGAAGCATTAATCCTTGAAGGCACATAGATGTTTGATTAGGCAAAGTGCATTGATTGGTAAAAATTAATTCCAGCATCAAAACCTGTATTGATTGCTGTCCCTCTGCTTACCCAGTTTAACTAACGTGGCCTAAGAGACTCGTGTTTAGTGAGGGTGCCTCTGTGAAGGGGAAGTTCCCCTTTCCTGATCTTTCCTAACAGGACTCCACGGTGGTACCCTTCTGCCCCCTGCATACCATGGCTGCCCACACACTTCCCTTATGCTTAATTCCATTTCTATCTCCATTTTCCACTAGCAGCAGCTAAGACTGAGCACTGGGATGGGTGTTAAGTGCAGAACAGGGAGAGTTGCTGTGGGTACATGTGGCAGCTCACTGTGCTGATAGGCCAGCCACTGCCCTTCACTGAGCCTTCAGTGCCAGCAAAAAACAAGGGTTTTGGCTGCTCCCTGCCCAAGGGTCTTGAATGAACTGTGCCATAAGCTAGTGTCATGCTCAGTCTGGCACTGTCAAGGACGTACTTAACCTGCATCCAGTATTAGGAGACACCACATCACACTTGAACCTCTTCTCCTTCCTAGCACTACTGCTCTCATACTTTTATATCACACAGATCTGTGTGTTTACATTTGTCTTATCTGAGTCTCACAGATATAAAATCCAGTATTTCTAGTTCCCCAGCTAAAAAATTCTCTTTGTTCTCAGCAGAGCTTGCAATGCCTCCTAGTCCAATACTACCTTCAAATTCACTTGATTTTTGTATTCACAAACCAGACTTAATGGGAATACCTGGGGAATACCATGGACATTAAATCCCAGTTTAAAGTATGACCATCTGTCATTACCATTGATGACACTTTATTTATGTCTGATATTACTTTATTTAAATTTATTTGGTGCAGTAGGCAAGAATAGGAGGTGATGGTAGTTCCAACTCATAGGCAGGAACACCTTCTGTCTGGTCTTTAGGGTTCCTTCCAACACAAACCAATTTGTGTTTCTACAAACTGTATCAATACAAGGTCAAAATTAATAATGTCACCTTTAAAAGTCACTTCTATATTCTCTGATTTTCCTTTATTGAACTACATGTACACTCCTAATGAGCCCATTACCTTCACAATAACTTACAATTTTTTTCTTAAGAGAGTTTAACTATTACTTTACTACAGTCAGGATTTAATACTATCTAGTAACATATGCCAGAATAATTCTTTTAAATCATTGCAATATTGCCCTTCTCAAATAGAAGATAATTCCTAAATTCTCATGACTGCTAAACAAATTTGCAATGACGTAGTAAAGGTGTCGTAATTCCCTATTTCATAGATCCTATCCCTCATACCTGCAGGGCATCTTTAACTGCCTCTTGCTGTCTCACAAGTGCAGCTGTTTAGTGTTTCATTTATCAGCTATCCATGCACATTTATCAGCTCTCCATTCATTTTTTGGGGGGCTTCTTCCAGCATCAAATGCATAGATGAATAAGGAACTGGGGGAGAGAGAAATCAGCTACAACGAAAGGGTTGAAATGCAAAATATTTTGAAGTCTTACTGCATTCTTTTCTGGGCTACTCAGAATAAATGTGAATGACCTTCATACTGTGTATACACATGAACTTATCAATTGGGTTAGAAAGGTTACATCTACAGTGGCCCAGCTCCAAAGCAGTTCAAATAGAGCCCTCACAAAAAAGAATCTCAGCCCTGCCTATTCACGTTAAAACAGAGCAATTATTCTTTATGGTTCCTTATTCCATAGTTCATGATTCTCATCTCTCTTGGTATTCACTTCAGTGCTGGACCTAGTGCTTGTCATTCAAGTAAGGAAGGACCTTTGCAGATATGAAATGCAATGCAAATACCAAGCTTCACAACTTTTTTTTTTTTTTTTAACCAGCATTTTAATTTGACTGCTCAGTTAATGTGTGGTTTAACCCCAAAATTATGGCAACCCTGAAAATAGTCTATAACGTTTTATTCTGTCTATTAAAATTAGACTCATATTTTTTTTCTAGTGGACTTCAGTGTTGCACCAAAATAAAACAGATCTGGTGTTGCCACTACAGTTACCACAAACACATAAAAAATCATGCAGAGCCTAAGCACTAAGCAGCATAAATCAGGATGCATAATCACACAGCAGCTGCTCACTGGCAGGAAAGAACCCTGCGAGCAAAATTTGGCCTGGTGATTTGGAACAGGATCCAAACAGATGCCTACACTTCTAAATGGCTAAGACTTGGTTTAATTTTAAAGCATGATGTTAGCTAGATCCAAATCATCGTAACTCTTTACAATTTATTTTGTCTAGGCTGTGGAGTCATAAAAAATAATGCTCAAGTCTCAACTCCCTTTTATTTCAAACCTGGTTTTATCGTTGCCTCCAGTCTTGGGGTCAGAAAAAAAAGGGTGTGTAGTTCCCCAGAAAATGCTCTGGGAATGCAGATACTTCTTGGATATATATGTATCCAGCATACAGGGGTGTCAAAGGGTTTTTGGCACTGCCCAAAAATTCCTGAATTGCTTTTCTGAATTTAAGTGCCTGGTTCCCCCTTGAATGCCAAACATGCACCTCCAGCTCTTCTCCTGGCATCTAGCACTGGGTTTTGAGGAATAGAACAGCAAGAGGCCAGAAGCCTGAAAATGAGCAAAAATTAGCACCTAGCTTTAAATAAGGCTTTTTAGCCCTTTATAGGATTTAGCTCTAGCTTTAGCTCATTCATCAAAAGCAGTTTTTGAAAATGGGACATGGCCGTTTGAAAATCTTAGACATTACTAAGGTCAGGGAGACTGCTGCTCTAAGGGAGCTGAAAGCTTTGGAAGGAAACCAGAGGAGCACAGGGGAAAAGCACTTTAAATACACAGCCCTGTTTTCAGTTACCAGCATGAGCACACTTTTGGGGAGAACAAGTGAATTCCTTTGCAGGAGCTGACCCAAACAGCCCATAGCCTGCTCCAGCACTGACCCTCCGATGGGGAAGAGGCGACCTGCAGGATGTCCCCATCTGGCTCACAACCATCTCCTGCACCGAACAATGCAGAGGGCTCTGCACTGATGGGCAGCTGGACTGGGTGACCTTCTGCACTCCCTCCCAGCCAACACTACATCCTGGATCCTAAAAAGAGCTGGAAATAAGCTTGTTGATTTATATATCTATATGTATGTTCAACACATGCACCAACAACTTGCTACTCCACTGTGCAGGGAGGATGGGGGAAGGGAGCTGATCTCAATATCAGAACCTGGCATCCATCAGATCCCAGGATGCAGACACATGGGTAAGCAGGGTAGCACACTCTTCCAGATAATGACAACAATCTTTTTAGTGTATTAAAAATTCAGCCAGAAAGGTGATAAAGGAGATTTGGGGGTGGGGGGGGAGGAAAGAAAGATCAAAATAATAATAGTTTCAAAGCACTGCACTTATTTTAGACATTCTTACAGCATGTTTCCATAGGAACTGGAACACAAAGGAGCACACTGCAGCAGTGCTCACAAATGTTGTGTGGTTTAGTGGCTTGAAAAGGATTGGTTAAGGGCACCATGACCACTCAGAGTACCAGGCACCTGCTGCCTTTGCTGCACAACAGGATCTTAGCTATGACGTTTTGCAAAATATAGGGAAATAACCTTTTTTCCCAAATTTTTTCCTATCATCCTGTAGGCATGGCTGCTTTCACATCTGTGTATAGCCTCATTCCTAAGCACTCCCCACCCAGATCCATTTCATGTGGGGCATGAAGACAGCAGTGTTTAACCCAGGTTGTGTGGTTGCTGTGGAGGTGGCGTGTCCTAAGGAGTAGCACATGGGTCTGGTTTTTGTATCCAGCTTTAGCACCCACCTGCTGAGTGACCTTGTGCAAGTCACCTCAGGGCAGATCTGCTCCATCTGTCGGCTGCCTGAAATGCATCTCACCCAGCTCTGCAGGTGAGCACTTCTCTGGCCAACAGGACAGCATCTATCCTGCCTGAGACACCCACGCCATGGACAGGTCTCTTGTTCCCAAAGCACACACCCGGTCACATCCAGACACTAAGAAGCCCGTTGCCCACATCTCAACGTGCCACGTGGCAATTGATTATTTTCTCCATTGAAAATTGCCCACTACAAAGTGAGGTCTGTGTTGCAGCTCACCAGAGCAGCATTTAGCTGCATGAAGTGGGTGCTGCATGTCTTGGAGCAAGGCATGGGCATGGGGGTGCTTTTGGTGACCTTGCTAGTGGGACAGCACTGGAGGATATTTACGATGCGGGGAGCCAGACCTGGTGTGGCATCACCTTTAACTCCTCCTGTGTCAGCCTTCTCCATAAGCTGTCCTCAAAACTGAAATATGTTCTTTCTCAGAGGGAAATAATTAGTTGTCTCCAAGTGGCAGCATTAGAAGCAAAGAAACCCAGCCTATTGAATCCAAGCAACAAGAGCCTGGAACTCAGCAGGAGAATTAAGCTATTTAACTGTGTTTCTCAAAGAAAACAAAGATGCTCCAGAGTGTGATGAACTGCTCACCTCACCCTGTGGTGGTGAGCCTAAATGACCAATTGAACTTTAGGTGGTGAAAATGAGACAAAATTCCTCCTACCTCCTGTGCTGTCATTCCTCAATGCACGCAACGGTGCCATGGCAGCAATCCCATTTGTGAAGGATTTCCTCACCAACTTGCGACAAGGGCTGTACAAGCACTGGTTATTAGTACTTATGGATTGAGAAAAAAGTAGAACTTTGTTACTTATGGATTTGAAAACCTCCTAACATATTGAGATATATTAAGGTATAATATATTATAACATTGTATATAATATATTGAGGTATATTGAGACCTGCCTGACTCATAACAGTAAAGGTGGATAATTTTTAACAGACAGGGTAAAACACATTCTTCCTTGGACTTGCCAGGTTTAACTTCACATGCCAGTAAGAAACTAAGCCAAAATGCTGGCCAAATACCTCTGTCCAGAAGTATTATCCAGACTACAGCCAGCAGAATTACACAGAATCACAGAGGTTGGAAGGGACCCACAAGGATCATTGAGTCCTACTCTTAGCTCTTCACAGGACATCTCAGCCCTGATGCTTAATCCCTTGTAACCACCTACAAATATATTTATGCTGTCGTGGAAGTGTGAAGAACTACTTTTGTTTTCAGAGCTGCATTTTGTAAATGAATTCAGTGGTTGCCTACAGCACAGAGGTATTTTATGAACACAATTACAAAAATGCATCTATTTAGATATTTAGATACTCCACATACTGCAATGCTTTTTTCTCATCAAAACAACTTCCACTGTACATATTGCCATAGGAACTCATATTTAATTACAGATTTAACAAAGAAATGTAGATGTAGGGTGTCTGAACCCAGGTCTCATTTCAAATATTACAATTACAGTTTCAGTCAGTGTAAGGATAGAAGCATCTGAGAAGCCCTGACAGCCTCACACTGAAATTCTGTGTTTAAAACCTGATTATTTAAAAGAAGAAAATTCAGATTATTCAATCTCTTTTCACACCTCTCCAACAAAGCAACTTTGGGAAGGTCCATTGAAAGTTTTATTATGTCTGCACCCTGTATTTAAGGATCAGAAGCAGTATGTTACAAATATACGTATTTATGCTTTTTTGCCTGTGAAGTCATACAGTGAGGTAGCAGAAAACATGCTTTAATGCCAATTTTCAAATCTGAGTGAAATTTTATGAGTTAAACCAGTGCTGTCACAGAGACACTAAAGCAGGATTTTTTGCACATCTGCAAGTATTTGCACAACTCCAGATACAAGCACTGAAATTCCCAATGGGGAGTAAAGTCACAAGTCACAGTGAGATGGACTAAACACAGAGAGCAATCTACTTCACAGCCCAAACTAAACAAAACAACACATATAGCAGCAATGAGTACACAGATAGTGTAAAGATATTAGGATTTCCAATACTGCTACTTTTATCTTGGATAACTCAGTCTATAATAAAGCAGAATACAGTGTTCCGTGCTGGATAAGCTGGCTGCTTTGAACTCACCCAAGCATTCAGCTTTCTGTTCTGGGTCCCCTTGTGGGCAAGTCAGATCCAGATCTTCTCTCTCGCATCCAAACTTTGTCTGTTTTTACCTGAGACCACATCTCACTCCAAGAAACCATCGCTTTCAAAAAGAGCACCGATGCCCAGAGTGAGCCCAGCAAGGGTCAGGCTGCAGGACTTCTCTAGGGGCTAAGAACAAGTAGAGATCTGCCAATCTGGCCACCCACTCCTGAAAGCATTTTTCCAGTTTAGCTTTCCCACCGTGAATTCTTGATGCAGAAAAACAATTAAAAAAAAAAAAAAAGAAAAGAAAAGAAAAGGAAAAAAAAAAGGCAATCCAGTAGTTTATCCTCCAGGCTGGAGAGAAGGAAAGAGGCTGCCACAGCAGCTCCTGTTTTGAATGCTTGGCAGGTACACAAGCACAAGGGGGATGATGCTATAGATAAGCATAGACAGAAATAGCTAGAAGGATGAGCTGGCTCAGGGTAGCAGTGGTGAAAGGCAGCAATCCCCCTTCTCCTGTGATTGCATGAAAACTAGCAGCTGACCCACAGACTCACCGAGAGTGTTGGCAGGAGAGGGTCCCCCCAGGCTCTGAGCCTCACACTGGAAATATCCTCCTTGCACAGATCCCCTTCCCCATCTTGGATGCATGCTTTGAAGGCTGCATCTACTCAGCCTGCTTCTGACTCAGAGCGCAAAACCTGCTCGCTGCCTGTCGGGGGTTTGGTGCTGTTCCCAGAATCCTGCCAGGAAGCTGCAGCTCACAGATCCCCCTGCGCCAGCAGGAAAATACAGAAACTGTGGCTCAGAAAATACTGCCAAAGCACCGAACTGAAGTATCTGGGCACCTCATCTCTTCCCCATGAGCAGCCTCACACAGCTCTCCCTACTGCTCGTACCAGCCCACAAGGAGACGAGCACAGAGATGTCACCTGGCAGTTATGCAACTCCACTGCAAGAACAGTTAAATGAGAGAGTTTTACCCAGCTGCCACCATTTAATAACCATGTCTTGCTCACTCCTTTTCTGTATGGCAACAGATTCAATTTTCTTCTAAAATTGGAAAACAGTCTCACCTGAATGTGCCTGCACTGGGGAAGGAAAAGGATAAAAAATCCTGCTTTTGAAAGCTGCTTGAGCAGGAAAAGATTTGTCAGTGCCCCCTTTACACTGTGCAGCATCAATGCCCAGGAACCCAGATCTTTGGCTGTCAGTATGATGGGACACCTGAGAAACTTCCTGGCTTGGAAAGGGTTGAGATGGGCAAGGACACTGAGCTCAGCTAGAGGTGGCAGTCTGGGAAGGGAGACAATCCTCCTCAATCTGAGAAAATAGAGAAAGGGGGAAGCAAAGAAGGGTGAGAGTCAAGAGCATTGCTGCTGTGGTTTCACTGGTGGGGAGCAAGGCTGGTTGAGGGCATGACAAGGTGTGCACCAGAGAAGAGATAAACTACAGAAGACTAGGACTGGGTCACAGACAAGTGAAACTATGCAATACAGCAGAATTCATGAGTGGGGCAAGCAGCCAGGAATGTGAGAACACAACAGAAGGAGGGAACAGGCATGGGAAGAAAGCGATGTCAAGAGAAACAGAAGAAGAATGATTTGAGAAACAAATGAAAAACTCAGCACTTAGAAAGAAAATGAGGAAAAATAAATCACAAACTAACACCAACCTCATTTTAAATAATTTTGTTAATCTGTTGAGCCTGAAAACATCACATTCTGGCACATGCTTCAATTCCCTTGTTACCACTGGGAGATGCATTATTCCAACCACTGAACCACACTCCTGTGTCCAGGAGGGATTCCTTGCCTCCTTCAGAGCAAGGGGACAGAGGACCTCTAGCACAGTGTTGATGGTGAGGCAAACAGGAGTCAACTCCCATGCCACCACTACATCAACCTAGTGGAGGGAGATGTGGGGCCAAACACTGCTATTATGGGAGAGCTGCTGCCTTGCTCACCAGCTGCCAGCACTGCCAGCTCAGGTTGCTGGAGGAAACCTCGTAGGCTATAGCTACCCCATTAAATTAGCCATTCCCAAGTAGCTTCCTGGGAATAAGGTCACCTTCCAAGATAGGACTGAAATGGGTGACTGCATGCAAGCTGCCTGATGGGGATATGTCCTGACCCTCCAACTCCTGAAAATAGGCCTGGGAACCCACTGGGACAGGGCTGCCTGGCAGGGGTCTAATTCAGGCCAGGAACTGCTCCAGCAGCTCCCCAGTGTCAGCAGACAGGCTCTCCTTGGGGCTTGGCAGTGCTCTTTGCTAATAGAGACAAACCTGTAGCTTAACATAATACTGCAGTTGGTCACAGAAAACCCATTATTTTTTCATCCCGCTTCATATGTCTTGACTACCCTGGAAAATCAGAAAAAAACAGTATGTTTGTCATGGTAGGAAAACTCAGGAACCTAAAATAAATGGCTTTTGAGATAGGGCTGATAAAAGAAAAACCCTTAGGTTCAGAAAGATAAAACCTACAAATGACAGCAGAGATACAAAGGGAAACCAAAATTTGATGGGAGAAAAAACCAACAGCGAGGGATAGCTTTAAACAATTTGTGCCAAGGCAGAGTCTTCAGGCACATTTATTTTCTGTTTTCCGTGAAGGAAATCATCATTGTTATAAAAATTACTGCACGTTTTTTTGATCATGTTGTTTTGTTAGATAAAAACCAATGTTGCCTGACAGTGCTCTGGCAGTAGTACTAGAGCACCCACTGTAGTTTAAATTAAAGCTTTTCAAACTCATTAAACAAAGTATATGTGGACCATTAAAATAAAAAGGATATTTCAAAAACTCACAAGGTGTAAACTGTTCCTTCCTGAAACATTCCTGTCAGCTAGGGTTGCCTCCTTTCAAATTAATGGAGAAGTAAGCGTGAAAAGCAGGTAGCTGATCTAAAGAAACTGAGCAGGAAATGTTTTGGCAGTTGATTGGAGTAAGTACTTTGTATCAGGCAGCTGATGATTTCAGACCTGCCTTGTGTTTTTTGCACTGCTTTGAAAATAAGGTGAACTGCTACCACGTGCTCTTTGTCAAAGAGGAGAACACAGTGGAAGTATTTACAGTTTGATATTTACCGTTTAAATGATGGGTAAGAAAACAAGAACAGTAACAGATGGGCTTCTTTTAACTGAATTTAAGTTATTTAGAGCTACTTCTGGGTAAAAACAAACAACCAACACACACACCAAAAAGCAAACACAATATGCCTTCCTGCTACAAATTATTAATCTGAGATTTAACATCTACATTTGTTGAAATAAAAGTGGAGTCCAGTTTTTAAAGTATATGATTGATAAAATTTAGTGCCCCATTTTTAACTTGCAAAGGTGTTGAAGGAGCTATTTTATTTGCCAAGAGTTCTAAAATATATCTTTATCCTTTCACTGGGATTTGGCTGCTGATTATTTTCACAGCTAAAAACCTGCCTTGTATGTTTGATCTTCCTCACCGGCACTCCAAGCGAAAAAACTGTCTTAAGGTCTTTATTCTACCAGGAATCAACACTTTTGAAAGCTAACTGGGAATCTCCTTATAGGCAACAATACACATACAGCTTATTTCCCAGTACAGTTTTAGGAGGAGACTCTTCCACCTGAGTTAACATTATATAAGGTCTTGCACAAAGACCACTGAGTCAGTTCACCTCTAGGAAATAAAGCGGTGACAGATACCAGCACTCCTCATCAGTCAAGCCAGCAACAGCCAAAAAAACCCCATACAAACCCTTTTACAACCAAAAAGGGATATCCCCAAAAATCAGATACAAGAACACCATGAACCCAAGCAGCTCCCAAGAGCAGATGCAACAGCACTAGAAATAAAAAACTAAAATGTTTTCTTTTCCCAAGAGGAACTTGTGTGTCATGATGTGCTGGTTGTGGCTGGTATAGAATTAATTTCCTTCACAGTAGCTGGACTGGGTTTTTGATTTGTGCTGAGAAAAATAAAGTGTTTGTAATTCAGGGATGTTTTGGTTGCCTTTTCTGCCTCTCACCCCACCCCACCAGCAAGTGGAGTTGGGCAGGGACACAGCCAGGACAGCTGACCCCAGCTGACCAAAGGGATATCCGAGACTGTGTGATGGGGGGGGGGAATATTTGGAGTGATGGGGTTTGTCTTCCCAAGTCACAGTTAGGTGTGATTGAGCCCCTGCTCTCCTTGAAATGGCTGAATATCAACCTGCCCGGGGGGAGTGGTGATTTTAATTTCTTGTTTTTCTTTGCATGAACAGCTCTTGCTTTCTCTATCAAACTGTCTTTATCTCAACCCACAAATTTTCTCATTTTCACTCCTCAGATTCTCTCCCCAGTCCTGCTGGTGGGGAATGCATGATGGGCTGACTCGAGGCTAAACCATGACAAAAAAATATGAAATTCTACAGCTTAAAGGAGATTTTTGAGTTTCGTTGTTTGAGGGTTGTTTTTTTTTAAATCATAGCTTCAAAAAAAATCATCACTGACTTGCTTCAGAAATAAGCATATTTTAGCTCAATAGACTTGTGTATTTATCCTTTGTCTGTATTGAAAGCATTCACATTCAGTTACTGTGTAGCACAGCCTGTACAAGCAGCAAGTTAAGATCACCATGAGAATCAGTTTTCCTCTTACATCAATACATAATTCCCATTACAGAATAGAAACTGCCTAGGAGAGAATTGTCCATGCTTCATTTTAGCATGCAATTTTAGAACAGTTTTTTGGGGAGTGGATTTTTTTAATTTGCCTTTGGTGTTCTGTATGATCTACCATGTTGAAATAATAGAGATGAAAATCCTCCTTGAGCTGCAGAATTGTCAAAGCTTTTGACAATTTTGAGGTCCAGAAGTGTTCCTTGACTGCCACATACACATTCATCTCTGCGTTTTCTGAGGAACCTGCCAGCTAGGGTTAGCTCACTGCCTGCCTTTTACTGTATAAAAATGCTTGTCACTGGGGTGTTCCATGTTTTAATCATCATTCTATAAAGGAATTTGAAAGTGTTTAAAGCAGTTGCCCTCTCGGATCAGAGCTGAAGCCCATCTGGCTTCTCATCCTATGTCCAGTAGCAGTATAAACCATACCTCACAGGATGATTTAAGAGTCATGCAGAGAGCATAGAAAGAACAAACATTCCCCACATCTATGACCCCATAGCCTCAGATCCAGCCATTACAGACCAAATTACCTCTTATAGGTAAGAGTTTACTTTATGTCCAAGTACATCCTAAATTATTACAGTTTATATTCATGACCTCTCTCCTTTTTAACTTCCTGGCCAGTTTCAAGCAACTGTGATGGAAGTGCTGAATTCTCACAAGTTTTAGGAAAGTTGGTGATCAGGGAGTAGAGCTGATGAAAGCCTGGAAAGCAGCTTTAACTCCATATGACAGCAGAAAGTCTTCATGGGAAAATTATACCTCAATGATGAGAAAGCTGCAAATGGAGTAAGTATTTTATGATACCCCAAGGAATTCATCTCTTCATCACAGTTTCTCTCCCATGGTGACTTCTATTGCCTAATGAGGTGCTACCGTGACTGATGTTTCCACAGCAATTCCAGCATCACTAAGGACTCTGCCCTGTGTGGCTTCTCTGTACAAAAGGGCTTGGTACAATTCAGTAAAAAGTGAATTAATCATGAGACAAATTCAATAGAAACCAAGCTTCAGTAGTTCTGCTAGTTTTGTGACCATCAGCATAATTCTGTGGTCTTGAAACCCATAAAATTATAATTTTTTAAAAATTCTACTAATTTTTGGTATACAGTGTTTCATGGATATGTTAATTGATAAGTGCAACATTTCTTTATGTGAAAGGGATTTACCCTTTTTCCTGAATCAACATTTGATTTTAAAGACTGTCCCATTGCTTTCATGGTAAAATGTAGGGGGATTGGAGCTCTCAGAACCCATAAGAAAATTCTCTAAAATTAATTGAACGCAGTGGAATTGTACCAGATAGTTCAGAAACAGCTTCTTCCTACCCTTATTTTTGCTGTTACTCTTATTTGGACACAATAACACATCCTGTGTACAAGAAAAACTCTGTAAGTGCTCACAACACTGCATAAGAACTCATATTTACATGCATGAGGCTTGTTTCTTGTAGCTCCAGCTTTAAGGACCAATAGGGAAGTAGGGAAGTAGGGAATAGCAAGTAGGGAAACAGAAGTATGGGGATGTCTGTCGATCTGGTAAAATATCATAAATCACACCAGTCACAGGTCTCTGGCAAGAGCCAAAGCTGCAAAACACAGAGTAAGAGGTTCTAATAACTAATGTCCTTCTCTAGCTACCTTCCTCTGCCAATTCTGTCAATGCTAAAAACCAAAGTGTCCTTCAACAAAAACAAACTTCAGTGCTATTGCACTTGAAGTTTAAATTATTCCCAGTGCCACAGATAGACTTCCTCCTGAAGGATTTGTTTTACTATTGTAATACTGGTATCAGATGTACACACATGGTTACTTTTCAAGTTACTTTTACTGAGGGGACTACCATAGTACCTGGATTCAACCTCCAGTCATGCTTGATATCAATTAAATATTTCCAGATGCCTGAACAGAGTCTAAAAGGGTGCCCATGCAATTAGTGACTGCCATGGATTCTCATCAGTGCATGTGAAAATGGGTCAGCAACATTTTAGAGTGCGCAGATGTAAAAGATGATGTCTCAGGATGCCTTCCAGCTTTCCTCTTCTAAGTCTACAACACACCATTAAGATAAAGCCTGTGTTGAGCAGTAGACCATTTCACCACCTTCTTTGAAAGCTTTTGTTGGGTCCCTGAAGTTTACTTCCTCATCATCCCTCCAAGTTTTATTTCTGCCAGCCCTTAGACTTCCTTCAATCTTCTCACCTAATTATTCTCACCTGTCTGTTTTCTCTAACCTCAGTTTCCTGCCTTCTCTTCTGTATTTCCACTTAAATCTAAACCATGCTTGCAGTCATACTGTACTGATTGTTTTCCTAAATCATGTATGAAAACAAATGATAGGTACCATCCTAAGACACAGCTGAAGCTGTCAAGGATTCTTTTGAACATTTAACTATGAAAGACCTTCAGCGTTGCTAAGAGATTTTGTTTTACTCACTACATCTACTGTGGCTAAAAGACACTGTGAACACTAACAGTTAAGCAGTGCAAGTGGCTCAGTTCTATGCCTTTCAGCCTTATTGTGCCAGACATTTTTACATTATTCCTACACAGTTCCCAGCAGCCAGGGCCAGAGCCTGTGTAATGATGTGTGGCACTGCAAGCACTCTCCTTCAGTCTGCAGTGCCCAGCCATGCCATCAGCCAGCCTGCTAAACGATCAGTTAGTAACAAGAATAAAGAGTTTAAGCTGTGTAAATAAGAAGCATTCATGTAGCTGGGAAGGGAGGCATTAGTCATTGTGCTAACAGAATATCCTGACTACAAAAAAGACCAAAGCACGCACAGATCAAGGATCCGCTTATCACTGGTATCAAATAAGAGGATTACATATTGCATTAACCAGAGATGTTTTCATATCCCCTGCTCTCCATATCCCAGGCAATTTTCTCTGGCCTCTCAGAAGAGAACATTCAAAATGAACTCTTGGAGAATAAAAGTTAATAAGCAGCAGGGATGGCTAAGATTCACTAAATTAGCAGCAAGCCAACTTCTCAGTAGAAAAATAAAGATTTCTTTTGTTCTCTAAAGTTATTTCATAGAGCACAATTTTTATTACACCAAGAACATGAGGTGGCATAGGCTCTTCCACCTTACTTTAATAAACTGCCTACACTTATTTGCTCTCACAAGAAAGACAGGCTGTTCCCTTGCAGAGTATGGAGTCGGATAAAGGAAACAGTGCCTGCAAGAGGGCTTGTGGACTAATCAGCAAGGCACAACTTTACTACAAATGGAGACCAACCATGTTCTCTAGTGAGGAGTGGCTATTTACAGTTTTGGGCAATTCAAGGCAAAGAGGAAACTTGGCAGTGCTCTGTGCCATGTGTGTATAGCCACTCTCCTGGAATAAAAGTGATGTGTCAGCTCAGAAGGGTGACTGGTGCACTTGAGGAGGTGCTCAGTGATGGCTCCTCCTAGAAATGCCCTCAAGTCAGGTGTAAACAGCCAGACATTCTGCAAAGGGAAGCTCCAGTTCTGGCAGATTTACACACTTAAAAAAAATCAGACCCCAGGACTATCAATTCCACTCTGTGCTGTGGAACTTTCTTCAAGATATTGTCCTACCAATGGTTTGCAGGTGCATTTCTTCAGAATTAGTGCCATTACTTCTTCCTTTGGGTCAAACAGCCATGACAGGTTTTGCAACTCCAGCTGGTAAAAAACCTCTACTCCAAGAACATGGCATAAGCCAGGTGGAGTTTTACAGAAGCAGCATCCTTTCCTTCAACGCAGCTTGCAGCACTACAAGCTAGAAATTTAAGGTAAAATCCAATCTCCTCTAATAACATTTAAAAAGTGAAATAAAATTTGGTATATTATGAGGTAGAGCCTGGAGGTTTTTATAAACCACCATCCTATTCTAAACATGAAAGCTGAGCAAAAGCCATCAGACTCTGGCAGAACCAGATCTGTGGTCTGATTCATCCAAATGGCGAGTGAAGCCAATAAGACTTTTGACAAGCCTCAGACAAGTGTCATTCTGCATTATTATTTTGGGATTTAAAGCCTCTCTTCAGCCAGCCCATATTAAAACAGGCAATTTCAAAGAGTCAGATGAAAGGCCCCACCCCAGTAAATCAGGTGTCTGTAAATGGCCATTCACTTAAGAGCTGGAATTAATGGTTCCTGTGGGTCCCTTCCAATTCAGAAGAGTCTCTGAGTATGAACACTGTGTAACTCAGGTGTTACTCTGTGGTAGAGTTGCTGGAGCTGACTCAGTGCAAACCCAGATGAGACACTCAAGTCCCCAAGTAGTTTTCTTGCTTATTCTTGACCATGAAAGTCCAGAATGATGAAGTGAATCCATGGAGTTTGCTTTATAAATTGTCCATCTTCGAGAAGAGATTCTCCATGTCCAGCAAGATCTTGTGTCAAAGGGGAGAAGACCGAAATCTTTTAACATTCTTGCTAGTGATTTTCTTCATAATTAGAAGGAGAAAAAAAAAAAACAAAACCCCCCAGAAGATCAGAACTGACCCACCATTATTGACTGAACACAAAACTCATTATGGTAAACTACACTACAACAAAACTGTTTTTACCAGCATTCCCATTCAGCTTCACCAGTTCCCAGTGTGTGGAGGTGAAATCAGCGAAATGTAACATAACAGTGCCCTGTTAGAGTCACTGACAAGTGGTTCATAAGTGAGGCATCAAACCAGCCAAGGATCAGGTAAAGATGTGAAGAGCATTCAGGGCTGAGGATAAGAACTTTCTACTGTCTCAGCCAGGGATGAGAGGCAGCAAAGGGGGTCAGCACAGAAGGTGGTGCAGCAGGGACGGTCAGCTGGGAGAGCAGCTGGGAGATGGGAAAAGCACTTGCATCAGAAGTGGGGCACTGGATATCTAAGGGGTGTTACAGGAAGAGTGACAGGATTTCACTTAATAAAATGTGTAGGTAACTCCCTGCTGTGAGAGTGGAAAGTAGTCAACTGTGCTCTCTGCACAGAAAAATGTGCAGGAAAAAAAAAAATAAAAGGAGACTATCTATTTTAGCTACATGCCTGAAATACCGATGAACCATTCACAGAGAGAAAACAGAGATGCAATAAGGCACAGAATGCCATGGCAGGACATCAGGCAGATAGTCTTGGAAAGAGCTGACCTAGCAGTGGTAACTGCAACTGTGAAAGGTGGTAAAACCAGGTCAGTCCCATCCAGGAGCTAAAAAAAAAAACCCCACTCAGGGATGGGGATGAGAGGATGAATTTATAAAGTAATGGCTGGGCAAAAACATCAGCATGTTTCCAAATAAAATGTTTTTCATGTGAAATGCAGTGTCAACAGCAGGAACATAAATCCAAGAACATTTAATTTTTTCCAGGAAAAAAAAGCACTGAAAAAAATTGAGGAAGAAATTTTGAGACCCATCAATAGTGGTAAAAAGTGCAGCAGAGTAATTTTTCAGAGATTCTTCTTCATTCCTTTATCAACAGATAAGCATTCCCTCTTGCCTCTATCCAGACTTGCATGGCTGATATCACCTCACATAATTGCTGGTCAGTGGAGCAATAACAAAATTTTCTCCTGAGCCAAAACATTATTTTCAAAGCATATATTAATCTACATACAGTCCATTATAATTTGTGCTGCATTCTCTTCTAGTTAGGAGATGAGTTTTTCAGCAACATGGTATTTCCTAACCCTCAGCATACTCTTCTTGCCTTTTGCCCAGGTGAAGGAAGATGAGAAAATCAAAAAAACAGCTCCAGAGGGTTTTTACTGATGGTAAAAGTAACTGATACGAGTGGGAGAGTCAAGCCAGGAACTTATAGAATGGATTAATTGAGGGAGACCAGGAAAGAGACTTAGGAAAGAAAAATTTGGTTTCTGACCTTCCTGTGTGAAAGGTGGTGACAGCCAACACCTGTTTTCTCTCACTGTCACAGCAAGTTTAATCTCAAGCATTTATGATACTGGGTGCAAATAATAATTTCTTCCCATTTTGGATCAGGTTTGGTATTGGAAGAGGTCAAGCTCCTTCATCTCCTCTAAACTTTCTTCTACCCCTTCATCACCACTTGCAGCATAAGCAAAGCAATCCTTTTTATATCCTTTAGAGTTTCATCTTCACTGAACACTATCAGTTGTCCCCAGAGTTCTAATTTATACCCTATTACAGTACTACATGGGAATTAAATTAGCGGACGCCAAGCCAATTGCCCAGGGAATTTTAGCGAAGTAGTCTTTGAAATTTACTAAGAGTGGAACATGTATTCACTGCAAAAATAGAATGATGTGGGTGTCTTTAAAAACTGTGGCAGGTTCACAATTTTGTATGTTCTAGTCTAAACTAGAAGTAACATAAAACCCTAAATATATGAAATATTTATATTACCTTTTGTGAGTGAAAACTGAAAAAAATACACATTCTAAAGCCAGCTATGTGCCTAAATTCAGGCTACCTCTGATCAGAAAATCCCAAAGAGACAAATATCTAACAGATATATTCTTCAGGAGAATATGGGAGAAAGATTGAACTTTTTTCCCTTTATTTTTAAACACAGGCTTTTGGTGTATTCTTGATATTTTCTCATATTTAAAAGTAGAACAATTATTTACTTTTTTTCTGCTTTTTTATGGAACCAATACACAAAACATGCTTTTGACTCCATAGAAACAGCACTTTAATGTCAGTCAAATTAATAAAGCCCCAAAATTTACAGGAACCAATTTTAAACAGCATCAGAGCAGACGGAAGAAGAATGCTCTTGCAAATCAGAAAATGGAAGATAGGCTCCAAGCTTCCTACATTTTTTTTTTTAATGATTTATTATGTCAGCAAAGACCTCCTCTTCCTTAGGAGTCAAACTCACTTGAGCAAGAAGCAGCCTCAGTCTTTCCTTTAGAGACACCTTGACATGTGGTAACTGTTCATACCCTGCATAATATTTGGGCAGACAAAAGGCTTACTGTAAGTTTCTGGCAAGTTTTTCTTTTTCAAAAAGTCAAAACTAATATGAAGCGTTTTATCCCAGTATTAACTAATGTCCTAGCTACTGTAGTGATGGATCCCAACAGTGGAACACAGACAAATCTGTAACTGCAGCTCAAATGTAAACAGATGACATCTGACAGGAATCGTGCAAATTCTAGAAAAATATACATGCCAGGCTACAATCCAATGTACTTCCAGCAGGAAAAATAACTGAGCCTACATTTATTTACCTGTAAGAGTAAGTAAAATAAATAAGAGTAGAACAAATTTTGCATTGAAAAAAACTGCAATTAAAAAAATTATGAGTCACTCCTCCAAACCTTCATCATTAAAAATAAATAACAACACATTTATTTGTCTATTGTTAATTCAGACTTTGAGAACAGTTGCATTGTTTTACCTAGCTTTTTCTCCTCAAACTGGAGGTATTAGAAAAACTTTATACATATATGTATAAACAATATGTATGCAAACCAGGCATTAAAAAAATCATGAAATATCAGGAGACCCACAAGAAAAATTACTAGGACTGTAGCAAATACTATTCTAATCTACAAAACGCCTGTCATGGGGTGGCTTTACCTTTAAGATGGTTTTGGGAGTTAAGGAAGTTGAAGTTGCTGGTGGCTGATGGGAGTCTTTCCTCCTGACCAATTATCAGTCATTTCTAAGAATTGACAGCAGTTTTGACCATTAAAAAGTGAAGTCAACTTGTAAACACCTCTTTAAGATGTAAAGTCAGAGCGCTCTTGTCCTTTTTGTTTCCTGGCTGTGAAAGGTACCAGAGCTCCAGCTGGCCTCCCGTTCCCTGCCCAGGCCATGCAGCCGGGTGGGGGCTGGGCTGGGCCTGCCGCAGCTCCCGGCCGGGAGATGGGGCCTGCGGGGCTTGCCCCGGGCTCTGGCCGGGCCAGGCCGGTCCCTGGCTCGGCTGCAGCTTTTGCCGTGATGGAATTCACCAGAGACTGCCGAGTAAAGAAAGGAAAAAAAAGCTCTTGACCTGCGGCAGGCTGAGACAGTGACCACACTCTCCAGAGCAGCCATGAAGAATCTTCCATCACAGACAGCTCCAGCTGCTGCTCTGGCAGAGATCACAGAACCATCTACAAAGCCTGGGCAAGATTTTAACCTTTTCATTACCCAGATGAGACTTGCAGATTAATCCTTTTATCCAGAAAGAGAAAAAGAAAGTAATCAACATGTAAAGAGACTTTTTAAACTATCAGAGACAAAGAAAAGAAGCTTCAGAAAAGGAGATGCTTTATAAGCTGAAATTTTTCTGTTAAAGCTATGGAGATGGACAATAAGGTATTGAAAAAAACTCCTTTAATTCATGACAATGCCAAAATAAAACAATAAAAAATTAAAATAAATATTAAAAAAAAAAACCACACAAAAACCAGAAACCAAGGAAGACTGTTTCACTCTTGGTCCTTGCAGCACACACAAGTTATAACAAGCCCTCCATGAGCACAGACTAGATAACAATGTCCAGTTTGAGGGAGAATTGAATCCTCAGGCCTAAAAAGTACACTCTAACTAGATCCCAAGCCCACAGAGAAACACACCTCCACATCACTCTCTCTGCATCTTTCTCACTCATAAAGAAACCCAGATGCTGTGCCGTCCAAGGACACCTTTAGATCCCAAAATCCTTGAAGTGGACGAGGAAGGGTCACCCTCTATCCTACACCTCATGCCAAATAAGGCAGCCCCAGCCAGGCTATGCAGACAACAGGGATACATGGAGAGAAAACCCTGAGAAAGTCTGCAGAGTCCTACAGACTGCAATACTGAATTTTGAATGGCTGAAGTACTACCAGTGATCAGATCACCTAAATGTAGGGATTCTCACGTCTTACTGCCAGCAACACACTGGTGGCAACCACAGTTCTGAATGAGATACAGCACTGCCCCAAAAATGCACACCCTAGCACGTAGCACACCATTGATTCATTCTCTAGAGCTATCATGTGTATTTCCAGATAGTGCTTTGAACTTGTATCAGCAAGATCAATACTGCTGCCTTTTATAGATCAGAACTCTCCGGCCTCACAGTTACTACTTCAGCATATATGAAAGGCTAGCAGGATATAAAGGGATCACATTCAGCTCAATGTGTTAAGACATTAGAAAAATCAAACAGGCAGGTCTTTGGCTCCAAATTACTTCAAAGGTCAAGATGAAAAATGGAGCATGTTACCTGCCATACCATCTTCTGAGCATTATTAATATTTTCTTAGCAGTCTTGATGCCAAACACAAACCCAGCCTGCAACAATGTTAACACTACTGCCAGTAGATCTTCTGACTTTTTACAGTGACCTGTCAATTTGTTCATCAGCAGATGATATTTCCTTATCTAACATTAAATTGGAATATGTACATACCAAAATACGAAAGCTTCAAAGGAACAGAATATTGTTAGGGTAGAGAGTGCCTACTGCAGCCTACCTCTCTGCTCTTTTGCTGCCACAGCAGCTTCACAGTGGTGGTTCCTATCTCTCCATCCAAGAAGCTTCAGGACTAGAGAAAAGGAGGTTTGCTTCCAGATAGAAAAACTGACATTCATTTGCAGCCAGCCTCTACCTTGCATTGAGGCTGTAAGTGGAATAATTCAAAAGTCAGTAGCACTGACCCTGTGGGCCCAAATACTCTATTATCTCCAAATTTCACAAATTTTTACTGGGAAAAAAATGCACATGGAGTGAAAACTGTGTTGCACAGGGCACTGTGGGTCCCTGAGGAGACCCCCAGCTGCGTGCTGGGTAGTGCAGAACAACTCTCTGCACACAGAGAAGGGCAAGTAAATCCCTCCCTGTCACACACCCGCCTCTTGTTCAGCACTCTGGACACAGTCTAAGGAACCTCCCCGCATTCACAGGTGGCAACACAATTCTGAGACTTCAAAAGATTTTTGTTCCATCTCTAAAGCCTTTGGGAGCCTACAGATGTGATGGTAAAAGAACAGAAGTAGGACGAAACTTAAAGAGAAACAGAAACCACAGCATTGCAGTTTATATTGGACAAGTAGAGATATTAGCAAATCACGGAGGCATCAACATAAATGCCACCTTCTTCTTGCCATGTTTGATTCACAATTTCATTAAAACCACAAAGCTGTTTTTGGAAGAATTCAGAAAAATTCTTCTAAAAAACTAAACTTGACAGGAATCTCAAATACATTTCTCTGTGATTCAATATGTGATCAAACTCAGATCAATCATCTTCTGGATAATTAATGCCAAAACCAACATAAAAAATGAGTGTTTCATTTTTATGCTAGCTGCCTTTGGACTGCTTTGGGACTGCATGAGGCCCCAGTTGAGAACATCTTCTCAAATGTGTACTTTTGTCTGGTAGGCATCCAGTCTCAGTTTACCTCAAGTATTGTGGATATTCTAGCATCTATACACTTGTGCAATTGACATTATATGGATGCATCCTGGAATAGGTGATTAATTTTTGTGTATTTTACCCCTCTTTGAGACAGTAAGTTACATAAGCAGCAGTTTCAATGATTCAGACAGGCAGCTAGAAAGAACAGACCTCAATTTATTTCTTTTTAAAATGTATACTTGTAAATTAAGAAGCATTTCAAGATTAGGCATCTGTCCAATTCTTTTTATCATTTAGCGCATTATGCTAATGAGGATGCTGTTTCTTTAATTGTATCATTTGAAGAAAAAATTGCATTCAGTCCCTTGATCTTCTTTAAAACCATTTCTATGTTTGATTCCCCTATAGGCTTTTAATCACACTGCCTCAGTGTGAAACTCCCCATTTGAGCAAAACTCTTCTCAAAACTGGTTCACTGAGAAAGTTTAAATGGTTTTCTCTCATTGGAGCTGCATCCTTTACCACTTGCCAGCTTTAGGAGGAAGAGCCATAAGAGTCAAACTAGGTGGAATGAAGAGTAATGCTGACACTTAATATACTGTGTATGTAACATACTAAATGCCAGGATTTGTTAGGCAGGGTAGAGAGACAACAGAAGTGAGCTATAAAATACTTCTCCATGACACTTGACAGTAGAATTCAGTAAATCCTATTTAAAATAAAAGCACATATCATCAGCTGTTGAACTTCACTGTGCAAAATTACCCATACATGATGTTCATGGGCATTTGTTATTAGTCAAATGCTTCATTGTGGCTTTTTTGTCTGTTTTAGCACAAACACTACAGGAACTATAGCAAATGTACTTTCCAGTTACGGTATATCTATTTAGAGTTTAACTTCAGTATTTGTTAACGTATTGTGCTTTCATCCTACTCTGATAGCCTGGATTTTGTTGAAACTAAGAACCAAACTGCACTAACATCTTGAAGCAAAGTATTTACAAACAAATATTCTGACACCTCATTTATCTCTTTTGCCATAAAATTGGCTTATACATGATTAATTATGAAAAATAAGCACAGCATGCTTTCATGCACTTTTACTTTGAAATCCAGGTCACACTTTGTTTTGAAATTCAGAAAAACAATATAAATAATATAATTAACATATCAGAAGATTCTTTGCAAGTAACTTTATTTAAGCAGACTAAACCAGGAGCTTATGGAGTTCTTGCTATTCTGTCATTGTAGACAAATCATTTCTTAACCCTTGTTTATATACTTCACTTTATTTGACTAATCCTTAATACTGAAAGGATCTTTGGAGTAGGCATCCTTATACTTAGCCTCACAATGCTGAATGGAAACAGTCTTGTCCTAAAACATGTACAAGCTAATTCCTGCTCTGTGGATTTGTTTCCAGCTGGGATGCTGCTCCTTAGAAACAAGTTAATAATGGTGTGGTTATAGATGGGAAACCAGAAACTTGAGATGGAGAATCATAGATTCCTTTAGGTTGGAAAAGACCCTTAAGATCATCAAGTCCAACCATTAACCCAGCACTGCCAATTCCACCACTAAACCATGTCCCCAAGTGCCACACCTGCACATATATTAAACTCCTCCAGGGATGGTGACTCCATCACTTCCCTGGGCAGTCTGTTCCAATGCTTGGTAACTCTTTATTGGAAGCAGCTTTTCCTAACAGCCAATCTACAACTCCCTTGGTGCAACTTGAGGCCATTTCCTCTTTTCCTACTGCTTGTTACCTGGGAGAACTTGTACCTGGCTACACCCTCCTTTCAGGCAGTTGAACAGAATGATAAGGTCTCCCCTGAGCCTCCTTTTCTCTAGGCTGAGAAACCCCAGACCTCTTGGCTGCTCCTCACAGGACTTGTGCCCCAGACCCTCCCCCAGCTCCACTGCCCTTCTCCAGACATGCTCCAGCCCTTCAATGTCCTTCTTAAAATTAGTGAAGGGCCCAGAACTGAACACAGGATCTGAGGTGCTGCCTCACCAGTGCTGAGTAAGGCTTTCATAACTCACCTGAATACATACAGTGAATCATTCTACAGGTTCTCCACTCATGGCACTTAGTTGTCAAAATACCTTTGTGGTGACATATTTCAGTATTATACCATGCCTTTCTCAGGCATTTGCATTTGATCATGTTCAGTTCACCTCATGTGAACTATCCTCTATCTGTACAGATCCTCCCCAAGTCTAAATGTGAAAGTCATGTCTGGCAACAGACAAAGATCACACCTTGACCAGCCACTTGCTTCATTTAGTGAGAATTTAATTTCTAGGTACATGCTGTTTTCACTAAAAAAATTACCTGGCTATCACAGTAACAGCCATTTCTCAAGACCTTCACAAAGAATGAGAAAATATGAGGTTTATCAGCTGAGGATAAAAAGATGAGGTTTTGACCTTAGCTGCTTTCTAGAGCCAGCCCCAAAGCCAACTGCAGCATCAACTCCAGCCCAGGAAGTTTGTCTTGCCTGCACAGCAGCCGAGCAGTGACCGCTGGCTCACAAAAGGCCACATGGGCTAGGAGCTGCTACCTGAAGTGGTCTGACCAGAAAACAAGAGCCTCCCATGTCAAAACGAATGGCCAAAATACTTGTGATTGGTGTATTGCAGAGCTAGAAATAGAAAGCAATTCTTTAACCATACTGCTGGTATTTGAATAGCTTCTCTTTTAAAAGGGCAAACAGTTCATTTAGCTGAAAGCTTGCTTGCAGTGGCTGGGCTCCATTTCAGTAAATATTAGAACTGCCTTTTTCAAAAAGGAAGCTCAACTCTTTTAAAGGTTAAGAAGGTAACAGGCAAATACACAATTAAAAAAACCCCAAAACACTAAAAGGCACTGTACTTGTTTGTGAGAAACAGGGTGGGAAGATAAAGCCATGGATGCCACATGTGCAAGAAGAAAAGCAGAATCTGGAATATTGGCAAATGACAAGCTAGGAGGCTGAGGTCTGCCAGAAATCCATCAAGTGAGGTATTCTTCAAGCATGTATTCTCAAAGGTATGAAAAATATTGTCACATTGAATTTTATTCCAGCAGAGGATCTGTTCCAGAAGGACCACTTTAAAAGTGTGGCTTTGGGAAATTCTGCAAATTTTAGTCATGGCTTAATACAAGAGAGTAGTGAAATCAACTCCAGCTGATGTTATATTGGACTCCTACTGGATACAGGTAAACCATTTAACTAGAAAATTATGATTTACTACAGGCAAAGGGCAATGCTCTAATTTCTTTTGCAACTGGAAAATATCTATTTATTTGGCTATTTTAGAAAGACCATTTCTCAAAATTAAAAACAAATCATGTGCAAAATTGGCTAGGGGAATATAGTCACATACGAAAATATACAAGGACCTACTAAGGGATGTTTCATTACATGGCAAAATAAAAAGCAAAGTTACTGTGCTACAGACATGAAAGGAAGCTTTTGTGGTTGAAGAGTTCTGGCTACAGAGAGTGAAAGCAGCAGCAGAGAAACCTGTAAAACAAATGCATAGTACATAACAGATGGGGGAAAGACACTGTTAGCAATGAATACAAATTAACATTGCAGAAATGCAAGCAAACAATGGAAGCAAAAAAACAAAAAACTGCTGTGAGGTTTATGGCCCCTCTCTAAATGGAACAAGAATAAGAGAATGCCAAGTAATGACTTCAATAGCTGCTCATTCCAGACAAAAATTATCAAAAAATTCAGAAAAAGGCAAATGTATTTGATAACTACTTCTCTGCATTCAGAAAGATGCAGTATGCCTTATTCACTTGTTTCAGTGATAATGACATGACTATAACTCAAGAGAGCTTTAAATAGCCCCTCAGTTTAAACCCTGCATTCAAGAGCAGAGGGCAGATGAATCAATAACTTTGAATTCAATGACTCTTTCAAAAACCATAGGTGCACTAAAGGGCCCTGGTGACTGGAAAGACTTACTATCAAAGCAGCATTTAAAGGGCTAAGTGGGATAAGCAAAGCACCTATCGAGCAGTTAGACTGACATCAGTAGTAAGCAACAGCAGGGAAAGATTAGCATGGGACACAATCAATAAGGCATTGAAAGACAGTCACATAATTAACACCAGTCAACACAGCTGTATGGAAAACAGGCCTGGTCATGTAAATCCCATCATTTGTATGCAGTGACATCATCATTTGATGATGGTATGTGCTGACAGGACATATTTCTAGCCCTAAATTCACACTATGCAGTGATTTAAAGTCACGCTATACATAAAATCCTGAATTAAAAGATTCACCACACTAAATCATAGTATGCTCATAAATCATACACTGCTCATAGCAAGTGAATTTAAACAGTGACTAGCTAAATGGATAACTAAATGGAGAATCAACATCCTGATAACAGAATCCTTGTCAGTCCAGCACAGAAAAAAAAATGAAGTATAACACTTGGAATCCCAGAAGAGATACAGACTGTCTTTGGGAGGCAAGGCTCATTATTTACTGAAACAATTTAATGGTGACATGGTAGATTGATTGCACTCTTTATATCAAGACCTGGTCTCTTTCAGAACAATGTGCTAAATAAAGAAAAATTAAAGGACTACTACTGAAATACTATGAATTCCTCTGACCGCCACAGAGCAGGCAAGAAGAATAGATACTCATGTGGTCCTCTTTGGTCTTTAAATTCATAAGCGTAGGAAACAATGACCCAAACATTATTAATCCCTCAGGAATTTAATGCAATAAGTGAATCATGCTTAATCCATCTGATAATTACTTGATTCTGTCTGTTTGAAACAAAAACACAGGGTTTTTAAAATGCCATTCCCAGAAACAATTCTGGAATGGGCCAGGAGACTTTATACTTCTAGTTTTGCGGCAGGCACTGAAATTGCTACAGGACTTACAACTCCAGTGATGAGAAGGCACAGTTACAACTGCTCTTAAACCAGAGTCATTTGTAACAATGGAAATGCATAAAATAATATTTCTGTACAATTTCTTTGCATCCCTCAATGTCCTGCAACGTTGTCCTCAAAGAGGAGATATGCATTGCATGGTGCATTCTCTTCTCTCACGTGGGACAACATGCAGGGCTGGAACATCACCAGCCACCCATGAGCCCATAAACACAAGATTTCTCTTCTTTAGTTTTTAGCCACCTGACTGCTGCAGGATTATGACCAGGATGTATGTGCCACTCAGAAGACAGTGACACTCCAGTTTGACCACTTGTTTCACAGCCATAATCACAGTATTTGTGACTGTCACCAGAGAAACACTTTGGGTCTCCCCAGTGGAAAGAGCAATGCTTATGCCATGTTGATGTCTGAACTTGTCCAGCAAGTTGTTTTTTATCACTTGAGGGACAGGATCGTGCCTGGCCATGGAGATGGATGCACAGAGGCTTCAGCAGGCATTGTTACTGCTCACCATGAGCACAGCCTGGTGCCCCTACAGCACAGTTTTACCAGGATCTATGTCACTTTCATCTCCCCACTGACAAAGTTATGCCTTCCCAAGCATGAAAGACTATCTTCAAATATTGTTATAATGCCTCAAAAAGTAACGGGATTTAGTTTATATATATATACATATATATATAGTACATTGGTGTAGATAGTCATATCTTCAGGGTATACTATGCCTAACAAACAAAGCAAAAACATGAGCAAAGCAAAGGTCTGTTTTTGTTCAATAATTTCTCACAGTAAAAAAGCCTCATGGTCTGCTTTGAATTACCTTTATCTCTACTGCTCACACAATCACTAAATGGAATTTTCATTGGATAAAATAGTACTACTCAAAAGAATCAAAGACTTCTTGAAAGAGTTCTTTGGTGGCAAATACATTTAAAAAGATGAAATCAGACATTAATTATACACAAGACAAGCTTACCCAAAATGCTGGAAAAAGAAGTTTTTCTTCCATTGGTGATCGTTTGCCTTAGAAGACAGTCACAAAGTGAAAACCTTTAAAAAAAAATAAAGAAAGAAAAAACAAAACCAAAACAAAAGACTCATTAGAACTAGAGTAGGTAACAAGGGGCTGCACCATCAAATCTCTGTAAACACAGTGCTCAAGATTAAACATCCTGCTCTTCTGATTAGGATCCTGTCCAAGTTTCCTGGCATTAGCTCACAGATAAGCTGATCTGCCTTAGCACTTAGTGAAGTGAAGCAATGCACCTACTCTCAAAAGGGGAAGAGGATACAAAACCTTTGTGAAACAAACTCCACATTTTCTGTTCCTCTTCCTCTGGAATATCTTTAGAGTAAGTCAACACTCAAGTCAAATTTAGGCACAGAAACGGAAACACAGAATATACCCAGTCAGGTTTTAATATATTTACAGAGATCATTGTTTTAAAGACACTCTGTGCTACTTGACACCTTGTCCCCTTGCCACATTTTGATGTGATATGGGTGATATGGTGCTGCTTAGGGAGATTTAGCTGCATTTGCTTCTGATGAGAGCATCCAGAAAAAGTATGGGGGGGGGGGGGGGGGGGGGAAGAAGAAAAACAAGAAAGGGTGAGGAAGATCATCCAGAAAGCATACAGAAGGAACTTCTCACAGAAGTCAGGAAAAGATTGCAATCACAAAAACTAAACATTGTGAATCAGAGAATGGGAGTTATGTCAAAAGACAACAGGTCAAGGCAGAGAAGGAAAGAAAGCCAGTCCTCAGATTTGATAAGAAGTCATGAGATGTGTTTTTACCAATGGTAGAAAAAGGCCAAAGTCGAACAGCTGAGATTCAGAGATGAAACAGGAACAGGCTCTCTCAAGTAGCACTGACCAGATTAAAAAGACAACAAAAAGAGATGAAAAAGGTTTGGGGTTGGGATTTTTAGAGGAAAAAAAAAAAAGGGGGGGGGATTTTTTTTGTTATGTCAGTGATGTGCATTTATTTGTATTATGTTGGGAAACAGACAGGAGATATTAGAGTGAAGAATTAAGACATATGAGTGCATGGAAGACCAAGATGAGGGATCTGACTCAGATCAGATGGTTTAGGTGAGACCTGAGACCATAATAGAGAAAAGGGAATAGAGAAAGAATGGAGAAGGACAGGCGAGGGAAGAAGGGGAGATCATGACAGCCATTTTTCCTTGTGGTAAAGCCCAAAGAGAAAAGTTAGATTAAAATCTTGGAAAATATTAGAAGATGGAAGATATAAATGACATTTTAGGAAAGTGATTTAGTCAGTCTTTCAAAATGTTTTGTTCTCAAACAACTGATGGTAACCACTTATGATACATTTCGCATAAATGTGGTAAAATAACAAATCCTAAGTAACTCTCAGCAAAGCATGGACTAATGGCTATGAAATCTGTATTTTAATATGAAATCTCAGTTACATTTTACTACTTCTCCCCCCATCTTCCATTCCCCAGCAATGCAGGTTGCTTCTTTTCAAATAACTCAGTTAAATTAAGCTGTGTGTTCAGCCTCATTAGCCACCATCTCCATTCCCCTGTGGTTTTAATTAGATAGGTCTCTTTGTGCACAGCTACCTCAATCCTTCCCCCCAAACAATCCCACAGTGTTGCTTCTTTTATGTCATCATTCTTCAAATGCTCCCAATTACACCAGAGGCAGCCCAGGTGATCAGGGCAGTGCAGAGCTCTCCCATGGAGATGGCAAGGTGGGATCTGTACCTAGGAATACACACATACTCCTTGGACAGGGCTGGGTTGCCCTTCCACACTGTTTCACCCATGTTAAATAAGAAAATTTGATTAATGGCAGTTTATGGGCAGACTCAAATGAAGGGTCAGACCCTCTGCCTAGACACCAAGCCCCAAATTTTTCCCAGCAGCCTCCTTCCTGCTCCATGAGCCACCCATCACCTCCACACCCAGCCCATCAAATCACATAACAGGAACAAGACCCATATGCCCCACCAAAGTTGGGGATCACAGGTGCCCCCTGAATTCAGAATACCTGGGTGCAGCTTTTCCCCAACAGCACTCACCCTGCCAAGCCCAGCACATCCCTCAAGGCATCAAGACATGGCACCATCCCACAGACAGAAGTCTCACAAGGTCCTGCTCTAAAGGTCTGACCTAGCCTTTTTTTTTTTTAAACTAGCACAGGAACAAAAGGTACCAAAACCATATGACCAGTTTTAAACTGGAAATGGAGGTAAATGCTGATGTTTCAGGGGGAAAAAAAAAATAGAAGTGACAAAGGATCAGGTGTACTCACAAGGAGCAAGCCAGGACTCTCTAAGGGCAGGGCTCCTGCTTCAACCACTATTTGCAATCTATTAGAAGAAAGACTAAATCCAGCAAGCATGGTTGGCACCCCTCAGAGCAAAGGACCTCTGCTCCATGGCTATCTGCAGCCCCAGAGGAGAGCCTGGGAAGCTCAGCACCACTCCCAGGCTATTCCTGGCTGCCCAGGGTCAGCAGTGGCACAGCCGGGATTAAAGCAACTTAGACTTGTTATGTAAGGGACATGTTGCTCATGGCTTCTCTCAAATCCCAAAGATGTTGCTATTATGTAATAGGTACAATCAAACAGGGCAGCTTTTCTGTGATTTGATGTTTTTAAAGTGCTGAACAGCTAAAAATGAACAGTGGGATTCAGTCAGACTCAGGTGTTATGTTTTCCACTCTAAATCAAAGTTTAACCTTAAAGACACTGCAGCTTATAGGGGCAATGACTCAGCTCTCAGTTCACTCAAGATACAGAAAAGTAAAATAAAGCGAACTTCATCCACCTCCCCATCAGGTAAAGAGCACTTTTATCTTCTGAACCAAGCATGAGGACTTTCATTGTTTCAGCATCAGTATCTTGCTGGTTCTACTGACATTTAAGGATTACTCATATGAATAAAGGCTGTGGACCTGGCTTTGAACTTTGCTGCTTGGATTGGTTAGTGGCTGTGAGCCACTCTCACACTTGGGTTTTCATCAATGAAAAATGCAAACTCATTTGGCAAAGTCTCAAGAGCTTGTCTTCTTAGATTATTACTGTAACAATTCTGATGGTAATGCACACAAGTTTGCATGATACATCTATGCATACACATTACTTAAAAAAATATGCATATCAATGCAACATATTCCATTGTTCCTGTAAGCCACTTCACTCATACGTGGGGCATGCTCCAACAATATCAAGGATGGAGAGATGCAGATGTTTCAGGAAGTCCCAGTTGATGATTTGATCAAGCTGCTGTCATATCAAGATTAGCACTTCAGCCAGTCTGGTTTTGTTTTAGAAATTTACTAATTTCCAGCTTACAAACCATGCCCAAAGAATTTTTCCTTTTTTGTTTTTTTTCAATGTTTTCTTAGTTTGAGATCTGAAAAGGAGGAAAGCACTCTTTTGATGTAGATCAGTCCAGTTTCAGTGCTCATGCTAAATATTTATTGTGATCCTTTCAGCATTAAACCCCAAGAGACCTATCCAGATTGTGATGGTGATATTGCAAACCTGTCCTAAGCACTTGTACCCGGTCTCTCTAAGATTTCTGGTCTTGATCATGCAGCTGTTTGATTCCACCAGAGCGCATGTGAATTGTTTCCAGAGGTTGTGTTACTGTTCTTTCCTTTTTGAAGCCTCACTACTTTATCATACCAAGAGCAAATCAACTTTCAGCAGCAGCCAGGGAAGGACCTAAAGTTCCCATGGTCTGATAGACCAGAAGGAACAAATCCATCCTTAGAGCATGAGCCTGCTGAGCACAGTCATGTGTAATTTACTTTTAAATTTCTTATCTGTGCCCAGCATCCTGCCCATTTTCCCTGTGCGTAGCACATCATGATTCCTCCCGGCATTCTGGCATGAGCAAACTGCATCAAGCTCAGAAATACTTAATACAAAGCTTTATACTTTTCTCCCATCACAGCCTAATTCCTGTCTAGTAACACTAACATACTCTGGAGCACAGAAACGCATTACCTGGGTAATGGTCCCTCTGAATTTTTCTGCAAGGATAAATTTGAGACTTATTGTGAAGCCTGCCTCAGATTGAAATCACAGGTGGCTTAAAAGGTTGTTGTTCCATGTGCCACAGGCAAAACTTGGCAGAGAACACAGGCCAGAGGGCAAAAGCACTATCAGAGCATCTCTATTTGAGCTACCCTTGCCTGCCAGACTGGCTCTTTGAGAGCCCCAGTATTTTGCCATAACAGAGCACCCCATGGGGATAATAAACATGGAAGCCAACTCATTTAGGATAAGTTATAAATAGTTAAAATTCAAAAAGTAAAATTTAATAGAGAAACTAATTTGGCCAGTATCTGTTTTAGAGGTTTGTTTCTTTTTAGCTATGATTTCAAAGGGAAGTCACTCCCCTGGAAGTGCTTGGTGATTATGCCCATGAAGTGAGACTTGCAGCTTTGCAAAGAACAAGTTATACCTTTCTTTCAGCTTTGCATCCCATGCAGCAGCTGTTTCAAAGCAGTTTATAGCCCTCAGGCTCATATAAGGAGCAGCAACCTGTATTACACCAACATCTGAATTGAGAGTCACAGCCACAGGCTGGGAGGTGAACCCAAGAAAATTTTGATGCTTTTGCTGGTTTTGTGGATTGCATAAAATCACTGATTTTATGTCACTAACAGCAAAAGCCTGGTAACTGCTGCTACACCAGATGCTTCTGAAGATTAAGCTGTTTTCAGAGACATTTGATGCTGAGACCTCTGCTGGAACAAAACAGACTTCACCATCCACAGTCCCCAAATGCTCTGCAAGAGTGAGCCAGCACACTCCTCCCAGTTTTGGGAGAAGAAGCTAAGGTATGGTCTTAAACCAAAGTTACCATTTATACAGGAACAAAACTTGAATTCCCTGACTTTCCAGACAAAGCACCACTGGTGCACTATATGCTATGCCACACTACATCACAAAAGTGACAAAAACGTTTCCTGGAGCAGAAAACAGTTCCTGCCCTAAAATGTGAGGATTCACTATCCCAGGAGCTTAGAATTTGTTTGCCTGACTTTTTAGCCTCTTAATTCAAAAAGAAAACACAAATCCTTGAGGAAATTACTTAGGTAACTACTTAAACAACGTCTTTTGAAAAGCAAAGTCTAGCAGACAAATTTTATGAGGAGCAGCTGAGGAAGCTGGGGTTGTTTATCCTGGGGAAAAAAAGTGTTGGGAGACCTTATTGCTTTCTACAACTGTCTGAAAAAAGGTTGTAATGAGGTGAGGGTGGGCCTCTTCTCACAGGTAATAGGCAACAGAACAAGAGTCTGAGTTTGTGCCAAGGGTGGTTCAGGTTGGGTATCAGAAAAAATTTCTTCACTGAAAGAGTTGTCAAGCACTGGAACAAGCTGCCCAGGAAAGTGGAGTCACCATACATGGAGGTATTTAAAAGATATGCAGTTGTGGCACTTTGAGACAGGGTAGACTTGGCAGTGCTGGGTTAACAGCTGGACTATATTTCAAATGCTTTGAGTATTTTACATATAAGTCTTTTTGTTGCAAAATACTGACCTGGTTCTCTGTCATAATAAAGTAACATGGGGCAGAGCTTTAATTGGTATAAATCACTTAGTTGGCAAGTTACAGAAATTTACAGTGGCAAACAACTTCTCCACTTGCTTTGCACCCTACAAACCCTTACTAAGAAGGTATTTCTCATTAAATCATTTACACAGGCCAGTCAGGCAGCTTCAGCATTTTGTTGTACCCTGGAGATCTTTCTGGTCACCTTAGTTGAAGCATTGGATCTTATCTTCTTTCCAGCTCCCCACTGGAAAACCCAGAATAGCAAAATGATACCAAATAATAGCGATGGGCAGAACAACCACCAAATTCAGGTGTACAGCATCAAAGGTATACCCAGCAACAGAAAGTGACAGCATTCCCAGGCTCACAAGGATGCTATATATATTAGGATAGTGCCAGAGTAAGTTATACAAAAATCCATCTGAATTATTTTCCTAAAGAAAAACTGTTTCAACAGGTTTGAGTTTGCAGTAAAAGTTCAGGTACAGAACAAACCACCATACGCTTGAGTTTTGCTGTCCTTTGCTACTTTCTTTCCAATTTCAGCTGCCTATGACTTCTTTAACAAAACTGACCACAGCAGGTTTGGTAATAGTTGCAATTAAACAATGTCAGTATAATTATAAATAACTTATGATAAAATGCAATACTTGTCTAGGAAAAGGATTTGCTAAATCAGCTGTGTCTCAATAGTCTTTTTAGCAAACCTCAGCATCCAGACAGGGGAGGAGGCAAAGAGATCCTCTTGTACTGCTTGCTGCTGGCATTTCAGCAAATATCTTCACCCAGATGTCCATTATTATGCCTAGATATTTTCTCCTACAGGGCTTTCAATCAAATATTAAACCAACTGTGTTTGCATATGAGTCTTCACTGTATTGAGCTTCACTTTATCTACCATTGTCTGACTTTCCAGAAAGGACACGTTTCACTGGAGTTGGCTGTAACTCTCTGTCCTATGCTGATTTCTGGTGCTTCTTGAATGAACTTAAGAAATAGAACACACACACTGAAAGCTGAAAATCTTGGTTTTCCTATCTTAAGAGAGAGAACTAATTCTTTCTGGTTACCCAGTTCCCTGCACAGGCTCTGATGTGCTTTACAGCTGCAGAAGCTGCACTTCTGCTGTTAGGTCTCCTCTCCCACCTTCCTAAATAGCTACTATATTGCTATACATTGTTTACTATAACATAAATGTATTTTGCATAAAAATACACACTCCAGAAATTAAGCCCAGGAGTTTAAAGCTGCTTTCCTGCTTGATACAGTTGCTATCACTAAAATGAAATATAACACCCTAGAAATTTTACTGTAGAAAAAGCTTTGCTGTGATGAAATTAAAAACTACTTATCTGACCCAACCCTACACTTGCCATTTGTTAGATCAGTCACCAAATATCCACCTCTATCCTTAAACAGACAAATATACAGAGGAACGTGGTACCACATCAAAAGCTGCTGCAAATAAACCACAAGGACACAGCCTTGCAAAGATTTTCCTCTGTGTCTGTGTCCCATCCCATCATCCCTCCCATATCCCCATCCCACCCATTCTCAGGCAGCAATTTCCAAACTCACAGTGAAAGAATTACTTACAGAATCCCCCTTCTGTACCTTAAAATAGAGCTGATTCTCCAGAAATTAAGGTTAAACACCATAGAATGAGAAGTTAACCCTCATTGGCACACACACAGCTCACTCCTACTGATCTCTGGCAGCACAGGCTGCACGGCTCTCCACAACAGATTGCATAAATAGGAGACAAGTAGCTGGGTATATTTAATTGCATTGGAAACAGGCAGACTGGTAAAGGGTTTATGTAGCACGGGATACAGAAAAGCCCACAACCCTGCTTGAAACTGGGGGTGAGAAACGATAAAACACACCAACACTGCACTGGATGTAGAGAGCATAAAACAATCCCTGTATGAAATTACACACAAACCAAAACAAAGCATTGATGCGTCACATTACACCCAGCTCATCGGCTGCCAAGTGCCTCCTTAATCCAGTCATCCATCGCAAAGTTAACCTGCATGCAAACACTTGACATGCAAATGATTTTGCTACCGATGCCTTAGTATAAGCAAATATTTCTAATGCTTGACCCGCAAAGAGACGTTTTTGTTGTATTTTTTTTTTTTTTTTACCTTTGCAGTTTTTAACGCACTGATAAATGCCAAGGCTCCTGCTGGCTTACTGTTTTCATCTTTAGCGCAATCAGGAATCATTGGCTCCCTAGCAGAGGTACCTGTAGGGGGCCGGTACAGGCTGGTGCGAAGGCACACAAGCCCCCTGTGCACTGCTACCTTCGGGAGGCAGTGATGGGGACCGGGGAGAAAGAAGCAGGGGCGAAGAAGAGAGAGATAAAGCAGAGGAAATAGGTACCCGAACTCATTTAAAACAGAGCTGGAAATCACCGACCTAGATGAACAGCTCTTCAAGCAGAGGCATTTTACTTGAGTAGGAAGACCTGGATTCACTGCCCTATCTTCCACATGTTTAGCTTTCCCTTCCTAGAAAAACGCTGCTTTTTATTCATAATAGCTGCTTTACCTTCCGTCATTTTCCGGAGAAGTAATGGGATGCTGTTACATGCCATGGACGGGGCTGAGAGTAATAGCAGCATTCCAGCCCCGCGCTCCCGTGGCTTGCCGGCAAGCTCGGCTCTTGCCCTGAGCCCTCCCATGCCGAAGGCTCGGCGTATCCCGGGTTCCCCAGCTCTCCCGGGACCCTGTTTCCCATGGCACTGCCGCCCCGCTGACACGCTGCCGGTGTGCAGCAATTCCGATCCGCGCACAGGCGCTGCCCGGACAGCGAAGCTCGCTGGAGCCCGTCCGGTTATTGGCACCCCCAGAACTTTTGTGGGAACAGATTTCACCACAAGTGTTATCGGCCCTGATAAGCCGCGCTTGCTCCCCCATCTCCTGCCCGCACCAGGGGTACAGGAGCAGCCGCCAGCCCCCGCCGAGCGGGAGCCATCCCCAGCTCCTGGAGCTTTTGCCCACGTCCCGTTCCCGGTGAGCACGGAGCAACGCCAGCCCCCGTGGGCGATGCGGGGGGGACACCCACGAGGGGGGAGCGGAGCCAGCTCTGCCCGCGGGATGCTCGGCGCTCACCTGCCTCTGTCGGTGGCGGTGCCGGTGGTGCCGCCGCCTCCCGATGCCGCTGCCGGGCCGGGCGCACGGCGCGGGTCGGGCTCGGGCAGCGCTTTTATAGCGGGCGCGGCCGCCCAGCAGCGCCCCCTGCGGGCCCGCCCGAGCCCCGCTCTGCGCCCGCACCCGCGGGGACAGCGCGACACGGACAGAGCGACACGGACAGAGACGCACGGACTGAACGACACGGACAGAGCGACACGGACAGAGAGGCACGGACTGAGAGACACGGACGGAGCGACACGGCCAGCGCCCGCCGACACGGGCTCCTGTCGCTCCCCGGCGGGTGGGGTTTTTTCCCCAGGTTAGCGCCCTGGAGGCGCCTAGGTGGTTGTTAGCAGGTTATCGAATGCGGCTTTTTTCATTGGGGGTGGGGTGGAGGTGGGAAATGTTTAGGGTTAGCGTCTGCGTAATAGTGCCTCAGATGGCATCAGGCAGAAACGGGACTAGCTAGTGGCATGGCTTTTCTGCTCCCTGCCTGGGCTGCCCTCCAGTTTTCCCACGCTCCGAGTTCATTTCTCTTTCACTTTGAAACGAGCGAGATGATGGGAAAATAAATAAATAAATAAATAGGCGAGCCGAGAGACAAATTTGCTTTTCAGCAAAACTTGTAACTCGAAGGGTAATCTCCGTCACTTCTGCTATGCTTATACTGAAGCCCTAGGGTTTTCTCCCGTAGCAAAGAGAGAGCTCTGTGGTACCGGCAGAGGATCTTTATTGTGCGTTTACAGCCTTATCTCCACCTCCAGCCCGTGCTACAGCTCTCTCTGTGGGCATTGTTACATTCCCGGTGAGCTAGCGCTCATTGTTTCAATCAGCTGTTAAAATCTGCAGCAGGCACGAGATCAGATGGGAGTTTTATGATCTGTGTCTAATGCTGGGCAACTCATTTAATTTTTATTAAGTCCTCTGGGCAAATGCATGAAGATCTGTTCAGGAGGGGGTGATGAGGGGATTCCTAGTTTGCGAGGCCAGTCAGATGATACGCAGAATCCTCCTGTCTGGGAGCCCCCGCAGTGATGCCTAGAGACACCGGGAGAACGGCCAGGAGCCTACACAGGCATGAGACAGAGAGTGCCTAGCACTCTAGGGAGACATGGGAAGAAATGCCCATTATCTGCATCCCAGTGCCAGCCTGGCCCTTTGGCAGCTGGGATTTAGTACAGTATTGAGGAAAGGCTTCTCTTTCCCAGTGCCTGTTTGGTCAGGCTGGTGTTACAGCCTCATATGGCAGGACAGTCACTGTTACAGGATACATCCTTATTTCCCAGGCACACAATAACTTCCTTATTTCTGCCTGTGCTCAAACACACTGTGTTTGCATCTGTCTGCAATCTGAAGTGCCAAGTACCATCCCTGTGGCACCATAAGGGTGTCTCTTATCCTTAAAGGACCTTCCTTTAAGGTTTGTCTTCCTACTGAATAAAGCTGTGTTCCTCTCTCCCGCTCCCCCCCCCCCCTCCCCCCCCAGCCACACCACGCTGGACTAAATGCTACGGCTCAGTTACAAAGACAATGAAGATAAAGGATCTTAGCTGGTAAAGTCACTGAGAGCATCTCTCTGGCCAGCACAAAGAAGGACCCTGACAAACCAGGCACTGGATGGTTTATCCGTGGTGGTTTAGGACATGAACCCTCCTGCCTCCCAGCAAAGCAGGCAGGACAGGAGACATGGCTGCACCTCAGCTCACAATTCAGAATATTATTTATGTTCAAGCCCTGAGTTTATCTACGGCTAAAATAGAGGGGATTCTGAAGAAGTGAATGAAACAATCCTGCACCTCAGCCATTGATTTTCAGAAAGCAGCAGTGCCATTTGTCTTGTCCAAAGGCATTACCATGAAGCTGCTGATGACAGGGACTTAGCAGGCTTTCAGTGCCCTCTTTTACATCTGTATTTGAAAGGGCCCACTGGCTCTATTAAAACAGGGACAATAACAGAGAAAGTCCAAATTTACCCAAAATATTAATCAGCCTGAAAAGACCTAATATATGGAGAAAAGCCCCAGATATATGCCAGCATCAAGTTCCTTCCCTCAATCAATTTTGCAAATGATCGTTGCTCTCTTCCTTTGACTTCTGATCATGGAACTATTGCACTCTAAAAGATAATTCATGCTGTTATCACATGTAATTAAAAGCTACTTAGCTGTATAATGTAGAATGTGTGTCTCACTTTATTTTTAGATTCGGTGCAGAACTGAAATTATCTGCTGCAGATAATTCGCATAAACTTGTTTTTCTTCAACATTTGGAAGAGAGATCTCTAGCCTATACAAATGTTCAATGAAAGATTTTTTTATGCAACTCCAACAAGCAGAAGGCATAATGAAAGAATAGTTGTTTATGCTGTAAAGAGTAAAAGAAAATTATGAGAAACTGAAGACTGGATGGCTTTTATAAATGTAGGCAGAGCAGTTTCAAGCTGAACCCACTTAGCTGATGTGTTTAGGAACAAGCTGCTGCAGCTACAGAGAGGTGGCACAGTAGCCTCACACATAGACCTGGGAACAGAAGGCAGTGAGACACCCTGGCCCAGGGCAGGGACAGCCTGCCTTGGAGCACACTGGGCTGGACAGGGCCCTGATGGAACTGGGGAATGGCATAACTGCACACCTTGGCCATGGCTGACCTGTCCAGTCCCCCCAGGTCTCCCCTCCCTGCCATTAAGAGCATGGATGGTCGGCACACTGGAGGCACCTCTTGCTGCACATCCAGGCTTCATCCCTGGTGTTAAAACAATCATCAGGACACCTCAGTGGCTCTGATTGTACTGATGGACACGGTGGGACCAGGGAACCGGCTGGATTGGTGATCACCCATGCTGATTAAGTGTGCTGCAAGGCCAATGCCATGTAGCCTGGCACGGCAAGACAGTGCCTGGGATCCTGTGGGGTGGCGTACAGGAGGGACCCAGCAAGCAGCAGAGGTGGGACTGCAGTGCTTCCCATTTCCTCCACCCTACACACTCTGCCAGCTCTGTCACAGGAGGCTTTTCAGCCACAAACTTCACTCCAAGTCCACATCCTGTTTCATGCAATAAAACACCATTCCTGTGGGCTGCTGCGCAGCTTTACTTTTGCTCAAGCGGCATAGGTTGGGAAGAAAAAAAAAAGGAAATTAAAAAAAAAAAAAAGAAAGGAAACATCTCTGCATTAATACCAATGTCTTAGGGCCACAGGGGCACCAGATGGGAGACTAGGATCAAGCACTGTGCAACATGGATATAGCCAGTCTGTGCCTGTGGCAGCTCCTGGCTCTGTTTACTTAGTGATAAATACAAAGCCAGGGATGCCAGAAAGCTGCATAAGGCTCATTTCTCTGCAGAAATAAGCAAGAGACACAATCGGTGTTCAGCTTTGCAGATTATCTGGGAATGATGAAAGTCAGGGGGAAAAACAGCCTCCCCTCCTATGCTTAGATAAGCTGCAAAAGCTTCAACATCATATTAAAGCTATTAGCTCCAGAGGATTTTTAAAAGGATTTAGTTCCAGGGAGGATGCAGCTTGAGTCTGCATGAGGAAGGGTCCACAGAGGAGCTCCTGGGCTGCAAGCACTGCTGAGGGCACAGGAGAAGGGACTGGAGCTGCTACCTGGAGGCACAGATACGCAGTTGCCTGGTGCCCAGCTCTGACTGGGTAAGATACATTAGCTGCTGTCTCCTAAAGGAACTTTTCCTTAGCCTTCCAGGTCTGGCCTGCACACAGTTTATGAGCAAAATTATTGCAGCTGAAAATACAATTTTTTATATATTCTTTTGTGTTGTGCTTTTGATGCTGTTTTGGTTTATTGTAGTGTTTTGTTGTTTTGGGTTTATTTGAGTTTAGGTAATTTCCATAGTCTTAGCAGCTATTTTTATTTAAATTCCTTCTTAAACTTCAGTTACACCGGGTAAAGCTTGAGTGCTGACATACTTGTCCCAGTATGAGGCTATCTGATACTAACTTAGGTATCTTCTTGTCTCGAATAGCTGTAACAACACAGCCACTTTTCCACTAACACAAGCAGTGACTGGGTCACTTAAACTGTTATCAGTGTAGTTAAAGTGGGACAACTCTTGTGTCTCAATAAACACTGAGAAGCTGGCTCTGTCTATGACTGCTGCTCTTCTCACCAGGGGAGAGACTGGCTTGGCACAAAGAAACCTGTACTGCAGAGATGTAGGGGAGCTTTAAGTAAATTACAGCTAAACCAACTTATTCTCTCATCTGTGAATGCTGGCTGGCTAATTTAATAAGAAATAAATGGCTGCAGTCAGGGCAAATCTATCATATAAAGCAAACAGTCTTGCCCAGGAAAATATCAAGTTAATCTATGAAGTTGATTTCTCCTTCATTTAAATTATGAGGACTATCTTCTGCACTCAAGTCACTAGTGACTGAAAATCCTGCAAAACCATTGCATTAGGCATGCTAACAGCAATAACCTGCTCATTTTTGAGTAGAGTACAACCAATTGGTTAGGATGACTTCAAATACTCTTCAAATGGCTGGATTATTTTAAGCCATAAATTCAAAATCTTCTGGGATGACAATAGTTGCTTCTCTGAGCTGTGTTACTGCTTGATAACAGCAGTGGAACACTGCAGACGGACGATAAAGCAGTTTGATGTGAGCTCTTGTGAATGACACCGTGGAAGAAATCTGTCCCATGAGACCTGAGGAATCCCAACCATGAAGAAGAGTAATTGTGGTCAGATAAAAATGGCAGCTTGCATAGCACATCAACTTGCTATCTGAATAAATATAATTGAACACATTTACTTGGACCAAGGGGACTTTTCATATGCATAATTTCAAATCATCTTGAGAAAAGATTGCACAATTTAAGTAATATTTATACAGTCCTCTTTTTTTGTCTTTTTTTCCCTATTTGTACTGAAGAAACATTACAGTTGAGAAAAACTCAGTGGGCTTGGGCTCTGTAGATTATGGATTTCCATGGATTTATGCAGTTTCATATATAAATATGTGTACATATACCTGTATGTAACTGCACATACGTAGTCAGCAGTCTATTTGCAGATTGCCTGCCTTTTGAGCCACAAAAATTGAGAGTCCCTAGATCTAAACAGCTCCTGTTCAAATAGCAACCCTCAAGACAGCAGCTTGGTCACATTACAGAAGAACCACCTCCTTCCAATTCCTCTGCCAAGAGGTGGGATTTAGAGACTGTCAGAGTTCAGAACAGGAACACAAGGAGCTCTGATGTTAAGCCTGGAGTGGGCTTTAGTGGCTGCTTACACACGTTGGGCTGCTGCCATCAGGTGACAGACTGCACCCAAGTTGCACCTTACTGACCATGGGTGGGGACATCTGATTGTCCAGTCCCTTCCTCACACCTAAATCCCAGCCTGCTCCCTCATTTTCCCACTCCTGCTGGTTGCTGAACCCACACCAGAGGCAATTCATTTCATTAACCCTGCTCAAACCACTCCAGCTGTCATCACACAGCAGGGCTGCATTCCTGCTCTCCTCACAGTGGCCCCAGCACTTGCTGGAGCTGCTCTGAGCCACCCCAACATTGCAAAAAACTCACAGGACAACAAGGGTCTTCTCCTGAGCTTGCACACTGAACTGCAGCAGCAACAGGGCTGCAGCACAGCTCTGGGGATGGAGGGCAGGAGGCAAGACCCTTGGAGCCAGCAGCAGGGTGGGCTGAGGGCTGATTTGGCAACATAGCCTGTCTGGCTTAAGGTGGTTCATGTTCTGCCAGGTGGATGACTGGCAGAAAATGGAGAAAAAAATTAAGAAAACTGATCTGCCTCAAAAAGGAGTGAGCATCAGCACTGGGATGTGAGGTAGAGTGGGGATAGCAGGAAAGGGTAAGGGGAAAGGGGAACATGGAGAGAAGAGAAGGATTTCAGCTTTTGTCAGAGCTGGTTATATTACTCAGTGTATCAAGCAGCTCTGCTCATTAAGATGCACCTGGTCACCCAGAAAATCTTCCCTGTGCCAAGGAGGCCGGACCCCTGTTCCTTCCTGTGTGCCTGACTGGAGGGCTGCCCAAGGAATGCCATGGGAAAGAGCAGGTGGAGGGAAGGATGGCCAGTGGAAGTCTCTGTAGGGAAACGAAAGCCTGAGTCTCAAAACTCTGCCCTCACACTACAGGCTGGCTTAGGGAACTGAGGTGCAATTTTTAAAATTTCCAGAAAATTGTTTTAGGAAAACATTCCTTGTGTGATGCAATAAGTAATTGGACTTCTACAAACAGGCAGCAGAATGGGCTGAGGTGCAATAGTCCCAACTTATGATAAGATTGCATGCCAGCTACACTGCCCCTTCAGCCACCCAGGAACACACAGAAACAAAGAGGAGAAAGAAAGGACATGTAATGCAGTCATCCTGTATGACCAGCAGAGGAACAGGGAACAACTATCTGTGCAGGAAGCAGAGATACACCTGGTCCAGAAAGCATGGGTAGGAAGAAGGACCTGGACCTAAATTTAGGAGCATATTAAAGTTAAGTTACTGATATGCATGCACCCAGCTCTCCTCTGGAGCCTAGAAGCACCCATTTGTCCATGTAATTTACATCACATCTGTATCCATCACTTTAGAGATCCACAGTGATCATTCAAGCCCCTGCTCCACCAGCCATCCTCACTATTGTGTTCTCCATCCTTTACCTTGATTGACTCTCTATTCATCTGAGGAGGAGGGAGAGGAGGAAGATGTGACTATTAAAAAGCAGCAGCAGGAATCCTCTCAAAAATATTGCATCAAATGTTCAGCTTGGCTGGAAAAGTGACTGAATTGACTGGATAATGTACCAGTTTTTCCCTCAGAATAAATGAAAGAGAGGAGGATGTGTCAGGGACTTAAGAAGTAAATGTTACATACACAAGAACAGAATAGTATTATGTGGAGGATGAAGATACGGGAGCAGGATTGCCCAGATCATCACCTGAGGAGGACACAAGCAATCCACTCTCCTTTATCCATAAGAATGAACACCCAGCATCTCTTACTGTGAGTGTCTTTGATGCCTCTTTCTGAGCAGCCAGATTCAGCATCATCTTCCTCAGCTGAATCAAGATCAGTCAAGTCAATGCAGCATGAAGGGCAGAAATGGAGGATTATGCTTGAGTGCTCTCTCTCTCTAAGGAAAGCAGCCAAGATCATTTCCAACACTTATCTGCTCATTAATTCTGACAAGAAAAACTGCTTCCCTATCCATTGCATGGCTAGTGCTCATGCTTTTCAGGAGCATATTCTCAGTGGGAAGTAGAGTATGGCTGTGTATGTCTTCTGACTAGCCAAAGTAAGGGCTGAAGGTGCTCCACAGCTCTCTCAAGGCCCGTGATTTCAGTCCTTTGAATGTTGCTGTATGGAGAACAGGAAAACTCAAAGTCACTCCAGACTGGAGCTTTATATTTGAAGGTTTCTATGCTGTGGGGGAGGCAGGCCTGTTGAGGGGACTTAGGCAGGTTGGATACAGGACAGCATTGCAGTCAGGTGCTTTTACAGAGGGTTATGGACCTTGCCAGACCTACTAGACATTCCCATTTTAGAGGATGTTAGCAATGCAGTGGTCAGAGTAAGTTGTTGTAAAATCATACCCAAAGATATCCTCCTCAGCTGCCTGCTGGCCTGATTTATACCATGGCTTTGAAAATCAGCAGTAAAAAGCTACAACCTGCTCTCACCAACTATCACTGTTTGGACTTGTGATAAATCAGACAGAGAAGAGGAACAGAGTTGTTTTCTAACAGAACATTAGTTGCCGTTCGGATTGCTTCTTTTGAAAACTCACAGCTTAGGATGCACTGTAAACAGTGACCAGGGAACAAAGAACATGGCCAAGCCCTGGCTGAACCAAGCCAACATTGCTGGAGCAATGGTAGATCTACATGCTTTTCTCTGCATCTCCTCCTGGGAGAGCTGGGAACCGTTAAAATCAAGAATAAATTGAAAATGGCTCAACTTTATCATGGCATCAGCTAGTTTTCCTCAGAGTATGTTTAGGTAATAGCACTAAAAAAAATAGAAGCTGGTTTACCGTAGAGCTGCTGTTACCTGTGTCATTCAACTGCTAGAAAAGCAGCACCAGGTAATTTTCAGGGAAAACTCACTGCATATGACTGTGTGAGGGAGGAAAACAGCCACAAATGAGGACCAGGAGGAAAACAACAGCAACACAGCCTCAGCCAGTAAAGCAAAGGGAACTGACACTCATGTGGATGCAGAATAATGAGCTTTGTGGAGCTATGACTGACAGTGGGGCTTATCAGCAGCCCGAAATGGAAGGGATGCTCCTCCAGAAAATGATATTGCAAATGAAGTGGAAGAATGAAAAATTATGACAGTGACTCTGACAAGCTCCAAGGAAAGCGAATTCTTCAGCAAGTGCTTTAGCAGGCCTATAAGCAGCAGTGACACTGGCTGCAGATTCTCTCCTGAGGGCAGCTCAGTCCAGCAGCCACAGAAAGAAGGAGCAGTAAGAACAGAGGTCAGTCCTGACAGATTTCTGCTTACTGCAGACAAATGAAAAGCTTCAAAGAAGGACCATTATTTATACAGCACTTATATTAAAACCTATGCCCACTTACGTGCCATCCTCTTTGTGTCTGTCAATGTTCTCTGGCTTTATGGTACCATCCAGAAACACCCCAGTTAAGCTGTCAAACTTTTGACTCTCACACTTTAAAATGCAGGGTTCAACAACTGGGACCAACAGCCAACTGCCCTGTGGGATTTGGGGAGATTTTGAGGTATTTTCCCACTTTGCTTTCCACTGGGACAAGGTTTCACTTCCCTGAGCCTGAGTTCACCTGCAGAGTTTGGGATGCTCTTGCTGAAGGTAATTCCTTGCCAGTGGGGACTGCAGTTTGAAGAAGTTGTGAGTGGAGGAGGAGGAGGCTAGCTGAGTCCAGAGGCAATCTGCCTGTGCAGGGCTGATGGTTTGTCAGGGTTTATCACAGCCCCAGACATCATTAGCCTCCATAGGACTTGCAGGCAACAGAAAAGAGACACAGATGAAAAATAAGGACTCTCTTCTGGCTTCCCTAAGAGCAGAGGGAGAAGGCTGCTCCAGGGCTTCCTGCAAGCTCCCCCAAGGCAGGCCACCTGTCAGCCTCCTTCGCCATGGACATTTCCATTTGTGCTTGGCTTTGCTTTATAATGAGACTATGTGGACTCTGAAGCAATTGAAAGGAAAAAAAAATTTAAATTATGACGTATCTGCTCTTCTGTGAAGAACACAATTATAGCTGAGTACTACAGACAGGGTTGGAGGACTGAAATGGGATTTTCTCCTACTCGTGTTTCTTTACTTTCTTTCCCCCTCAGCTCATACTTGTTTCACAACACTTTCCTGCACTAACCTCAGAGATGGACATGTTTTCATTTCAGGCACTTGACCTATTGTCCTTGGGTATTGTATTTAACCAAACTCAGCTCTAAGCCCCTAAGAATGAATGGATTACTATCTCTCTATGAATTTTGTAAAAATGCTGTAGGAAATGTCAGCTTCCCAGTTTCCAGGGTTTGTATTTAAGGAAAAACGATTACCAAATTACCATGTGCCAAACAGTGAATTACCAGCTCCTAGGTCCTGCAAATGAGACTGATGCAAATTTTTCTCAAACATCTGGGAAAAACTGGAATTAAAACTGTGCTGCTGCAGTCCAAACACTGCCCTTTTTGCCCTGATATCCTCTGCCTCCCTGTCCCAGGAGAGGCTATGCCCATGCAGTCACCCTCACCTGGGGCTCATCACCACAGCTGGGGACACACACTGGCAGTGTCCTCCCTCAAAGGGAAACAAAGGTGTGACTGACATCCAGCTGGACACCTCAAAGCCTCCATAGGGAGACCCTCCTCATTTTCTCTCTGGTGAAGCTTGGTGAGGCTTTTATTGACCAGCACAAGCCTCTGGCTCTGGAGCTGCTGGAGCCTGTTTTCCCCAGGCTTGGCACCGCCTGCTTGGGTTACCTGTGATAGGGTGAGGCAGCTGCAATTGGGGCAGCTGTAAGAGCAAGGTCCCCATGGGATCAGCCAGGCTGCTGAGGTACCCTGTGGCTTCTCTGATATCTAATAATGCAAGTCAGCTCACCTACCTGTGCTTCTGAGGGAGGGCACATGGAGTACTTGGCCACTGCCTTCATGACACAGGTGGGTACTTGAGGTATTTCAGATTTCTATTTCCATATCCAACTTGGCTGAAACCAGCTAGAAGGAAATTAGGGATCCAAGAGATTCAAAAGACAAGTAATATTTTATGGTGTGACTCTTGGGGATGGTGCTCTGCAGGGCCAGGAGTTAGACTCCATAATCCTTGTGGGTCCCTTCCAAATGAGCTGATCCTGTGATTAGCTTCCAGCAAGCCTCAGCTCAAGTTTCCTTCACTCCATCTCACCTGGGAGGCTTGATCATTTGCCACATGGACTGCTGCCTCATCATTTACACCCAAAAGTATGTGTAGATGTGTTATCACAGCTCCTCACAGGCACTCTTCTCACTAACCGCATCCCCACTTCAGGATGCTGACCATGTCCAGACACCTGGAAAGGGCGGTGGTACCTTGTGGAGTTAATGGCCACTTTTCCTGGGAAGAAAGAAGGTGGAAGAGAACCTTGCCAGGAGAGTGTGCTGATACAAGAACAGCATGGGAGAAAAAGGAAAGGAGAAGGAAAGGAAAGGAGAAGGAAAGGAAAGGAGAAGGAAAGGAAAGGAGAAGGAAAGTGTAGGATGAGGTAAAATAAATCCAGTATTAATCTGATGTAAATTTACTTGCATCATTCAGTTAGACATCACAGTGCATATGCCAGTAAAAAAAAAAAATAAGTGAATAAGTGTTCACACTTATTTTATTGTTAAAATTTACTAAATTTTAACAGTATATACTGTTTAGGTATTCCTTACCAAGGATTAACCGTTTTCTGGGAGGAATACTGTTCATTTCCAATAAGGAGAGCATTAGTACTTATAAAAAGAATCCCAGGCCAGGAGATGAGAGGACACCTGGCATGGTCCTTATCCCACAAGTGGTCTCCAGCTAGAAATCAGATTTGAAGTAAATAAACAAACCTGAGCAGGAGCATGCTCATCTAGATGCTCTTAAAAATGAGCAGTATGCATATCTCCTAATTACTGTGACATCTGCTTTGTCCTTAATGAGTGACAACGGAGAAAGTCTCTTCCCAAAAACACTTTTGACATTATCGACATAATCAGAAGTCATCCCAATATATGCAGGCAATTAGTGATAACCACATTTCAAGTAAGAAGTAAATCTACCACAAGTATCAATATTCATCTGGAGAGTGCAAATCTTTGAGTCATATTTAAATGAGTTTCCTTAATTAAACTGACAATGAAGTCAGTTCATGTTTATGAAAGTGCACCTCTTCCTCTATCATCACAGGTTAAAGATTCTCTGGAAGTTTCTCTCTTTATTAAGAGCTTGTAGAACTGAACCAAGTTTGACTTTCTGCAGGCTTGGGCCTATTATTTTATGTGGGCTCACCCACATGTTTTGGGTGCTCACAGAGAAAGAACTCATGCTTTTAAAAGCTGCAGCCCTGCTGATTCTGATGTAAGTAGGGGCAGGGATGAGCCTTGGCCTGTATTGACGGTCAGCTGACTGTCACAGTGTGATGTAACATTGCATGAACTGTACAGATCTACATTTAGATTCACTTCTACATTTCCAAATCACATAAAAAATTACATATAAAAAGATGAAGGCACATATGAGAAGATAATACTGTTAGGGTAGAACTTTATAACATTCATGAAAAGGGGCAGCTCTGGCATCAAATGGCTGTGTAGCTGCAGTTGCTTTTAGTTTTCAAAATATGGTGCTTAATAACAAGAAACTATCTGATAACCAAATAAAAATAAAAAGCCAAAACCAGTTGTCTAAATCTGCAAATGCAAGACTTCCCTGAACAGATTTATTAAATTGAAGGTATGGATAACATTATCTGAGCTAATAGCTGTTTCTGCAGGGATCTGGGGTATTTTCAATGTGCCCAAGACATTAGCTCTCTAGCTAAATGGGTCTTACATACTCAGCTCAGCCTGCCTTGAGCTTGGATGATGTAAAAAGAACTATAACCTAGGATGGAATTGCAAGTCAGATCTAGGGCATCTGTGCCTGGGGTATTGTTACATTGTCTACAAGCATAATTCAATCTCCCTTTGCTGTCTGCATTCAGCCCTTGTAAATAAAGTAAATACTGCCTCCAGCTTAGGCTCTGCTTTTTCAATCATAGGTCTCAAAGCTGACAACAAATAGGAGGTATGCATTATCAACAAGAGTTTGCTGAAATCTTGATGGAGCTATTCAAAGCAATTTTTATGTGAGAGACTGTGTTTGAGATAGGAACCTGCCCTGCCAAAGGGCAGGCCACGCTTTCTCCACCTGACACAAATCTCTCCGTTAACGTTTCAATAAATGCTGCTCCTCGGTCTCCTCCTGGGAAAGGATCAGGGTCCAGGGCAACAGCTTTTTTTAGCGATTGTAGGAAAGAGCACATTTTAACTAAGTAATAGAGTTTTCTTTCAACTCTGAAGATGAGCCTGGAGTGGTTCATGCCCTGAGTACGAAATCATCTCTACCTTTACATTTCCTGATGGATTTCTCCCTTTGCACAGACTTGCATCTATTTTCAAATAATTGCTGTCTCCTTTTCCTGTCCTTGAAAGCTAGCTCTTGTGGAAGCTACTGTCAAATTCTATCTTTCCTCCACACAGTGTGTCATGTTGTGATTTTCTTAAACCAGCTGATGACAGGCATTAGAGCCCATTCACAGGTGAAAAAGAGCCTGTTTCAAAGTTTTGTCAATTCAATTTTTACTTGTTAATTAGAATCAAAACTTTAATAAAATATCAGCTAATCTGAAAACTTGGATGGAGGGGGATATTCAGTTTGTTGAATTATTGGGGAATTCCTAACTATGGCTACACAGCTAACCTTAGATAGGAGAACATGGTTTGGACATCCCCAGGTAAAAAATAATTCCAGTAAAAGCTGCAGAGTGCCTTCGGGCACCTGAGCTGCTCTGCGGGGACTTTCGGGATCTTCCAAACCATTACCAGTCAGCAGAGGGCAACACAGTCACAAAAACAGGGAAGAGCTTCACAGGCTCTTTACAAATGTGTAACCCAAACCCGCAGCTCCCTGTGCTGACGTGAGCAGGATCAGGTTCCTGTCTACTGCAGTCAAGGATGAAACATTTTGTAAAAAACCCTCTTTTCCCCAAATACAGCTGATAAGCAACTGAAGGACACATAATAAGTAAACCAACTAGAGTTGTCAATATCCCAGTGGAATAATTCAGAATATCTATGTGATAACCAAGAAATAACCGACTACAGCAAAAAATGTGAGCTGGCTACACACATTTTAAATGTAAGTTCAACACAGGGATATGGAACAGACTCTAAGCTGGAGAACTAAACAAATGGAAATTCTAGTGTAACCTTGAAAGGAAAGTTATAAGAAAGAATTCTTTCACTCTTGATGGCAATGGTACAAATACTGGACCAGACTCTAAGGGTCCAGAATCTAGCACAATATGCCCTACACCTATGTGGTACCCTGGCATCCAACGGGCAGTATTATGGAGGGGCTTAATCCCACTCTGCAGCTGGGTTTTCCTTCATGGAGGGTGGAATTTGTGTGAGATTAGAGTCGAGGTGAGACAGACACATGCACAGAGAGGAAGCTCAACAGAAACAACAACAGATAGGAAATATGGCAGGGCAGAGGCATCCACTGCAGATTTCTGACTTTTTTTTTTTAAATAGTCACTGCCTCTATGCCAAGTGTCCAAGAATATGAAAACCATATCAACTTGGATCAAATATCAGTTGTGCTCTTCTGGCAATGACCAGAAGTAGATACCTAGAGACATGTTTAAGCAAGGAAATGCCTGTAGAGACACACCCAGAACCTCCTGCTAACCAGTCACAACCTGCAGGGCAGCGACTGCCTGGACCATAAGGGCTGTGTTTGTGTTTACCAGCCCTTCACTGATTTCTCTGATGAGAATTAAATGCATGAAGACCTTTATCACTCTCCAGTTGCTGTGGCAAGGAGTTCACTGAGCCCATAGATTTTTGAAGAAGCACCTTGGGTTTTGCACTGAAACTTCTTACCCACTGGTTTCCCTCATGCTTGCACTGGAAGGGGTGGTGAAAACCCTCCCCGGTTCCCTATTTCCCCAGCACTTAGAGGCTGCCTTCCTCTCTCCACTGTCACCTCTTTTCTAGCTAGAAGAGCTACTCTTTATTTCTTGTAGGGAAGAAGCTCCATTCCTTTGACCGCTTTTGATATCCTGCTCTGAACATTTTCCAGTCCCAATCCAGCTCTTTTGAGAGGCAGTTGAACTTTCCACTTTTGTATTGCAGGGAATGACTGTGAACTGTACTAAAACAACAAGAACAATTGAAGATTATTAAGGTACAACACAATCCAGATGCCTACCTGCCTTGTCACGACGCAGCAGAGATGTACAATACATACTACTAAAAGTTAAACAAATGACAATCAGAAGTCAAATGAAGCTAATGAAAATCAGAGGAGGATGAAAATAATTCTTTCTTCTTTACTCCCCACCCTAAGAGAGGAAAACCATCACAAATGATCACCTCCTTCCAATTCTGTAGCACAGCACCCTGAATCTTATTCTAATGGCATCTGTTCCAATCTCCCATAGTAAGAGTGGCAGTTTCAGCTTTCCATGCCAGGCACAGCTTTCTTTTCTCATAATAAATTCTGCCTTTCCAGCTTATCAGGCATAATGTGGTTGCTATGGAACTGAGTTTGCCTTTTGCTGTTAAAAGATGATGGGCTTTCTCATTTAGCAGCATGCTGTTCCGTGGTCAGGGCCTGGAAGGGCCTCCAGCATCAGGCACACCAGAGGAGGCTGATGTCCCCCTTTCAGTTCTTTATGATCCAATCTACATTTTCCATACACGTTCTTTGCTGTTTTATTTTTTTAATTTCACTCCATGAAACACAGCTGGCCACTAAGGATTCTTGAACAGACTCTCCCATTTTTGGAATGGGGAAAAGCACAGAGGTAAGGTCTGTAGCTTCGGTTGTTACGCATCTGCTCCCTCTTACTGCAAGCGCTTACACCAACCCAGCAGCAGCCTGAGAGACCAGGAGGGATTCACGTTGCTGCAGGTGGGTAGATATTCCACAGGTTGCTCTCCTGGATCGATACTACCAGCCAGAATTATTTGGCATCAGAAATAAGGTCTCCCCGTGGCTGAATGCATTGCCAAAGCGCAGCGGAGACATGAGGGGCTCTCTCGTTTAGCCTGATCCAGGGCTGTGCTGCGGAACACGGACACAGGGGTGCAGCCCCTGAGCGCCTGGAGGAAGTGCAGCCGCTCCTGCAGGCACGGAAGGTGTCCATTCTTCTCCCAGATAAGGAGCGGGCAGCCCAGGCCCCGCGGCTCGGGGCTGCGCGCTGCTCCACACGTACCGGGAGACCGGAGGAAGGATTTCCTCTGCTCGCTCCCAGCCCCTGCACGCAGCCCGAGGATGAATCACGAGCCTACAACTGCGAGATACCAGGGAGCTTTTCCAGCATCCTGCATGGCGCCTACCTCAGCCCCAGAAGAAAGCTCTGTGTAAGTGGTGCTCTGCGCTCTCAAGCTCTGTAAAAAATACACGTCAGCCGCACGTTTCATTTTTCTGTCCCCTATGGCAGGAGAAGCGAAGGTGGAAAAAGCAGAAATCCCATAGGTGAGTTATGTGGATGCTGAAAAAAACTCACTAGGGCTCACAGATTCAATTTTCCCAAATGTTTGTCTTTTGAACCCCCCTTCTGAGATGATGCTGGACAGTTTCAAAACTGATTAATGAGTGTTACATTGTTGACTGCCAGGAATGGCATCCCACTGGATCAAAAGAACAGGCAGCCTCATCAAAGAAAGACCAGACACAAGGGATTACACCTCACATGTCCCTGGAAACCCACCTATGAAATCAAAAGAAAACTAAAGGTTGTCAGGGGGCATATGCTCAAATTTTATGGTCTTCCAGCATTGAAATATCAGACTCCAACCCAAAATCTTCAAAAGCACTACAATTTTCAGCTAGAAAAAGCTATCAGCTGACATGCAGCTGCTTGACTAGAAAACACTGATTTTTGTCATGGAAGGGGTAGGAAACAGTTAAAGTAACACCGGGTAGTTATTTCTTAAAAAAAAATAGAAAAAATAAAAAAAAAATTATCTTACAGAACAAGTTAAACCTGCTTGAGTGATTAACAAGATTAATCCAGGGTCAGGTTTTGTAAGGCCTGTTCTGCTGCCAGCTGCCCATGGGCTGGGTGGGTTTGGGAGAGCAGAGCAGAAGCGTGTCCCCTGACGCAGCATATCTGGAGAGCAGGATTGTGCAGGGGACTGATACATGGGGTGACAGTCTCTGAAAAGTGATCTTACATTAGTAGTCTAGAATCAGCAATCTTAATGCCAAAATTTCCTTGGACATCAACAACCATGGGAATTCAAGACACCTGGCAAGACATTTTAGGATTTGATTGTTGCAGCTTAGGTAGGTCAGAAGAAAGTTGTGAAATGTCAGAGTGAGATACCTCTCAACTCAAGACATGAAACCCACAACAGAGAACAGAATCCCTGTCTAGATGAGCTCTGGCCAATACTGGAGTCAGTATACAGTATCTTCACTGCTTTTTTCATTTCTGTAAAGATCTGTGGGGGAGGAAAAGGCTGTCCTGGGAAGTAGAAGGAAGTGGTTACAGAGCTGTAGTTGCCACAGTGAGTTAGGCAGCCTGCCATAGGGCCAATTCAGAAAAACAAGTATCCCCTAGTGAGCCACCGTGCTGATACAGGACAAGGAAAACCTTTCCAGCTGGTACAGGAGGGGTTTCTTCTCAGTCTCTGCTCTGCTCTCAGCCTCAGGCTTTGGTGGGATGATGACAAAGAAACATTTTTAAATGTATGCATACATTATTTTTCATGGAAGTATACAAAATATTTCTTCATATTTAAGGTGAATTTAAGGCTATTTGAGGTGAAAAAATATATACAATAATTTGTATGTGAAAGCTGTTGGCAGCAGTGTGGAGGCTGCTCTATGCATGTGCTCTCCTAGGAGATGGAATGGTCCTTTGATTAGGGAAAAAAAATAAACTAAGAAACACTGTCTTGTACTGCCCTTTGGAGATTTTTAATTGGAATATCTTCATTGTAACTCTCCACAAAGGGAGATGGAAGTTTCAGCTCCTGCTCTGAAGACTGCCAGCAGCGTTTGCACTTATGCCCAGCATAAGGACCTAGATATAATCGTGTGGGCATGCAGAATCAATAGCATGGAAAACAAATGAGAAAGGCCCAGTATTTATCTATTGTGCCCTGCTGCCTTCCCACTGAAGCAGCAGTGGGCTTGTGCTGGCAGGAGCACGGCTGAGGCATCGGAGGAACGGGATGCAGCAGTGGGAGGCAGTGTTGCATCATCCGCATTTAAAGTCTCTCTGTTTTCCCTTCATAAACCAGGGGAAAGCACAGCTTTTCCAAGCAATTCAGAGGAGACTGGATTCAACTCTCTTTATTTTACCAGTGGGAGCTTTCAGCTTTCCTATCCTATTTGAAAGGACATGCCTTAGTGCTTCAAAGTCATTTTGGAAAGGGGAATGAGTGCATCAAGCAGTATAACTCCTGCAACATAAAGAGAGGTCAGGAGTTGGTTTTGCATAAAAATTATGTCATCCAGTTCATGGGGATCTGTTACTGCCAGGCAGCTTCAGGGATGGAAACGGAATGGACTAGACAGATCTTATTGCTCCTGATCACATCACTGCTGATGAACAGAAAATTTGTTTCACAGTTGCATAACCAATCAGTCTAACTCCAGCCCTCTAGAAGCAGGACTCTGCTGTAAATCAGTCCTCAGCACTCCCTTCATGATCAGTGGCAAATGCCACGTGCTGTCAGGAAGGGTTTCACTCCCCCTGGTAGCAGCCTCTGTCCTGAGATGCCACGCAGCCACTGTCAGAGCAGCACTCAAAATCTGGTATCGTTCATCTGGGGAACCCGCAGCCAAAGCAGCTGAACATGGTGAGCTCTCCAGAAGTACTTCCAGAAGTTCAAATACTTCCACTTATTTTTCATTTATAGTTGATAATCCCAGGTGTTGCTTTAAGGATGCTAGGGTCGTGCAACTCACTGTGACACAGCTACTACATTTTGTTTTCCTGGAATTATCTAGCCTTTGCTTCTCTTGCAGTATCTGACCTGTGTATTCAGGATTAATGCATCAGATAGAGGAACCCCAGAATCAGGGGTTTGTGGTCTTCTTTGGGATTTCAGAACACAGAACAAAGCTACTGAGATGAGAATTGAGCCTTTGACTCATTAAATATGAATTACTCATGAGTTTTTGTTTCGTTTATTGCAGTTTGGCTAATTTGTACCCATCTGATTAAAAGCCACTCTTCCCAAATATAAATCACTTCAATGATTTAATGCCAGACCATGAAATAGGATGTGTAATAACCCACTTTATCCTTTATTCAGATGGAGGATAAAACAACCACAAAACAAATAACAAAATACCACAAGCTGTTCCATCTTTCTGCTCCATCCATATCACTGTTTGCTGGGGCTCATTTGCCTGCAGGCTCTAGAGATGACATTTCAACTTTCTTGCTTAAACAAACTTCAGTCCTTGGGAGCTGGCAAACTCTGCACTTCCAGACAGTGAGCACCCCACAGTGATTCCGAGTTGGGCTCTGCTCATGATGCTGAGGCATTTACTGGGTCTCCTAAACACCTCTTTTCAGGCTCTGGTCCCTCATGCACACTCCTCAGAGCCATTGGGCTAGAGCTGCTTGGTTTGGCTGAACAGCCTTTCCAAGTCAATGTTACAGAGCCCTGGGCCCATCAAGGGAGGCAGAAGCTCAGGCAGCAAACACAGACCATGAATGACTGACAACTGTTTTTGCATGTCCAGTCCTGTCACCCTGCTAGAAGTCAGGGTGGCGTTGATTCTAGGATGGGCAGAGAAAAGCGATGATGGAAGTGTAACCTCTAACTAGATATAACTTATAAAAGGATCAGCTCTGAATCTATGGCCAAATTACTTCTCTAGCTTTTTAGATAAGTATTTTGCACAGCCAAGAAATCCCTGAATCCTAAATTCCTCCCTTTCCCCTGTCACATGACCACAGTAGCTTTGTATTTGGAAGCCCATCTGAATTTCATAACCAATAATTTTGTCACTTATTAGCATAATGGTTCACATAAATAGACTGCTTGAATATGAATGCAACCATCATTATCACCCTTCACCTTAAGCAGGCAAGATGAGTGCAGTGGGTCTGCACTGATCATCCTGCAGATCATTTTTTAGCCTTGAAAAACTCTCTTTTCTTTGAAAAAGGGTCCTGCTGCAATTAGTACTGATACATGGCAGTTGCTGTCTCAAAGATGTTGCCATGCCAAAAAGAACTGACATGTATTTTTAGGCAACACTTTAGGGTAAGTCAACAGCCAGGTACCAGGTACCTGTGATACCACTGCTTCCATGTGGAAAATGAAAGCCTGAACAGTATAAGAACAGCTGAGATATTTAATCTGTTCACTTTCACAACTTTTGTGTCAGATCACTAGTGATACACAGCATGGGAACTGGGATTCTTATGCATTACTTCTTCTGCTTCCAAGCATGTATGACTCCAGCCTTCAAATGCACATTTACACAGAGTCATTGTCTCAAACCTGCCTGTGCCCCATTAAATTCCCAGCTGAAGTACTGAAACGTGTGCTCCAGGGAGTCTGCCTGGCACTGGTCTCACATCCTTTCAATAAGTATATGAAGGAGGCAACAAGAATAGTGCCAGATGGCAAAGGGAATGGAAATGATATGACGTACATATGTGATGCAATTTTCTTTTTTTTTTTTTTTCTTCTTGTGAATAAAGCATCTTGTGAAAAGAGGAATTAGATGCAGTATTTATAACAGTCCTTCATAAACATCCCCAAATTCCAAGCAGAAGACAAAAGGTATGAATCATATCACAGCAGGCGCTATAGCTGGGGAAGTGGCCTTTATGAAGATTGCTTCCGTAATTTGGGCTCCAGAATGAAAGAGAGCTGCTCTTAGGAGATCTGTAGGAAGTTGATAATGGCTTATTTAATTGTAGTATCACTAATAAAATCTGTGTTTTCATCAGGAACATTTCCTTAGCTAAAAATGCCATGATTCTTCAACTGCAGTTTGATCCTGTTCATTTTGTCTATAAATGATATAATGCCAAGAAAATAGATTAGGACATTATAGTTTCCTTTAAAAGGAAACTTTTAGACTGTGGCTGCAATCCACACCATAGAAAATGATAATCCCATAATAACTGACTTGGTATGCAGAAATAAAATAATTACTCATAAACCAGAGATCATAAAGCAAGGAAATTTGTTCTCTATCAATTATAGAGGAAACGAGACTATAATTTGCTCTTTATGACTTGACAGCTAAAAACCTCCCATTAATTGAGTCTTGTCATTAAAGGAATTGTCCCCTTGCATAATTCTCCAGCAGTTTTGGTGGCAGTTTTATGTTCTTAATCTATTTGGTGACACTGAACTTGCATTCTATTCCTTGTACCAGAAGAGTATCACCCCATTCATATTAGTCATGGGAAAACCCCGAAATTGAAAGGATGTGATCTAAAGCAACTTCTGAAGTCTACACTGAAAAGCATAAGACCATCTAGATTCACAGGATTGATAGACACCAAGTATCAAATCAAAGGGACCTGCACACCCCAGTCATTTTCAGATGCACCTGACTTCAGACAACCACAATGGAAAATACTAGCCATCAGTATAATTTAAAATTAAAATACAAACTACTAATCTACCTGTTTTTCACACTATTCAACAGCAAAAGTTTGGCAAAGGTGACAGCAGATCTCAGAAAATTCAGCAATGGCAGCCCTGATTTGTAGCCAGACTTTTTTCCTACTGAAAGTAGGCAGTGATTTTTTGGGAAGCATACAGTGTCATCAATAAGCAGTATGTACTGCTGCACTCAGACATCTGCGGCTACATTCCCTGTACACATACAACAGAAGGGAACAGGCTCCTGTAAATCACAGGGAGCTGTAAGGCAGTGATGGCCAGCAAATACCCAATGACTAGGTGCAGATAATAGCATGATTATCATGCTATTCCTGATGCTGGCTTTGTGCCTTTTTTTGTGGGCCCTGCAAAGCCTGGTCTGTAATTTTCTTACCTTTGTATCATTATTCTCCAGTGCAGAGGCTGGATCCAGAAGATGCACAGAGGGCACAAAAGATGTGTGGACCAAAAGGTGAAGAAACTCTTCTTCCTGCACAGATATTTTGGTACAACCCACCTTACCCTGTTTAAGGTGCTCAGCAGCTGGGCATCCCTTCATAGCATCTTCCACTGGAGAAGTGCTCAAGGTCAGGGCAGAAAGACTCACAGAGTTCTGTGAGGAATCCTGCACAGTACCACTGCCTTGGTAGTGCTAAGCATCAGGAAAGCCAGGCAGGAGAGGATACAATTAATGGGAATATATCACTTTCCAACTTGTTAGGACTGCAGTCCAGCCAAGGCTGCAGCATTCCTTTGCACTTTACCATCAAACCAAAGAACTGCAAATGATAGCTGACAACAGCTTTAAGGGGGGAAAATGGATGAAAGCAGAGCTTTCTCAAGCAAAGTTTCAAAGCGTGAAAGGCAAAAAAATTCCCAGAGATGTCTACTTGCAAGCAGTACCAGACTGCCTGCAGACAACTCCAGACAATAACAGCCTCAAGGGGATAGGCAAGATAGGATATCATGATAGCTGCAAAATCAAATATTGCCAGAAATTCCCATCCCAGTACCACATAGGAAATTACTGGAATGATAACCAGGGCTCCCTAATAGCCATTTTACAGACTGTGGGATATTGCATAGCATTCAGGAAGGTTCATCAGAATGAAAAACGTGTGTGAGAGAGGAATATTTATTGTGCAGAAATGTACAGTGCAGTCATGGCTGAAAGCTATGATGTGTTACTGCTCTCGTGCAAATTGCAGCAAATTTGATCACATTTAACATTGTACTTCATTTTCACCAACAGGAAAAAATTCTATAGACAGTATTTTAGAAAATGAGAAATTACAAGTACAATTAGAAAATAAAGATTGTCTGTTTTTGCTGAAGGAATGGTTGATATTCAGGAAAAAAAAATATTTTAGGGAATAATGATTACCTTGATTTCAGTTTTGTTGTCTAGCTGATGGGACTCAGCAATCAAGACAGGCTTGCTCTGATGATGCTGGCAGGGTCACAGCACTGACGACAGCTGATTTTCTCATGACTTCTTATCATACAGAGGATTGTCTTACTGATAGACATTAATATGACAATGCTGCAGCTGCCTCCATCAGATGTGTTCCCCAGGGCTGTTAAAGCATCTGTTACTTTTCACCTTTCTGAAGTAATTGCAATTGTCTTCTACCTGCAGCCTCATCATTCTGCTGAGATAGTTATACACTATGTCCATTATTGAAGGGGAATTGATAATATATCATCAACAAGCAACAGATACTCACTTTGTCTTTCTAAATTCTTTTATCATACAGAACACATTAATGTATTATGATAGCTATACTTGTGTGCTAATCTGCATACATTTAACTCCTTCCATTATGTGCAGTGATGATACCGTTATTGCACAGGTATTATTGCTAATATCCATGAAATATCACAAAGTCTCCCCTTTTACTTTTCCTTTTTTTTTTTTTTTAATAGGACTTATAGATCTAGAAATTCTACCTTGATCATATTTTTTTTTCCATTGTAAATTCATCTTTGGAGAGAATTTTTACCTCATTTTAACAATATTTTTCTCCCATATGCTGCTCAAAAATAGTGTTGCTATTCAACAGCCTTGCATCATTCATTAGAAGGTTGGTGTGGGAGGGGAGGCAGCAGAGCCTCTATCTCATGTTTCCCCTTAAATTTGCTGAAGTTATCCTCACTGTTTTGACTCTCCCTGCATCCTCTTAAAACCTGCTTTTTGCAAGAAATCTAGCCACTGAAATGGATGTAATCAAAGAAGAATGTTCAGAACTTTGCTCTCCTGTATGGTAGTAAGCGTGATTCTTTAAATTTTATTATAAATTGCCACCATTTACTATGGGATTTCACACCACCCAATTCTGAAATCAGGCTGAATTTTCTACTAGCTTAGAAACAAAAATCCACTCCTGAAATTCTAGGAATAATATCATTCACTCTCATAAATTGTTCCTTGAGCCCTGTATGTATACCTATGTCTTCAGTTGTGCTCATTAAATAGGTAATTAGTATAATGGATTTGTAAGAGTCTGAGATGGTTTCACAAAATAAAAAGTATAAAATATTTCATGTTTAGTTCAGCATGAACAAACCGTGAAATTGTATTTGACTTAGACTGAAGAATTGCACTAGAATGCAGAATTGAATCAGTCTTTAACCAGTAATTTCAGGATGCTTACTTATTAAAAATATGTACTTTGCTAGCCTAAATTAAAGAATGCTTGAGGCTACATTCATTTCAGCAGCTTTTCAAAGACAGGTAAATAATACCAATATTACTAAGGAAGAAGAATCAGATATAGTGCAAATTAGTTAAAATACTTGCACCAAATTTTCTTCAGAAGATGCAAGAATGAGGATGAAATCAATCTCACCTCACCCCAATCATCCCAAAGTAAGACATCTAGTCTATACCACATGCCCAGGGAACAGCATGGGGGGAAGAGAGAACTCCCAGACAACCCAGGCCCACCTCAACCACTTTTTACCTCTCTTTATCCAGGCTGTGACAAACAGCATGCAGCACATTGCCTGTGCTCTGCATACGACCAAAAGAAATGGAAAGTGCTAATGACACCGCAACAGCAATCATGTCAGATCTCCTGCAAACATGAGCTGAATTTGCTCACAGCGACAAGGAACAATTTCCAGAGAGAACCTCAGTGTAACAGCCAGTAAAGGTACAATTTAATGAAAAGTTTCAGCACCTTGAACCACAAGTCTTGCTGTGACATCATGAAAAAAGTAGTTTTTAACTTACAGGGCAAAGGAACATGGCCTGTGGCTGACATGTAGGCAAGGCACTGGAGTGTTTTGGTCAGATACTATCTGATCTGCAATAAATCTTATCAGTGTAAAGTAGCATTAGTGGCTGGGTTTGGGATGAAGCATGCTAAAATTTGATCTCTTTTGTTAAGTGACTGTCAGAAGTGTTACTCTTATTCAGAAATTAAAAAGAAATAGCTGAGCGTGGAGATAACACAAATCAATCTCTCCTTGATTCACATGCAAATAAGTAAAGATCTTTTAAATAGTTATATTTGTTGTTGACATCTTCTGAACATGCCAAAAAGCCAGACCAAAGAGACACAACTCACCTGTCACTGTATCATGAACTCAAGCTTACAGGTGGGTTGGTTGTAGACATGAGCAAGGCTGGTACCTCCTGCACTGACAGAACTCTTTTGGAGCCCCAGGGGAGTGCCAGCTCCTCAGGAAACACAAAGACAAGCAATAAAGGGGGGGCTCTCTACCAGTTCACTCTTGTAAAAACTAAACAAAAGCCACAGTCAGGAAAATTGAAATAGAAAGGACAAACTTCAAGCTGTGATATTTCTAAATGGATGTGTACTCATTTATGTCTCAAACATTTTCAGGGGTTTTTACAAAAGAACAGTATTGTGATGTCAGTTAAGTCTTCAGGAAGTTTAGAACACAAGAAAAAGGGGAAAAGAGGGTATTTCAAATACTCACTGTTTCACATGTCCAGCTTTTCCCAGGCAAACATTATTAACACTTGCATACAGTATGTTATATTGTAAATCTATTTTATGAATCTAGTTGAATCACTGAAGATATTTAGTGATGTCTTTGCTGACGTGGTTTTGTTTCAAAAATAATAGAAATGTTCAGTTTTGAAAGAGGAACTTTTCCCGTGTTGGCCTGGAGAATGCATGCAAATTCAGGCTCAAAATATTATATTTGTAAAGGGTTTTCTTGTCAATATAGAATAAACAGAGCTTATTCAAGTTCAAAAAGAAAAGGTGTAAGAAGGCATAATCACTCCAACTCAGAGACTGGATTGCTAGTGCTGAAATGGGTGTGGATGGAGCAGGAGAGGCAGAGAGTAAGAACAGTGCCCAATATTCGGGAAGCTGAGGACACTGGATGGTTTCATGGAGAGCAGATTGATCTGCTGATAACAGCATTTTGGCTTTTTGGTCTCCATCTCTTTTTCATGCTTCCAAGCTTCACTCAGTTGACATCTGCAAGGAGCTGGGAACAATTCTAGGAGAAGGCCCTGCTGCTTCTTTGAGGTGTCAACGCTGGGGAATAAGGCATGGAAATAACAGTAGGAATTCCCAGGCCTCAGGCATGCCAGGGAGACAAGAGCTCCCAAGGCCATCACAAGGCCTCAGCCAAAGAGGTCAGAGGAGAGGGGATGTAGGAAGCTGGACATAAGATGCACCAAAGGAGGGCACAGGGTACCAGGAAGTTTGGAGTGGCAAGGAGGAAAACCATCACAACATTGTCAGCGAGAACCAGCAGCAGAGAAGAAAAGAAAAAGACAAAAGATCTCCAAGAGTCAGGCAATACTTTTTCTGTTTGCTGAATTAATTTTGCATTTAAGTCCCTAAGTGCTTTATTAGCTGTTCTTTTTCCCATTAAGCAGTTTTAGCAGCCATGGGCCTGCCATATAAATACAGTCAGGGAAAGCAGACAGCACAGTTAGGAACAGGAGGTTCAGTGTCTGTAAGGCACACTATCACTATCAACTTTGTTATGCAAAAGCACTTGATAACTGGTTTCCCATTTCCCCACCACAAACCTAATATTATTTTTTTAAATAGACAGAAGGTGAAACTTGCTGCTTACAAGCTCAGGAAGTAATTTTCAAGGCTATCTGAAAAATACTTGTACCTTATAGAAATACTTGTACCTTACCTCTCATAGAAATAAACAACCACCCCCAGGCCCATGCAAATAGAAAAATCTTTTTCCAGGATGTTATGCAGGCTCATACAGCTGAACAATTCAGGGCAAAACTGCCTGTAACTAACTGTAGATGTTAAAGGCCAAAGTGTGCATCTTCATGTGAATTTATTTGAGCAGCTTCTCCTTTTTGCTAATTCATACAGCCTTTGCTTTGTATGCTCCCATTTTTGTGGTCCCAGTTTTTATGAAATCTTTTCCAAATGCTAGCTCTATACTTCTATCAGTGCTGCAGTCCTACTGAAATAAGTATGGCCACACTGAGTAGACAAAAGTCCACCTACTTGAAACTCCCTTCTCTGGCAGGGGCAAATAACAGATGCTCAGAAAACAGGTTAAAGAACAGGTACATATGCTGACTGTTCTCAGGATACCTTCCCCACTTCCAGGAACCATCAGTTCAGGAACTTCTTGAACCAGGAACATCTGCCATGGTTACTTTATTTGGTTTAGCAGGTCCCCAAAAGAACTGTTTAAGGTGCTTAACCTGAGTCTTCACACCTATCATTCAATTGGCTAAACTCAATACCTCCCCTTTATGAGCTCAGATTTCCAAAGGAATGGACCTGCTTTATTATTTACTTTCCTTGTAGGAGCAATAAATATCATTCAACACTATTCTAGAAGAAATACATTTATGATGATGCCTAAAGCTGGATTGAAGTGCCATATTATTTTCAGCAATATCGCCCCATCTTCCTGTATAAGAAATCTTGCAAGGCACTAGTCTGAAAACAGTACATGACAAACCTGTTTCAGGTATTGCCATAATCTGAAAGAACCCAGGAAATTTTCTGCTGCTGTTCCACGATCACCAGGAGACCTACTGTCCCTGCAACTATTTATAAAATAAATAAATAAATAGATGGTGTAATTGAGATAAATACCCACTGATGTTTTTGTGCACAAATACGCAGCAGAATCATGCCACGGAAGGAATTACTTTAGTTAAAGCAACAGAACATATCAAACATCACTTTGCAGATTTTTCTGAACAGATCTGGGCAGATGTTTGGAAAATCTGGGAAAGGGCGTATTTGTGTATTTTTGGATGGATAGGAACAAGGACTGATAACTGCGTCCCCTACTGCTTTGAATGTCAAGAATAGTTTTGGTGGTCAATTGGTGGAGGAAAAACGCCATTCCACCTAAACCACAGCTAAGCAGACTGAAGTCCTTCTTCCTCAAAACCTTTCACAGGTTCACTTTTCATACCATTTTCTTTTCCCCCCTGAGAATCTAAAGCTGGGAAAAGCACATGAAATCCCCATCTGGGGTACAGACACAGTGTCACTCACCCTAATTCAAACTCCCTCAAGTGATGAAGACTTTGTCACTGATCTCAAGAGTTCAGCTGGACTGCCCAGGCTCAAGCCTGATGCATCATCCTCTGGGAGAACAGCAGCAAATCTTTCACTTTGAAAGATGAGAACAGCTCCTCATCTGTCACCACCTTCCTGATGATTCTCAGCTTAAATACTTGTTCCTAAACACACTGAACTCTGCTTATTGGTCTTTGTGAAGCTCCTCAAAAAGCCCCTGCTTCTCCTGAGGGCAATGGTAGATGATGAGTCCTTATCTCTGAAAAGCAAATGCAGTCGGCCAGTCCCAACAACTTACTAGGAATGAAAAGCACTTTCATTTAGCAAACGGGGAAAGAACTTCGCTCTAGCAAAATTTTAAGAACAGATGAAATTTAATAGCCTCCTGCAACAGAACAGCATGTGACTCAGAGGCAGCCGCTCCAGCTCTACCTCCGCTGCTTACTTTCAGTTCCTCGTTAAGGAACTGTTTACATCAAATAAATGGAAATTTTAAAAAGGAAAAGAAACCCGCTGTTTCAGATTAAAAGATGCGTCTAGGCAGAAGGATGCCTCTGTCCACTTCTGCAAACGGGTGAAGCGGAATAGAGAGGGAAGAGAGGAGCGCTTTGCTGAGTCACGCTAAGGAGGGGCTATCTCCAGCGCTGCTGCTGCTGCTGCTGATCATCGCCACCCAATTCCCAGCTGCGGAGCGAGGGGACAGGGAGCGCAGGCAGCACAGCACCAGCAGCACCACCAGCTATTTCTCAAAGCACGTCTAAGGTGCTGAACTGGAGCTGTCAAATGGCTCACCAGAAATTCTGTATTAAGCAACGCAGTCAGACGAAAACAACTTACATCAGCTATCTGCAGTGAAGAGCTATCACATGCCTAATACATAAATGTGACTGGAAGCAAAACAAGAAGGGACATAAAAACCCAAATCACCTCAAACAGAATCAAGCAGCTACATTAAGTACATTTTAAATCCTCAAGTAGTCTGAAAGCCAGTCACAGCAGATCTAGTAGCTCTTGTAACTTGGTTTAGGACTGGGCAAAAACACAATGAGCTGTCTGCACAAGCTGCACCTGAACACAGTGAGAAGGGAGCTGCTAAATTCTTCTCCACTGAGTCATCTAAACAGAAAAGCCACCGGTGTGAAGGGCTTTCAATAGAAATATCTAAATCTGAGATGTGAAATAATCAGAGATGAGGAAGGAGGACTTGCAAATACATGAGAGGTAAACAACTGAAAAGCAAAACCACTGAATAAACCACACCATTTAGAAATAGCTGCTGTTTTGTGGTGTGTGAGATGAGAAGCCAGCAAGAGCACCAGCTCTGTTAAGATTTTCTTATTCAGAAAAAATAAATATATCCTGATGCCTCAGATATGCTTGAGGATTCAAACAAGCAAAAATTTTCAACACAACACTTTAGAAGAGTAAAAAGAGCCATATGGCATGGAGACTACAGTTAGCAGTAGTGCTTGTGCTGTGACAGAGGTGTTCAGAACACCCCATTCTCAGGAACACAAAGTCAGTGGGATGTTGTTGCCCACACCTTTATAATCTAAATTTAGGCATGCCTCTGCAGAATTACATTACTTACTCTCTTCTCCTTTCTCCAATATTTGGAGAACTTCCTTCATATATCTTGTTTTCCCTGCTCATGGGCATGACACAGGGTATGAAAGGTTTCTGCAGAACTGCATTTTGTATATAAAACTGACTATCTGCCAAAAATTCTCTTCCCTTTTTAGGTTCCTTTTTAAAATTTGTGTTAACCATTGTTATCAAGATGGCCTTGAAAACATGAGATGAACATTAGTACAAACAGTACAGTAAGGTTACTCTTTAATTCATAAATGACATTTAGAGGGCTAAGGTTCTCAGTAGATTGTTAATATGATAGATTAAAGCCAATTCAATTTTAAAAAGCACTTAACTTCTTAGAAGGCACTTAAAATCACATTTTACTTGTCAACATTACTTATTAGAGCAGTACTAATGTTTTCAGCAAAATATTTCAGCAAAGCATTTCTCCAAAATGTCTTCACCTTCATTAAAAGAATCTTCAGTTCTTCACACATTGAGGATGTCATAAAATGCAAACCAGTGCAAACTGCAGAGCTGCAGCCACCACATGCCTGTGACCTTTGTGAAGTTTGTTCCTGGGCATATCACTCAAATTCAGGCCAGTGTGAATACTGGTGGCAGGAGAGAGAGGAAGGTAACTTGCCACATATTGTGCTGTTTGGAAATACTCAACTTCAAAGAATAAGCATCACCCAGCTAAGTCTGATCTTAAAAGTCCAATCACATCTATCGCTTAGCTCTCCCTGCAATGGGAGGGACTGGAAACAAATGAGGGCCATGTCTCTTCCAATGCACCTGCCTGAGAGGAAAATGTTGTGTCAGCACTGGAAGATACTCATGAACAGGCTTTGAGCTGTTGCACAGAGGTAAAAAGGTGCTCTGAGGTGACCAGCTCAGGCTGCAGCTTTGCCTTCAGCACCAGTGAGATCACAGCTTTGCTGGAGGCACTTGGCTCTGTAAACCCAAGCCCAAACTTAAACACAGTTACTAGGAAGAGAGAAGCAGAGGACCTCTTCAGAACACAAATCCACAGCTGCACTCTTTGGCACTGGGAAGGCTGTCCTGAAGGAACTGTACATTAAAACACGTTTGGCCAGCAACCTGGACTGCACTCAGACACTTGTGTTCCTTCAAAAGTGACAGGCTCTTCAGCACAGCTGGATCTGGCAAGAAACTTAATGTGCCTCTGGACAGCATCCCTCTGTGGAACAAAAGAAAGTTCCAACAGGCTTAAAATCCTTTCTTTACCCTGCTCAAATAAATGCTAACAGCTGAATAAATGACCTGAACAGCCCCTCTCACCTAGCAGCCTCACATGACTGTTTTGGCTTTACCTTGTGACAAACAAAATGCTGTCACAGGATAAGTCAGACTTTGGACTTGGAGAGCTGAGAAGGACACCACTCTTTACAAGCTGATCTCATGCCAGAGTAGCACTGGTTTTGAATCAGTCTGCCTGTGTGCCTCTGTGAGCAAGCCTATACGCTAGACCTAAGTAAATGATGAAGGCCACTGAGCTTGTAGGCTGGGTTGATCCTATGCTAAGAGGCACTTGACAAGCCAGTGTTGTCCTTAAATTTGGGACTGAATGACATGCCACATGGCAGTGAACATTACTCAAGATCATATGACCCATGATAAGGCTAATCTGTCTTCAAATCACTTTATCAAGGAACTCAGTTTTCATTAAGTTTCTGAACTGCCCTTCTTGTTTTAAGAGCAAATACAACAGGGAAACCTTGGAGTTCCCTTGTGCTTTTAGCAAAAGGGATTTTTTGCAGTACTTGTAAGGGAGAATCAGTATTTAAAACTGAAAGGTGGTCCTTTGGGGCTCCCCAGCTATGTCACCTCTCCTTGGTATGCTACACCTGTGACAAGGCCAGAATCATTGCTCGGTGCTGTCTAGGGAGGCCAGCGCAGAGCAGCGCGTGTGCTGTGTACAGCAGGGTGGGCAGAGGCCAGATCCAAACCTCACAACCGCGGCTCCGCAGCAGCACAGCCTTTCAGTGGAAATGCAGCAGCTGTTCCAACAGGGACACGAGGCCTTTCCCCTGACACTCGGCACCAGCTGTGCCAGACCCAGAGACAGCCAGGTCTATCTCTTCCTGCCAGTGCAGGGTTAATGGTTAGACTTCGTGATATTAGAGGTCTTATCCAACCCGCACAGCTCTATGGTTCTACTGAAGACAGACCAGCTGGTGGCTAATAAACGTTGCTTTTACACACGCTGACGAGCCGAGAGCAGTCGGAAGGGGAGCAGCTACAATAAAACCTCTAAGCTGTGTCAGCTGGGAGCGGAGCGCACGGCAGCACGGAGGAGCGGCACGCCGCGGGTTCCTCTCCGTCCGGGGCCGGCTGAGCTGCAGGCACAGCTAAGCGAGGCTCTACACGGGGCCAGCTCGCTGTTTTGCCGGCTGAGCTGCAGGCACAGCTAAGCGATGCCGCTGACCACGCAGATGCTCGCTGTGTATGCGCGGTGCTGCAATCGCCGAGGCGTCCGTGTGTCCCGACCTCCGGCAGCAGGGCACAGGCCCCGCGGCGGTGACACCGGCGGGCACGGCGGGCCCACAGGGACACCGGGCCGAGATGGCGGCACCCGGCCTCGTCCTGCCGGCGGCAGCGGCCGAGGGGCGGTGACGGAGGGCGGGGGACGCTCCTCCGCGGAGGGACGCGGCCAGCCCCGTCCCGCCCCCCGGTGTCACGGAGCTGCGGGACGGGCCCGGCGGGGCGGGGGCGCTCCGGGACGGGGCTGGGGGAGCGCTCTTCCGCGCATGGGGCTGTCAGCTCGGCTGTTCCGCTTTCACCGCGGGAGCGCTTGCGGTTTGCTTTCTGCCGCAGGGTTCGAAGCCCAGAGCCAGAAATGAGGAAGGTTCTGTGCGTGGAGCCCGTCATTTTCATCTACATTTTTGCGTCTTCCCTGACGAGCCCGCTGGTGCAGCAGTTCATCTACCGGCGGCTGTGGGAGCAGGAGTACAACTCCACTTTCGTGAGCGACGACAATGTCAGTCACTGCGAGCAGAATAAGAGCAGCCCGGCTTATATCAAACAGAAGGCAAGTGGCGGGGGAGGAATAATAATTGTAAATAAACTTGCAGCCAGGAGGTGCTGCCTCAGAATAACCTGTTTTATAACCTTAACCTTTAATTCTCCGGAAAGCCGTAGTTTTGTAGCCTGCTCTCACTTCGCTGTCTCCTCGCTCTAATGTTATGCTGTGGGTAGTGATAGCGCTTTAAAGAAAAATTTGTCTCCAGGAAGATACTGAGACAAATTGGTATTTTAGCGGAAGTTGAAAACCGTCTGAGAGAATGTGGACCGAATTAGCACTGGGCTGACATTACCTCGGGTACGGCTGGAGGCTCCTCCCACGACCATTGGAGTGTTTGTGAGCCACCCGTTGTCTCTGTGGCTCCTACTGTCCTTTATAACCATGTGAAGCCTGACAAATGCCCTGTAATTTTGGGGAATAGCATCTAACTTAAAATGCATGTATTTCAGAGGAATTACAAGAACGAGGAACAGGGGAAATGAAAATTTTTGTGGTTTTAAAACGTGGAAAAAAAATTAACTGACCTTTGCGTGATCAAATACAGTCGATGGCTTGCCATTCCGAGTACTAGTCTGCCTTTCTGGATTGCAAGGACATCAAGATGACAGGTTCCCATGGTCAGTTACATTTTTAGCACTTTTCCATAGTTCAGTCTGCTGGATGGATAGCTAGTTATTGACTGGAACCTCTTCCACTGCACTTCCAGTGCAGTTTTAATGCTACGCTTAAACGGAGCTAACTGTGAGCTGCCAGCAGAAGAGATGGTCATTCTCCATTTCCTTTTCCCCTCTCACCCCATGTGTTTTATCTCACAGTTCTGCAGTTACAGGTTATGGTTTGCATTTGAGTGGGGCACTGATTCAACAGAAAGCTCATCTCTTGTTTCAGGGTTGTTGCTTTTTGAATGTTGTTGTTTTTTTTTTTTTTCTGAAGCAGTACACTGCTCTGGTACACTCAGTGGCCACATGATTTCTGTGTCTAGCACGGGAATAGCAGAGGGAACATATTTTCAGAAGAGGTGCAATAGGACCATACTTGTCAACAACAACTGGTAGATGGGTTGGATAAAGATGAAACCACTGTAGGGTCAGAAAAGTAATTGATTCAACGAATAAATTACACAGAAGTTTGGGTTACAGAAACAGCTGGCATTCCCTTACACTGCTGAAAAGGTGGTACTTGAAAATTTTTGTTCACATCCCATATTTGAATCTTTGATGTACTGCATATGTGCAAGACAGAACACCTGAGCTTATCTGCCTCATTTGCCTTATATAAAAGAAGAGTATTAATGGTACATGCTTCCAGTGAAGGTGATCAAAGAAATAATTCAGGAATTTTAGTATGGCGTATGTTCTTTGTCATGTGACAGAAGCTGGTCTTAGTAGAAAGAATGTGAAAGTAAAAAGGTCACTAGAATTTTGGTCCATGGTCTGGGCTGACCCACGGAGGCAATTCCCAGTCATTGTCAGAGGAATGCTTGCGTTCCTCCCAAAAAGTATTTTCTTTAGTATTGGCTCCCCACTTGATGCTGTGTCTGGCCATTTTCTCTAAGCATGCAATTCTAATTGCAAAGGCCATCAAGAAATCTACATTTCAAACACATCTTTGCATTTCACAACCCCCTCAAATTAAACCTGTTTTTCAAATTGCCATCACTTATGGTTCAAGATGTAAGACTTTCTTTTCGCAGAACACTGAAGCTGAATGCTTAATTTCAGCTGAAGTTCATTTAGCATCTCTGATGTGATGGCACATTCACACTATACAGGTCTTTTGTTTACGAATTATAGTTAATTTGGTATTTGAGAACATGAGTTCTTCAAGACAGCAGTTGAATAATGGCCAACAGAACTTCTTAGTTTCCCTTTCCTGCCAAACTTCCATTCCCTGCATTTCAGCAATTGCCAGTAGAGCATGAGCTTTTAAACAATTACACTCTTGTCTGGATGCCTTGCTGCATTTTTATACCACACTAGTTACCATAGCATAACAATTTAAGTGTTCAAAACATGCATTAATTTAAGTGCAAATGGGCCTCTGTGCTGAGTAATAGTCCTGTGTATGGGCCAAAGAGTAGAGCCAGTAACTTAATTCCAAACCCTTTCGCGAGGAAGTCTGAAGTAGGTGTTCCAGATTTTCCAAGACCTTCCTAACTGAATTAGGTTTATAGATGTTGTAACTTTTGCTGTAAGGCTCTGTTTGGCATTAATGTTTAAAAGAACAGCTCTCTTAACAGTTAATTTAGTGTAAATCCTTACGTTCTGAGAATGAAGAAGCTTTATTCTAATTTCACCTGTTTCAAAGCAAAATGTAAAAGGAAATTGAAGACAAAAATAATTTGGAGCCTGTGGAGGTAGAAAATAATTCAAAATGGTTCATCTTTGCAAAATATAGATTAATTATTTTTTACAATTTGAAAAATTATAATAAAGTGAGTTTAAAGGTAATTTGAATATAAACTGAAGCACTCTGATCACTGGCTTGGATAATCCTTTTTTTACTATCTCAGAAAGAGTTATATTATTCATCATTAAACATTATTTATCATCCCATTGATTTATTATACAATCCATTCCTTTCTCCTTGCTACTCAGTAATACTTTATCTTATGAGTCTGTGTGTTTATCATGTACTTTATATTGTTCAGTCTCAGGTGCTACACTTCTCTCTTAATTTAACCCTTATATAGTTACTTGCTTCTTAACTTTTAAGTTACTTGCTTCTTCATTTTTGTTCTTTTAATTTTGAAACAGGCGATTTTAATATCTATTTCTGTCTACCATGAGTAATTTTTCAGAGCAGAGGAAATTTGCAGATTAAAAAACTTAGACCTTTCTCTTCAAATATATGTAGCTCCATTGATTATTTAATGGAGTTATGTGATTTTTAGGCAGCTGAAGGTTTGACCTATGATTTTCCATATTTTTTTCCTTTGGCTTTATAAAACCATAGAGTGGGAAGTTGCATGCCTTACACTCTTAATGGATTTTCCCTGTACTTATGTCTGTAGTCTTATTTTCAGCAGACATCAAGTTTTTTTATCTCAGTAAGTTCATGGTCATGTGAGGTACCTGGATGTGTAGCCATGTTTTTTCTGTTGCTGAAAGAACAGGGACACCCAAGTTATGGGTTTTTTTAATTCTTTCAGATCTACATTCCATTATGGTCTGGCAATAATCTTTGTATTATGTGGTTAAAGTGGATTGAGATTATACATATTAACATTTAATTTTATTTTTAATGTAGTAGCATTTGTTTGATGCTCATGTCTTTGAAAAAGACAATCCTAGTAAAGAAGCAATGTCTTCAACTATATAGAGTTCTCTTTGTCAGCAGCAGAGGAGTTTAAAGATCAGAATAACATTTTCCATCTCAGTTTGCTCAGTCTTCATGGTTTTGACCCTTCCAGGGTAACAGCACTGCTGGCCAGTGGACTGGATGTCATGAATGCTAAGGCAGTCAGACACCATAAGGGGAGGGAGCAAAAGACTTTGGAGTGCTGGGCATCTTGAAGGATTTCCTTAAGAACCCCAGAATCAGTTAAATTTTTGTCTTGTAATAAAACCTGGTTCTTATAAGCAAGGAAGAGACTGAACTAAAAACTCATTGTCTCTGCTTGTAAATATAAATGTGAATTTATAAAGCATTCAGCAGCTTTCAAAATTGCCCTGTAAGTTTTAGGGTTTTTTCATCATTATGGATGCACTCAGTCAGGATTATGTTAGCTACAGAGGAGACACCTGAAACGTGGAGTATGGATGGCTTGAATACAGGCTGAGAATGGTGTGGGCAGGCTTGCACAACTCTACCTGTTGCTGACTGAAGAGCACAATACCCGCCCAAGTCAGTGTTATGCCTCAGAAAACTCCGAGAAGACCTTCAGCATGACTTTACTCTTTGCATCTGAAACTTTATCTTAGCTAGTATAAAGGGTTTGTATGAATAAAGTTGCTTCCTTTTCCCCTGTTGTCCAATCAGGTGGTTCTTCTGTCAGATCAGGTGGTTGTATTTGAAAGGACTGTTGTGGCTGCTCTCGTGTCAGGTCTGCATCTATGCATTAAAAACAAGATCTGAATTAGATTGATGAGTGTTCATTAGCAACTGGCTTCATAACAATTTTTTTTTAAATTAAACATTCTTCAGTTTTTAAATTAAACTAAATTAAATTTAATTAAAATTTAATTTAATTCTTCAGTTCTTTTTTTCTAACAGCTATTCCTGCTCTGTTGTTTTTCAGTTACATTTGATTTTTTTACTTCTGTTAAAAAGAACTCTGAAATTTTCCCCATCATGGGTGTTTACAGTTTATAGTGTTAGCTGCTCTTCCTTATGTGAATATGTGCTGTGGTGTATCTGTAGAGACATCACTGATCTGGACAATTTCAGAATCCAGAACTTTACAGTGTTTGCAAAATCCATTAATTCACATACCTGTGAGTCAGTATAATATTTAAAGCTGTATTTCACATTTTTGGTTGTTACTGTTGTTTGTAGTAGTAACAGTAGTAAGATTGTACAGTGGGATGTTAGAGTGAATCATGACCTGTTTACCTGTATAGTGTGCTCCAGTCCATTAATTGTTTGTTGTAACCCCCTCAGTAGAATTATCTGGGAGGAAAAATGATCTCCTGTGAGGAGGGAGTATGGGGTGTGTTCCTTAATCGATGACTGGCTTACTACAGATTTCTGAGCAGCATTAAAATAGCCCAGTGCCCTATTGCCGTACCCTATATTAAAGGAGATACTTGCAGTAACAATACTTACAGCTCTTGTAAGTGCATGTTCAAAAGGATTGTTCTCTTGTCTGCATTGAAAGTTTGTCAACAGTACAAGTAAGACTGTGTCTCAAGCATTAAGTTTTGGGTTAAAATGTAACAGGGAACATTTGAAGAATATTGAAGATTGAATTACAAAAGTTTGAATATGCAACATATTTTATTATAGACTAGTATATCATAACATCATATAATCTTATAAAACTACATTGCATGTATTATGTTTTATAATAGTATAATTTATAATCTATAAACATGTACAATGATACTCATTATATTGCATACTAATATTTATGTATGTAATATTGTTACAGGTTTTTTTCCTCAATATACTATAATATTTACAATTATTTTTATTTTCTCTTTGCAGGAAGTTCAAGAAAAAGCCTCTGTTTTTAATATGCAGTTGGACTTAACTAGGGCCATTCCCAGCCTTACAGTTGCCTTTGTCATTGTAGCTAATGGGGATCGCCAGGGACACAAAAGGTCTTTAGTTTTACCATCAATGGGAGCTTTGATTTCTGGTATTAGCTTCACTGCAATATCATATTTTTCCTTGTCACTCTCTGTCCTATTTGCAGTCGCATTTATTACTGGACTGTTTGGAAGTATAGCAACTTTCCTTGGAGGAGGCTTTGCTTACATAGCAGAGGAGTGTCATGATGAGAAGCAGAAAACAACACGAATAGCTGTAGTGGATTTGATTTTTGGAGTTGTATCTGGATTGGCAGGTCTGTCATCTGGCTACTTTCTGAGAGGAATAGGCTTTGCATGGACATTTGTGATAGCATCTCTGCTCCATGTCATTAATATCATCTATATTGTATTTTTTCTGGAAGATACTGTAGGTGTATCTCAATTCCAGCATGAAGCACCAGTATCCTGGAAAGAACTTCTTAGGGAGACATTTTCTGGAGTGTACATGCTTTTTAAAACTGCCCCTTATAAAAAGAGAATTTTAATAATCGTGTTACTTTTTACATTTATGACTTATTTGTTTACTCTGCTGGGTGGGAGTTCACTTTTTACACTGTATGAACTGGATGAGCCGCTCTGCTGGAATGAAGTATACATTGGATATGGAGCAGCTGCATTCACTTCTGTCTCGCTGACCAGCTTTTTGGGAGTTTACTTATTTTCCAAATGTCTCAAAGACATTTATATTGTCTTTATTGGGATGTTTTCTTACATTGGAGGAATGATCATGGCTGCCTTTGCCAAAACTACCCTGCTCATGTTTTTAGGTGAGTTCAGAATCAGTTGTTCCACAGTCAACAATGTATATGAAAGTACTGCTGTGTTATCTGTAGTGAATGCAGGTGTTGGATATTGAACATGCCACCTTGAAAGGGTCATAGAGAGGTAAAATATAAATGGTTGATCAGACTGATCTAGGATTTGATTAAAAGTTGAACTGTGTGGAGAAACAATGGAATTACTTGCTTATGATTAGGTTTTAGTGACGTAGAAATATATTTGATTTATTAATTTCTCTGTTCTTGGATAATTGTGTCTCTGTGAACATCTAGTGTAACTTCTATGTTGCCTTTTACTATTTGAGGAACTAAGTCTTCAGAAGTATATAACTAATACAGTTGCAATATATTTGTAAAATCCTGGAATTTAATTACTTCAATGTCTCATGCCTGCTTCACAGTGAGAGTGCCATCTTTGTTCTGCTTTATGCCTATTCCTGTTCTCCGATCCATGCTGTCAAAAGTGGTTCTCCCTGGTGAACAGGGTAAGTAGAATTGTTTTTAAACAATAAAAATATATGGTGCTTCAGAACAGAGATGCAATAAGATTACCTTTAAACAAACAGATCTGTATTAGTATTTTAAGATTGCTTTTCTTTCAAGTTGTGTATAATATGAGCCTGTATCTTGACATTAATGGCTCCTGGTTCTGAATTTAATACAAACAACATTGTGTTAAAAACTACTGCAAGTTTCAACTCTCAAACAAAATACTGTTCTTAAATTAAAGACCATGGGGACCTTGAAGCAGAAGAATGCTCAAGATTTATGCAAGTGTGATTTCACAAGGGCTTCTATATGCACAAGATTTTGGCATGCAGACAAAGATGTTTCTGTTATTTAGTCAATTTCTCACTAATTTAGAAAGGTAAGCAGTAGGTGGTCAATCTTCATAGCATTTGGAAACTATTAGACTTGGATCGTCAGCTATGGAGCAGGAACCCAACTTCAGGCCTGTGGCTTCTAAATATGTCCCAAGAAATGTAACATAATACTTCTCAACATCCTTTCCTTATGGAACACAGAAAAAAGCATGTCAGGCCTCAAAATATGGCTCTATTATCCCATATTTTGCTTTTGGGGAGTGTGTATTTTCTGGATTTTGGGAAATACATACTTTCTAGAAATATATTCCTGAGCTGATTTATTTTTTAAAAGATTAATCTTCACACACTAAAACAAAGATCTCTTTGTACTAGCTGTGCTGAAATACACCTCTGGTATTGAGTTTCTTGGCATTCCTCAGGGCTTTGGCTACTTGAGTAGTTTGATGCAGGAGTCAGGTTGTATCTTGTCATCCTTTTCTGCTTACCTTGTGTGATTTTGGTTGTGGTCCTGGGACTATGAATGCAGCTTGGGAAAATGTGTTCCACAAGACATGGATGGGATAGATTGCCACCTAAAAGGGTAGTTCAGTACAAAAAAATGGTGCTTATTTCTTTTCAAAAATGAGAAGGCAGTGGTTTTAAGCTGAACCTGCAGTCCTTGTTGAATCAATCTTTTCCACATATAAAAGTAAAGATTAGAGAAGGAAGAAACAAGAAAGGGAAAAGTAAGAATGAAGAAGAGAACTGGAAGGGGTAAAGAATGGAGATGTGCAAAATATGGTTAGTGAGGATGAATAGGTTAAACGTCATGTGATAAGCAAATGCAAGAAAGTAGGCATGGTGACAGAATAATAGTAAAAATAGTTTTCATCAACAAAATCTGTTATTTGTTGGTTTTTTGTTCATTTAAAAGAACTAGCATTTTGTAGAAGTTGCCACAGAAGACATGTCCATAGCAAAGTATGATCCACTTGTGCTTGTAACTTGCATAGTTGCAAAAATACTGTCAACAGATATATCTTTTGAACCATGTTTAAAAACTTCAGTACTTTGAAGAGACTTTATTGTGTTTTGTTTGTAATTCACCCATTTATTTTTGGCAGGTGCTGTGTTTGCTTGTATTGCCTGTTTAGAAGTTGTGACCGGCACTATGTCAATTTCAGTTTTTAATATTCTCTATGCAACTACTGTTGCATGGTTTTCAGGCTTTAGCTTCCTCCTATCAGCAGGCCTTTGTCTAATTCCACTGTCTGTCCTGTGGTAAGTATGGATCAGGAGGGTTCTTCTGCCTTTCCCAGTAATTTCTATTTTGACATGAATTGAAGCTGAATAGTTTAGTGCAGTAGTTCTCAAACTTTCCTATCTGCTAGTGTGCTGTAGTGGCTCTAGCTTAACACCTTGTCCCTGGTCCAGCTACCTTCCCTCAGCTCTGTGCTGTGAATTTCCCCCAAACTGAAGCCTATCCTGAATGTACTGCCAGTGGGATACACCATACCCTTGACTGCATGTGTGCCTTCCCTTGGTTTGAGATTCTTACTTGGTTTTTCTTCCAGGAAAGCCTTACCCACAGACCACGTGAAAGGCATGAGCTTAATTTTGCAATCTGAGCTCTTCTAGATGCTAATGAGGGTTGTAAACATGGCAGTCATCCACTGGGTTTAATGGAGAGCTATCTGTCCTGGTCTTTGGTCATGGGTACCTTGTGACCCAGTGCCATTAAAACCTGTAAAAGATTTTAAAGCCCAAAAGAATAAACCTCTGCACTTTTAAAAAATAGGCTTCTGTAGAAGTTGTATCTAATCATATATAGTGACCATCTAGTAATACGGACAGTGAAATACCATTCACGAGTACTCATAAAGCAAAGATCACTTTATTTCCAGTATAAATTACTTCTTTTTAGGATGCTGAAATAAAAATCGAAGTAACAGAAGAATCACTTTTCATTAGATAGATTTACAGTTGGGGAAAAAGATGTTTTTCTTAAGAGGGTGGAACTCTGGCTGGAGACTTGTATATTTTTTCCTAATACTTAGACTTCACCTTAGTCATCATTTATCTCTGCATCAGCTGATTATCACTGATTGAAATCTTAAATCAGTGATAATGCTGTAGATTCAGAATATTTCACATAATTTCAAGTCTATTCCTGCTTCAGTATAATTCTTCACACAGTCTTTACAGGGAAACTATACTAATGGTAATTTAAGGTAGTGATGGGTCTCAGACCTGAGGGAATTGAAGCAAAGGGGTCTTGTGTGTGTGTGTGAGTAGAATACTTACCAGTAAAGTAATAAAGTAATTGAGAAATTTAGTTATATTAACAAAGGCACAGTAAGTACTGTTCTATTAAATATTATCTTCAGTTAAGTTGAGAAAGTGTCTATTAAGAAAGCAAACTCTACTGCAGAAAAGATCAGGTATTCACCACCAGTCCATCTTGCAATCAGTTCTATAGTACATCATACCATAAATTTCTGAAAGTTGTTTTTGTTTACCTTCTGTCATTAGTTTCAGATGTCTGATCCTTTGAATACCTTTTCTCTGCACCTTTCTTTTTAGAGTGCCACGCAGTGTTACAGCTGGAGAGCAGAAAGGGTAGCTGTTCCAGTTTGTAACAGGCAGAGTAGTTTAGTACTGTGCTCAAAGGCAGCTGTAATGATATTGTCTGACTTCTGTAATTAGGGCAAATAGTGTCATTGCTTTTGTTCACTAAGACATCATCAGCTTTGTGCCACAGAGCTATGCTGTGTGTTTGTTGGTGCTGAATCAGCCTGCTACACTGAACTATCTCTGCTAAAGATACCTGTCTTTTCTTTGTTTTACAGCTGGCTTCTGTGCACAAGCTGGAATGGGGAGGACTTGGCTCTGCTGGTACCTGAAGAAGTATCCAGCATAGAGAGTGCTGATAGTTGAACAAAGGATGCACATACTTGGGATTTCTAATCTGACATGCAGTGGCACAGATCGTTATGTCACACAGAAACCACAGAGATAACACAATCTCCAAGTGGCCCTGCAGCAATAAGCACTAAATTGGTACCACTCAATACCCAGTCTCTTTTTAGCACTTGACTAAAGCTAGCTCTTAACTATGGAAATAGGCTGGCAATTGAGATTAATGCTGCTTCAGCATGAAGGAAAAAATAAGGTAGGATGATACTTTTTCCACTTACCCTTTCTCAAGTTTGAGAATGTCAACTGTGGATTGTGATACATCTTGTATCACTCGCTCTAAGCTGGGTGACAGAGATAAGCTTAGCAGCACAGAGGACACTGGCAATTCTGCTGAAGTCATTGCAGCTCGTGCCAGCTGAGGATGTGGTCCACTGTGTACATCTTGAAAGCCCTGTCTTAACATTGAAGCCCCCAAACTGTCTAAAATTACTAAACTAAAAACTAGTTCTTTTCAGAAAGCAAACTGGAGGCAGTACTCACACCTGCTGTAAGTTCACTTACTGTTCTGCAGCTAGCAGAGTGTTTGTGTAAGTTTAACATAAGATGTGTGGACCTTGCCTGTGACTTAGTTCTTGAAATGGATTTTCACACAGAACTGTCAGAGAATTTCCATCTTGCAGAGTGTGAAGTTCAGCTAAACCTACATTTTGCAGAGGCCATATTGCACATTTATAATTTTCCATATATTAAGGACTGCGTACAGACATCTCTTTTTTGTCCCAGAGATATTTCTTGTTTTCTAGTTAAGCTTAAATATTTCTTTTAGCAAAAAGCTGTGATAGCATCCTTAGCTGTAGATCTTTATTTTTTTAACAGCCCTGAAATGAGGTGACAAAATTAGAATCATGAATCTAATCATTTTGCAATGAATGCAACATAATTATGAACACCTGAACAGCACTTCTAATCTTCAAAGCACTTTACAAATGTTATCCAAAACATCCTTCCATAGTAGATACTATCCTCTGTTGCATAAAGAGAAGTTAACAGAGAGGACAAGTGACATGGCCAGGGCCCCAGCACAAACTGGTGAGACTGCCAAACCTAGGAATCCATTTCAGCACTGACTCCTCACCTTTTCCCTTAAGATCTTTAAGTAGGAATTGTCCTGAGTATTAGGTTCTGGAATGCACAGCACAGCAGAAGTGTGAATATAACACCATGTCAAGGACCACTCCCATCTGTTGATTTTGTTAAGAGTTTGACAGCCAATACTGTTCTGATCTCTCAAAGTTCTGTATGACTCTTTTCCCCCAAAACAGATTAGGCAAAAAAAGAAAAAAAAAAAAAAAGTGATTGCCATTTAGGGAATGAAACCTCTAGGAAAGCATCTACAATGACTTCACATGCACACACCATAGGATAAAACTGCAGACAGGCATACCATGAGCTGCATGCAGCCGCTGATACCCATCCTATGAACAGAGACTCACACAGAACTTCTCAGTGGTACTCCACCAAAAAATAGTAATACCAAATCATGATGATACTTTTATAGATCCTTTATAACGGAATTCTTTAATTCTTTCCATGTATCATAATCACAGAGAAGGTTGGAAGAAGGTTCAACTAAGTTAAAGGGAGAGCTTACAATATTCAAGAGACCATTATCTGCTCATCACAGGTGAAAACAGAGACATTTACATAACGTGCCTCTAGCCAGCTCTTCCACTTCTGTCCTGAACTTCCAAGAGTGATGTTGGCAATTAAATATCATTAGCTCTCTCTCAGCAGTTTAGACAAGAGCCAGAAAATAAAACTGCTTAATGCCTTCAAGGTGCCCAAGCTACTGCCAACTTGCTGGAAACATGAGCCGAGTTCTACAATAACCAGTGGGTCCAAAACATAATGAGTACTTGTAGAGAGATTAAGAAAACACTGATGTAAAGGATTTTAGCACAAACATTACATTGTCTTCCTTGCCTCTTCATTATGCAGTTATGTAAGGCTTTATGGAATTAACTATTTCACACAAAACTGCCTGGAAATAAAAAAGCAAATGCAGAAGGGGTGTGTACTTTCACTTGCTCTTCGTCAGTGGACACCTTTTCTAGCACTGGGAAGGTTACAACAAAGCGAGCCATTCCACAGCGGTGCTGTGTCAGTCCAGCTGAGAACAAGTACATACACCTCAGGAATAGCTTTGTTATGATTTAACTGCACAAAGTACGTGCTGTTTGCAAAATGCTTCTGGTAGATGGAGCATTTAGGCTATGAATTTAGGTCAAAACACATGGAGGATATGAACTGTGTTTTTAAAATGCCTTGCACGGTGCAAGCTGAGAAACCAAGTACTAATACCCATCAGATTATTAAAGCAAAATGTTCTAAGTTTATAATTTCTTTATTTGTGTATAAATACAAATTATTTTGACATAATAATAATAAAGCTTGTTTTTTTAAACTCTGTTGCATGTGTAGTTCTTGTGCTTTTAAATTTTGTTTTGACAAATGACCACTGGCATGACTGATATTTTTGGTGTACACAGGAGTAGGACTATGGTATCATCTATTTTTTATGGTCATAACAAACAGAAGAACAGGAAGATATGCTGATGTGCTTTTGCTTCCCTCCTGCACCCGGGGAGGGGAAAGGATGCTGCCCAGAACATCGGCACCAAGAGGAGAAAGGGAATTGCAGAGTAGGGACAGCACTGCTGCCTGCAAGAAGTCATGGTGGAAGCTTGTGCTGCACCTGCCAGAGCCTTCCTCCCCTTACCCAGGCCAGATCTGTCCCAGCTCCAGTACCCAGCACACCCCACTTAGCCACCTCTGTGGGTTGCTCCATGCAGGACCTGCTTTACAGAATGAGGCTTGTACAAAATGGGAAGAATGGGCTGGGGCAGGAAGCCCACTCCACAGCCCAACCCCCTGCAACACTGAGATGTAACCCTTCCTTTTTACCTCAAAAGTTTTTTGCCTCGGTCCTGCTTGACTCCCATTTCTCTACGAACAGCATAAATTCTCACAAGGGCCTCTTACATGTAGTATTTGCTTTCCAGCCTGTCTAACCCCTAGGATTAGCTTCCTTACAGACATAATGAACAATGCAACTTCCTGGCTCTGAATGTGGCTTGATCTCACCCAAGATTATTACGAAGTATACTAGTCATTGAACAAAGCCACCTAGAAATTGCATGCAGCCTCCTAATCTGCTTCTGGTTTTACACTGCACTAATGAGAAACTCTAGTAAATTGTCTTAATGTAGTCTTGCTCAAATGTAACAGCATCTATCTTTCAGTCAACACTAGGAATGGGCAACCAGCTCAATACACTGAAGTGGGGAGCTGTAACTGTGCCCGATTGTTGGATGGCTCCATTTTCTTGAACAGTGCTGATAAGATGGCAGACCTCCTAAAAATCCATGCCAGCACCTTTAACTTGTCCCAGACCTGGCAATGTAATCCCTCAGCTTTTCTGGCCTGAGCCTCGAGCAGTACAAAGCCTACTGAACCCCAAGCTTGCTTTATAACAATAGTACTTTTGCTTTACATGAAACTGCAGAGGAACTTGTCAATTATAAAACAGCAGCCAACTCTGATTTTAATAAAGTCTATCAGCTCACAGAAAGATGAGGACAGCTGTAGAAAACAAAAATGGGAGTAGGTCTACACTTGCATGTTCAATTTACTGGTCCTCTGTTTAACTTCCCTAAGGAAAAAAACCCAAATAAATTAAACAGCTTGTACTGCATAGCACAAGCCTCTAACCTTTACAAGTCTCCAGTGAAAGAAAATTTTAGACACTTCACTTCTTAAATGAAATGTTTAAATATAAAACCAAATAAGACCACCACTAAAGTGAGTCATACTATCATCTTAATGTTTCCAAAATGCTGCAATGTTTTGCACATAAAAGCACTATAAAGTTTACAGGACAGAAGCTAGAGACTTTGGCCCACAAAGGTAGGGAATTTGTAGTAGCTGTAAGCCCAATGAAAAGCACAAGGAATGTTTGCTGTGGTGGAAAGAGGTTTATAGTAACATTCTTGCTAAAACTATATACAACAGAACACTAAATACATTTAATCAAGTCATTAAAACCTGCTGAAATAAGATAGTTCCTGCTTTAGAAATACTGTTTCCAGTTCTTTATATCTGACAATAGATAACATTTTTTGAACCACAGACTTTTTTTCCTGATATGCCACATTGTATGAGCTGCCTTGCAGGATTGGTATAACACTGTCACACGTATGACACTGGAAAGAGTTGTTACAACCCCAAATTTAATAAATAAAATCACTTAGGCACACAAAAACCCTTGCAGTGGCCTGCTCCTTTAAAAGGTCCATTTAAATATAAATCTCTCAGTCTTCCTTAATTAAGATCTGAGTTTTGTAAACCCACAAATAACTATTTCTGTATTTGTACCACCATACCTTCATGTTCTTACTGCACCAGTTTAATTAGGTACTTTCAGAATTCTGCATTCCTTCTTAATAATAAAATACCTAGACCTGGGAGCACTCTTTTCAATTATGTTCAAACAGATTTTAAAACATCTCTTTAAACCCCAAGTGGAACTTGCTTCTACTTTCAGAAACCAAAATATCGTCTCAGGGACACACATGAAAAAATCTAGACCTTTAAGCCCATTATTACAGCAATACTTCCAATTCTACACAAAAGCTTAATAGCTCACTCATAAATAGCTGTCAAGAGAGGGATACGATGTATGTAAATGGCAATGCTGACATTCAAGACCCTTAAAGATATTGCAATAAAAGGGACAACACTGGGTCATGGATAAGAGATTCTTAATTTAGGAATAAATATATTTTGGAACGCAATAGCATTTATAGCAAACTTTTATTCAATAGTTTAAAAAGTGTATGGAAATTTTCATGAACAAAGAGTTATGCAACGGAAAATACCTTCCTCTTCCCCCATTAAATGCATTTACCACAGTAGTCAGTTTTAAAATGCCTGGGTATTTTTTAATTTCTTGTATACATATATAGCATTTCCATATTTAAGAAGCTATTGTCCTGAGCAGTTTATGAAAAGGCATTATTTAAACTACCTAGTTACAGGACATTTGTATGATTGATAACAAGCACAGAACAGTTTATGGACTTTAAACATTTAATGTGCCTTTTCATTAAGGAAGGCAAGTGATAACTAGGTCTGCTTAACACTGTGAGTGTCAATTTAGTACCATGTACTTAGATCTGCGCTAGAAAGACACACAAAACATTTTTGTGAAGTATATTTTGTTACAATAAACCGAGCTTGTGCTCCATCATGATGTGTGGTTCTCCCATAATCTCACTCTGGGAAGGATCTGGAAAAAGAAAGTTGACAGCATGAGGCCTTTACCAAGCCACAAAGACCGACAGCAGCTAATGAAGGTCAATATCTCTTTTAATTATAATGCTTAGTGCAACAGTTACTTGACCGATTTTTGACAGTGTTGCAGAGTGCAGATACGTAACTCAGAAGCCTCTATCCAAAGCACTGATCAGAGAACAAACATATACATTGTGGAACAGCTTATCATAAGTAAAATATTCATATTCAAGTAAAACCAACCAGTTCTGCATAAGCACAGACTCCAACTGCCCAAATCTCAAAAGGGATTACATTTCAAGTTTAGCATTTGAAAAAACTCGAGTCTGACTGAAGTTTTTCTCCATAGCTGCCCTACACCTTTTTGCAACACAACTTCCCTGCACAACAGGTGCTCACAGTCCTCCCTTCTGTTAGCTGGGACATACTCCTGATTTCTCTTCTCCACCCAACTGCCTAGTTTCACAGAAATTCTACATCCCTAAATACCTCTGAGATTTCCTTCATTCTGTAAAGTATGGTTGACATTAGCTACTGTACTCAAAGGCTACCAAGGAATGTGGAGAGGACACAAGAGAGACCAATACAGTCAGTATGAACTTCTTTTCTATACAAAAAAATTAAAATTTTTAAAAAATTACAGCAAATGAAAAAACAATCCCAGGGCCAGAACACAAGTTGTGACTGGAAGAAATATTTTTTTTTATGGGTGCATCAATCATGTTTTCCTTCAATAAATAAGACATATTAATGCCTCTGATTCCTCCAGAGATAACAAAAATATTTAGTCCACTTCCTGATAAATAAAGCCTTACCAAAAACACTTGTAACCCACTCACTCCTCAGCACTCTATAAAAAAAATCTAACAGCTTGTTGTGAGCAATGGTAAACAACCAAATTTCTACAAATTATGTTCGACATTGCTCTACTCCTGTGGAACCACAATAGCCCAAGATTCCTTCCCTGGGTCCCTATCTATCTCTCTCTATCTCTCTCAGAAAATAACCCCAGATTTACACCATGCCTTTAGATTCAGATTTGTCTTATTTTCAGCTTCCTATCTCCCCAGCTATTTCCATTCTCCAATCCCACTTCAAAATACTCTCTCTGCCTCCTTCCATGTTCTCAGGTACCAGCTGGAAATAATTTGTTCAAAAGTCATTTTTCCAGGTTTATTCTATTCCACACATACTAATAGTCAAAGGCTACCACACAAGTGCAGCCTGTTGAGTTCATCTGAGGGAGCCTTTCCCCTGCTAAGTATCTGTTTCATTAGTTCTGTACCTCTTCTCTAACATTTCTTCTTAATCACAGAACTTACAAAACTTTGTAACCTCTGCTTGACAAAATCTGCATGAGTATTTTAGAAATTTCTGAGGAAAGAGGCATGCAACCTACGTGAATAATCTACACCTTTAGAAACCCAGCCTACAAGCAAATACTGTCTTGATCAATATTTCACATAACTTACAGCTGAATTACATTTATTTCTCCTTCCCCAGTGCTTCTTTGCTTTTAGGATTTAATTTTGTACTTTGTATTTTGGGAGTTTAATTCTTTTGTTCAGTAGAGGCAAAGAACTTCACAGTTCCCAAATTTTAACTTTAAATGTTTCCATAACATTAAAGCCGGAATGTATTTACCATTAAGGATATCCTCAAAACCAATGCATTCATCATTTCCCCTCAAAATATCCATTGCCATGTTTGAGCTGTGAAGAAATGGTAGACGCTGGACCTGTAAAAAGAGTTCAAGCAAGAGTTCAAGTTTCTGCAAGTCTGAAATAGAAAGGGTTCATACTTGGATTTCTCAGTCTGAAGTGACTGAGAAAAATCAACAGGCAGAAAAAACAAGACTGGAATAAGAGAACTACTGGCACACAAAGACATGCAAACATGACCATCTTCTTTTGGTTATCTGTTTGAAAAGAACATCCTTCTGACAGATTTTCAGTTTTCACTGCGGTGTTGGTTGTACAGCAAATACTGCACTTTAAATACTTATAATTAAATACTTTCATAAATAAAATAATAAATAATAAAATAAAATAATGAAGTCTCCTCTGTAAAGCTCCTCTCATAAATTTGGGGAGGTTCACTGCAAACCTCCACACCCTGAGGTCAGTACTGGGCAACTGAAGTATTATAGTTTGGAAACGACATTCTAAGCCTCCTAATGTCAGGAATGCAAGTGAAAGAGCTATATTGACTTTCACATTTAAACATAATCCTACTTTTAATTAATCTAAATCATAATTATATCTCAAATCTCAACCTATTCTTAAGCTTCAAGTCCACTCCCAGTTACTTTCAACAGTCTTCTGTACCCTTCACTCAGTATTTCCAAAAAAAATCCAAGTGGTACACATAGATTTCAGAGCACAAACATTCTGAGAATGCATTCACTACTACTAGAGATACTTCAGTTAAACAGCAAGAAAACTTGAATACCCAAAATTAATCTGGAAGCGAAAATCCTTCTAATCACCCTATTTCCCCCACCCATCTCCCAAAACCACCTCTGGAGACAGACTAACAGGATATCCTCACCTCCCTCATTCTCTGCAATATGCAACCTGTTTCAGGTTAGTTAGGAAAAAGATTCCTCAAGACAGCACAGCTGAGACCAAGGGATGTTTTCATATCTTACATCCTGACTTTCACATCTTCAGGAGAAGTAACTTCTGCCAAGCTTAATGCAGCTCAGTATGATTTAGCAGCAACTTATCACTGTGAGTACAAAATTGCTCTAACTCACTTGGAAAACCTACTCTTAGTAGCCTGACAACCCTCAAGACAAAAAAGTTTAATATTATCAATGAGCCTTCTATGTTTCCCCTTCTCCAGCTACCCTCAATCCTAGGAAAAAGAAGGAAAAGGCAACAGACTCAGCTTCTCAATTAAGAGTTAAAGCCTTTGAACTTAACTCCCTGTAGACCTCCCTTGATCTTACAACAAAGGCTGAGGAACAATAAGCGCATAGCAAACTCTATGTATCAGGTTTCACATTACCTCTACATCTACTCCCAAATCACTACCTGCTTCAGACCCCTGAGTCTCTTTACCCTACAGCTGCAGAGACTCCTTCCTGCGAAGGTCATACGTTCTGCAGGGGAGAATATTAATTTTAGGAATTGTTACTCAATTCCTCCTGCTTTTCTCTGAAGGTTTACAGGAAGCAATTCCACAGCAAGGCAAGAACACTTAGCACTTCACCAAAGAACCAACAAAAAAAGAACAGCAGTTAAAAAGCTTTAGCATATTGACTGCTCTAAAAATTAGTAATTGCACTGTTTAGTTCATCATTTTTAACAGCAGTTTTTTAACAGTGAATTAATTTCTTTAAGAAACATAAGGTATCTCAACAAAGAAAGATGTGTCTCTGAAAGCATGTTTCAAGGTAAACATTTTTTCAAATGGCTTAAGTTATACCAGTTGGATATAAATGCCTACCTGTTTCACTGCTCTGAATTCCATCTGCAGCTTTAAAGGTGCATGGATTCCTTGGATGTTTCTCAGCGTGGCAAAGTTTGTTTTATCTTGATTTAACTGGAACTGTCACAAACAGTATTGATTTTTATTTTATAAAAAGTTACTTTAAAGTACAGCCATAGAAGAAATTTGTGACATCCTACTTAAAAGAACCTGCTTATTAAATTTGTGTGTAAAAATTCAGTGATACCATCAAACATGTCTCAAGTGTTCGGGAAAGAAAGTGATGCAATAAGATTTGTTCTATGAAGATGAAATTGGTTTTTTGCTGGATTTTATTTCAAGTTAATAGCAGAAATTTTATTTTGTTACTTTTGATAATCAGAAGGTGCAACACCACCAAGTGGTATAGTTTTGCACTACTTTACTACATTATTGTCTGGATGACTAGGAAACTCAGTCCAGTCTGAAGATCACAAAAGCCAATTTGATGTCATTAATTAGTCATCAAAGACTACTTGAAAACACTTGATATACTTATTTTCTAATCAATCAGGAAAACAGAGCACCTCATGCACTCCTTATGATTGTGAAAAATAAATGAAAACTCATATTTTTCCCAACTGCTTTCAAACTTATCAGTAAGACAATCTATTTAGTAGAGACTTTTTTAAAATAAAGTTCTCACTCATGTATACTGGAGTACAAAGAAGTAAGTTATACTTAATGTTAAACTTAAGCTTAAATAATCAAAAAAATTCAAATCTCTAATTTTAAAACCTGTACTCCATCACCATGACAAAAGCCTATTATTATGAGAATATATTTATGAGAAGGGATCTCAAAAGCCAACAGAAAAATACAAGTCAAAGACATAACAAACATTTTCTTTGTAACAATCTATATTGAATGTTTTTCAAAATTTAGCAGAAAATACTATTTATATGCCTCATCCTAATCCTAATAATTATTTTTCCATTTCTTTTATTTTATAGAGGTAAGAATTTTTGGATAGGAGAAACATTTGGTTTCTACCAGTGCTACCTGAGAAACCTTTTTAACATTATAGCAGAAAAAAAACCATAACAATCTCAGGCTAAGTTAAGTATTTTCTCATTCAAATGTACATGAAAATAATTCTTAAACTGGCCTTAAAGTTACAGAAAAATTAACCAAACGTGGGAGAAATAATTTAGAAGATTCATATATTTATTAGGGGATCACACAGCCTGTTTTATTTCTGTGCTTTTTTGTCTCTTTAGCATGGGATCTTTTAATTATACAGGTTTTGTATGGCAAGAACAGAGTTACAAACTAAGTTACAGCAATGAGTTTTAAAAAAAAAATCAATCAACAAATAGCTCTGAAACATTTATAGTATTTATAAATAAGCTCACATCATCGTTTAAATACAAGGCAACACTAACACTGGCTAAAATTCGCAGACATTAGACATTACAGTCTAACTTAGCAATTTGGAACATTCTATCAAAGTAACAACTTTGCTTCAGGACAGTTTGATACATCATATTTTCTGTGCTGAGGAAACAGGCACCAGAGACATTCAGTTCAACCAGCAAGCTCGGCCTCCCTCTACCTTCCACAGACTACTTGTAATGGTCCATGAGCAATGACTGAGGCAGATGAGATTGCAAACACCTATGAGAAACTGTAGGTGTAAAATGTCTAGATGGGACTGAGACATTTATAGAAAATCTGAAAATGAAGATAGATGGTAAATCTACAGACTAAATGGGAGGATCAGCCTTCACGAGGTGACAGGCGTGCCCCTGGCCTACCTGTGTGGCTGCACACACACTCTTAGATGACTAAAGCTGACCAGACAAGTCCCTACTCGGAAGTCTGCTTACACACTTGAAGCAAGGAGAAATATAAGAGATTAATATTAAACAGACTTGCTGACAATGTTATTTGTATAAATAAAATGTTACTATTGTTGAACACCTTCATTCTGTTAAAGACCCTGCTCATTACTGGCTAGTTCACAAAGCAGTCCAGATAACCACATTGTTACTTCAAACTTCGCAATTCATTAAGAGTGAAGATGGCTACATTTGATGTTATGCTTACATTCTTTTCTGTCAACTGCAGTGGGTGGCTGGGCAACAATTCACTTTTCACACTTGTAAAGCTAAAAGAAAAAGAAGAAAAAACATTAACTTCAAATTAATTTGGATATGGTTTAAGATGCATTCCAAAACCAATCTGATACAAACACCAGCCCACAGAGACACACAACTAGCAAAATCTGAGCTACAGAGAAAGAAAAAAAAGATTAATAGTGAAGCAGAAAGTAAAATCTCTAACCACAGCACTACCAGAAGAAAAAGAATTTCAAACATCCTTTATGCTTGACAAAATAGAATGTGTTTTTCTTCCTTGATTCCTTTCAGAAAGAGATTAAAATATTAATAAATGAAATCATTACAGATTTAATTATGTCCAAGCTACACTGCATTTAATTTTGAAGTCTTTACACTTTTGCAATGGAATATTGTACACACTTTCCCCCAATGCCAGTTGTATGGCATTTTAAACGTTTAAACTCCATTAACTTATTTTAGATTCATTATCCAAGACAGAGAGGGAAAGTTCACGCTTGTGTAAAAATGGCAAACTCCTCCAACTATATTTATTATATTATTTTTGGGTTTTGTCCCAGTGCTGAAATTAACCATCTCCCACAGTGTTACTGCACACTCATATCCATGTATATTAAAACTATCAGCTGTTTCACAATTATAAGTACTTTGCTGTTTCTTTTCTAAAGAAAAGTATCACAGAGCCAAATGCCTAGTTGCAACACACCTTGCACAAAAGTTCTGTAAAAAGCCAACATTTAATACAGACTGAAGTTTAACACTGCCTATGAAACAATTCAGCAAGCAAAAGTAAAGCGTACCCTCTGCGCAGAAGATCATGACCTTCAAATAGCCCTGAAGATGAAACTTCTGTAAATGAGATACTATCCTTCAACAGAGAAGCAGTGCCTCTGGAATTCTGGAACAAAAAGAAAGAGGATTACTTCAACAGAACCAGACCACTTTTGTATGGGCCATTAGACCAGCCAAATGAAAGAAAGTGCTCAAAGACTCAATTAAAAAGGCTCAAAGTAAAGGATAAGCCTTTCTTTAGAATAGAGGCAAAACAAAAACACACACAAACACCCAAATACATAAACCCTACACTAATACAAAATTCTTTCAGAGAGTCTGATAAAAACTAAAGGTACTGACAACATTTTTGGACCTGGTTGACCCACATCAAGTTGAACTCACAATATACCCTGTTTGTTCCCACCCTTGGCTGCAGGGAAGGAAACAGTCAAGTCCTGACAGCTGACAAGACAGAAAGGAGCATTCCTTTATTTATTTTAATACTGACACAAGATCAAATCTAGCCATGGTTTGAGCTTGCCACAAGGAGAACAAGGTGTATTTGAGCAGTGCCAGTTAACTGAAAGATCAAAGGAAAGCAGCAACTTGTAGTGGATTACCAGAAGTCCACAGACTTACTAAGTACTGCTTACTAGTAACCAGGCCACTAATTTCACTCTAACCTACCCGAATTTATCAAGATGATTTTAGAATTGTTCATAAAAATTGCTCCACCAATAGGACAATGTCTAATAAACAGCCGAGGGGACAGCAATAATCTCTGGAAGGTGACAGTGATGAGCAGTTCAGTGAAAGGGTTTGCCCCAGCAGATCCAACAGAAAACTCATGCTTACACTTAAGATCTTTTGTACCAACATGTGAGCTCTCAGTAACGTAAGAGCTGTAAGCCAGCCCTAACGCGCCTGTTGTTACACGCATATAAAGCATCTACCAATTTACCAACTCAGCGCTGACTAGACCTTTGTGGGACTGCTGTGAATGAAAGCATTAAACAGACACGGTACCTGGGGGACGTGACAAGAGGGAAGATCAAAGTTAAAATCACGGAGAAAACCACGAAACACTCCCCAAACGCAATTCTCCAGCCACATCAGTGCCGGGCCCGTCTGAGGCGCTCCCAGCGCCGCTGCCCACCACAGAGGGCCGAGGCGTGACTTCCCTCCCCGGGAGCTGCGCCGCCGAAGCCGCAGGCTGCGGAGGCTGGGACCACCGTTCCGCCTGGAAGTCCCGCTCCCGTCCCCGGGAAGGGCTTTAACCACAGCCGCCACGCGCCCTTCGCGCCTCCCGGGCCCCCGCGCCCATGAGGGAGTCCGCCATGGTCGCGCCGGACCGCCGTGACTCAGCACGGCCCCGCTGGCCCTGGGAACGCCGAGAGGGTGAGGGGAGTGGGACCTGGCGGCGGCGGGGCGGGAGGACCAGCCGGGTGCGGCTCGGTGCGGTCCGGCACAAGAACACCCCCGCCCGCCCGGCGCCGCCGCTGCCCGCACTCACCATCTTGAGCCCCCGGCACGCGCAGCCACTTCCGCCGCCACCGCCCGCTCACTTCCGCCCCGCCCCCGCGTGCGTCACTGCGCGAGGGGCGGGGCCGCGCGGGGCAATGGGCGCGCTGAGGGGCGGGGCCCGTGTGAGGGGAGCGGGGATCGCCGTTCGTGTCCCGGCCTCCGCCCGCCTTGGGCACAGCTCGCTTACCCGCGGGGCTGTGTCTTGTAGGCTGAGCGCGCTGTTCACAGAAGCACAAAATCAGTTGGGTTGGAAAAGCCCTGTGAGAACAGCGAGTCCAACCTGTGACCGAACATTGCCATGTCAGCGACACTGTGGTGCTGAGTGCCATACATAGTCCTTCCTTAAACACTTCCAGAGACGGTGATTCCACCACCTCCCTGGGCAGCCCATTCCGATGTTAAATCACTTGGTTTTTTTGTGAAGCAATTCCACCTCATGTCTAACCTAAACCTCTCCTGACAAAACTTGTGACCATTTCCTCCTGTCACTTATTATCTGGGTTGCGGCCGACACCCACCTGGCTGCGCCCTCCTTTAAGGCAGCTGTAGAGAGCAATAAGGTCACCCCTGAGCCTCTTCTTTTCCAGGCTGAAACTCCAGGCCGTTCTCCCATGCCAGCGAAGCCCAGCTGTCTCAGTGGCCCCAAGCAGGTGCTGAAGGTGTCTAACACCTTCCCATAGCAGAGCAGGGCAGCCAAGTTTGTGGTGCCTGGTGTGGGGAGCTTTTCTCAGTCGAGCCCATCCTGTCAGGCAGCAAAAACTGCTTGGGTTTTGCTCCAAAAGCATCACAGTGCTGACAGCCTGAGGTGGGGAAACCAGGCAGTGATGCTTCGAGAGAGTTTCCCGTATATTTCAAAGCATAGCTCCACATGTGTACGTGGGATATTTATTTTACATATTTCTTCTGAGAAGTGTAGCTCATATAGCACTTTAACCTTTTAATTTGGGTTGCCCTTAATAACCTGAATGGATCTGTGTTTGTAAATCCTATATGTGGCTATTAAACACCATCTCTGTCTCTCACACATGCACACACACAGACATAGAGGCAATATTGCAACAATTTTATATATGTTTTAATGGCACTCTGATTTGTAAAATAAAAAAACAAATTGAAAAATCAACAGACTTTATAATCCGTTTTTCTCTTTCTTGGGAAAAATCTCTACACCTCTTAAACCCCACCCCCCACATTCTCAACCCAAGTTCTGGCCCTTTGTATTTAAGTCTTAGGTTTAAAGCAAAAACTTCAAAAGAATGAGAATGGAGGACTGGAGTTTTTAAAATAAGTTTTAGGAAAATGAGTACCACAAAGGTTTCTCTGATCTTATAATTATAATGGGTACTTGGTTATTGTGGTGCTGGATTCATTATTATAGAATAGATGTGAATACAGAAAAACAAATCAAGTTCCTGTTTAACTGCAGCTTACAGAAAGCTAGGTTTTGTCACTAAATGTATTTATTTATTGACTGAGTTTGTTGATCAGGATATGACTGTAGAGATGAAACATCTAACTTTCAAAGTCATTCTTGCAGGACACAGACAGGATGCAATCACTCCATGTACATTTTTGACATCACTATGGTCCGCAGTCTAGGCTGCATAACATAAAAGGACATACATTGCAAGAAAGAACTGGTTTTCCTTTAGAAGCATTCACACTAGGGAAAACTTCCAGACATAAACAAAAATCATACACATATTTTTTCATCAGATTACCAGGTATTCAAATTGGATCAAGGCTTGATTTCTTTCACAACCAACTTTGCTTTAACGATCTTGCAGTGAGCATCTCAACACTGGGTGATCGAATGCCTCTCTGAAGCCCCACTGCAAATAAATAGGAGTTGCACGAACAATTGTCAGAAATGGCATTAGAAATGAGAGCACTGCACCAGTCACAGCAGCCCTGGCACACAATGCCCTGTGTGCTGAAACCTCCCTGTCAGGAGTATCCTGGCTGCAGGGCTGGATACTCTGCCTGAAGGCATCTCCTCGGCAGATGGTAGATGGTAACAGGATAGAAGGTGAGATGCAGTGGGTGCAATTGCTAAAGGGGCCTTCTTGTCTGGAGGCACTCTTTTAAGGGGATGTGGAAGCCTTAAAATTAGAGTGAAAATAACTATAGCGCCTCTAATTTCTACAAAGTTACAATGATTAATTTCACATGTTGCCTTTAAAGATAAACTACAAATGTTTTGGGGGGGGGGGTTGTGAATTTTTTTCCATCACTTTATGTAGAGGAGGTCTGAAATATATGACTGTTTCAAGTGTTTTCTGTAAGTTTTTACCACAGCATTTTTGGAATGTCAAATCTGATCATTTTGATTTAGCTGTGGACCTTCATTGAAGATGCAAGCTATCCTTAGACTATGGGTACTTTTGTCTTTTGGAAATGGGGCAAGTGTTTACTCTTTTTTTAAAAAAATTATACTGTTCAAATAATCTTTTATCAGTCAAATTGGAATTAAAACCCAAAAAACCTCATTAAACAAGATTAAAACAGCCTGATCTAAAGCAAATTCCAGTTTCAGTTACTTGGCTTCCCCTTGCCTGGATCCCAGCGGGGCATCATGTCATGGGAGGTCTGTACAATTCCTGCTGAAGCCTCCAGAAGAACGGTGGATTCAAAAATTGTCACACAGAGGCACAACATTAGCTCAAAACCTGCTTTAACATTTCAGTAGAGTTCCCAGAAGAGAGCTGGCTTCCACAGATCTCCTCCTCCATGGGTAGAGAAGGCTGATATTGGGCAGTGTTCGCTACCTAACCCTAACCTTAATCCTAAAAAATTTTGTGGGGGGCAAAGGCTGCAAAAGGAGTATGTTCTCCAAGGAAACTTGTCTTTGTATCCATGTTTTTTGATATTGATGTGGCTTTGTCACTTTTCAATATATAATTGCTTTGACATATCAGTGTCAGCAATCTGTTCTGACTACGTGAACCTCTATCAGAAGAAAACCTTTATTCTGTGGGACTGGGAAACTCTTTCACTGGTTTTTGTCAACAGCCAGTTATAACTTGTTAAAGTGAAAGTACTTTTTTATTTGTTTTTAATCAAATCAAATAAACACGTTTTCTTTGATCTTTCAGAACTCCTTTCTTGTTAACTTGCTTTATACTTTTATGTTTTGGTATTCATTGTAAATCTAATTATTTTAAAAGTTATTTTGTTTTACATTATTAAACGTTTTCTGAATTTAAGATAAACAGGGGCATGTTTTGTTAAAGATTAAAAATAAATTTCACACAAAACTGCAAAATGTAGCAAAGATAATAACATGTAGGCGTCAGACTGTTCCAAAACAAGACTCTCTAGGGGCTTCGTTAAAACCATGTTCTGAAAGGGCTCAGGAAACCCCTGTCTCTAACCCACCCTTTCCTGAAGCTGGTGAAAGTATTTAGAAAAAAGTTAATGTTGCAGGGAGAAAAAAAAAAAACAACCAAAAAACCCCTACATATTGCTGAAGGAGTTTATTTTTTCCTGTTTGTTTGCCAGCAAAATCTACAGTTTGTAGGATCTTCTTTAGTCAAAGCTTTCCCGTCCTTATTCAAAAGCAGCAAGCAGACCAATAGGTGACCAGAAGGAGAACATCAGGATCTCTCTATGAATGTAGACTTCTTTAACATACTGTAACGTCTAGTGGGGAAACACTACTGACAACCCCTCGTTTCATTATCTGATTTATAAGTCATCAGTGAAGTTTAAGTGAAAGGATAATATATCTGTATAAGAGTCTTTTTGGTGGGTCAGACAAGGGAAGCCAATTGTGGTTTTATCCAAATAACGTATTTGTATTGAAAAGGAGTCCTTGTTTTCTAGAAGTAATTACTTATCTCGCAGCTTGTCAGTGCTTTTGTAAGTCTGGGAGTACTTTATTTGTACTGATGTTGTTGTTTGTACTCTGCCGATCTGGGCTTCCCTGAGCTCTTTGAGCAGACTCAGAAAGGCAGGATGCTGCACTGGGAGAGCCGATCGCTAGGGGATGCTCGGTACCCGAACACCCCGCGCCTGCTTCCCTCAGCTCTCCCCAGCCGCCTCTTTTCAGTTTCGCTCAGATATTCCTGGCTGCGTTTGAGTACTTTCTCACTCTCAGTGCTGTGAGAATTATGAAAAAAACAAGGTCAAAAGATAAAAAGCAAGGCATGTGCAACAGCTGAAGCTATATGGGCAGTACTTGACAGAATGCTGGTAAGCTTATTTCCCAGTTAATGGATTGATAACTATTTTCAATAAGCTCTATTACCTCCTTGTGATGCTATTAAACTAGTCCTTCAGGCTGAGTCCAACGTTTAACCCAGCCAGTGTTCACATAGTCAGGGCCTCTGGTCTGCAATCAGGCTCCTCATGAGAATTCAAAGGAAAATATTTTTATGTTTCCCCTCAGTCTGGAGTGATTTTTCTCCCAGAAGCATACCCACTCTGAGCAGATAGGTGAGACTGAGAGCACATTTCCTGTGAGAGTGTCTTCCTACGGGAAACCTTGGGTTTAATTAATGGTAGTCACCGCTGAAAGAATTGAATGGAACATTACTTCCTAGTCCTGCTACTGTGCAGGAAAAAAAAATCCCACAAGAGTTTGCCAAAATGCCTAGCAGCAAAAGGGGAGTCTGAGATTGCTCTGACTCATAACCATATCCATTAAGCAGCTAAATAATCAGAAGTCACCTTAATTTCCTCCTATGGCTGAATACAATAAAAGAACCCATAATCACCAGAACTGAAAAGCTGGCATTCAGAACAGAAAACAGTCATTTTCAGCAAAAATATATGCATCACTAAGAATATTTTTTCTTTTCCCCTCTAAGAAACTGCCAATCAAAAATATTATCTACTTGCATTTTCTGTTATTTTAAAAATGAAATTGTGACAAAGTTTCTGATCCAGCCACAATGCGCTATATAAGAATTAGGCGCATGGATATCATGGTGGTGTCTGGCTTAGAAATAGTTAAGGCTCAAATCTTCAAAGGCAATAATGTGTTGACCTCCTCAGGATGTGAGCCAGCCAGTGCCTAGGTTTAGCCAGCAAAATCAGAAATAGGTCTTGAGCCTTTCAAACCTAAGTTTGGGCTTAGGTTTAAATCTGGTGACTCATTTCTGACAGAAAACTGCAGTTTGCTCACTTCTAGGTAGACAGAGGTTGTAGCTTACAGTAAACTCACAAGCAAGCCCTGACACTTGTAGAGGGCTTGCTTGACTTACAGAGTTCCACACAGGTGCAATGATCCCACACACTGGAGAATGGAGTTCACTGAAGGAGCAAAAAAATAACATTGTTTTTGTAGTGGAGAACTATTCCACTGTTTCTGCAGGAAAAGCTTTTATTGCATTCAACAATATTACATTGTAAAGGGTGTTGGAAGTTAATTGTTCCTAAGGAGAAAATAATGTCTCACAAATTTTATTTTTTGTTGCTTTTTTATTATTTTTTTATTATTATTTGAAACTATGAGTATACATTTTCCATGGATGATTTTATTTGTACTTCCTTACTGCAAGTTTTCCACATAATGGGCTTAACTTGTTTTGATCTTTGCATTACATCTATTAATTTTGAGTCTTTACAGCTACCTGCTCCATGGCATGAATTATTTTTTTGTTATATGTGTGTGCTGGTTTTGCATCTAAACCGCTACAATGTGTCATACCAACAGCTTAAGTCAGGTTCCAGTTTATTG